>NC_139235.1:79004276-79604276 GCF_977018435.1 Lepisma saccharinum
GATTAGGATTTTGGATTTCAGCTTCTGCCTTACTACACCATGTGGATAGTTGGTGTCCTGTGTATCTATTCTTGATTCAGATTCCCATGATGGTTTCCTTCCTCCATTGGTCTATTGAGCTGGCCACAGGGGCATAACGAAATATGAATTTTTGTGTAAAATTTTGATTTTCTTTTACCTATAACTTACGTTATTGGGAGGTAAAATGTATAAATTTCACCTCTGACAATAGTCCGGCCATTCAGGAGAACTTCCATGTAAATTAGTTAAGTAAGTCAATTGGTGGGTGCCAACTGGATCTGGGGAAATTTTCACCAGAAGTCTGTTTCGAGCATATGGTTATGAAACCGAGGCTCTTGCTATTGCTACGGTTCTTTTATTCTTTCCTGCAAGTTTGAAAAGTACGTACCTGGAAATCATATCCACTAAACCTATCTAGACAACAGTGAAAGAAAATAGGTCACATGAAAATTCATGTCAATTCTCTAGATGGAATTCTAAACTCATGTAATTTTTTGGAATGTGAAACATTATATGAGCTTTCCAAAGACAAGTGCTCAAAACAGCAGCATATCTCTAATACTGTTAATTCAATACAAAGACAACAATTTAAAAGCTTGTTTGACTGGTAAAGTCTCATCTTACGAAGCATGTAGTCTGATGAAAACCTTGAAAGAAAAAAAAAATAATAGTCACTACTCAAAACTTTATGCTTGCTTCCTGCCTATATTCATCATCTCATCACATGCATATTTTGTTTTGAACATGAATACTTGTACGTATAGTTCCATATTAACGAGCTTACCAATAATTCCGTGGCTGCGTAAACCTAACTTAACCTACCTAAAACCTGTTGATTAAAAGGCAATGACATTTCCGCTACATCAGGAAGACTCAGGATTTCGTTAAAAGTAAGTTTCAGATGTAACTTGCAATGATTGATTCTGATAAACTAGAATTAGTATCAGTTCAGTGCTAATTTTTCCCATTCCATGTGAACGTTAACTTTCTGTTGAACCTATTAACGCTGTCCTACCTATGCTGCAGACAAGTGGTCAAAACAGTGCAAAAGCAGCATATTCACTAATACTGTTAATTCAATACAAAGGCAACAATAATAAAGCTTCCACTTTACTAGCATGCTATATGCATTTTAGAAAGCATATGGCGTGATGAAGGCCATGTTAAAAATGCTTAATCGTTACTACTTAAAACTTTATGCTTTTGTATCCGATGCCCACCAACAAGGTGTATGCAAAAATCAATAATGTTCATTACTATGCATGTAAAAATCAGCAGAACAAGTTCTCATTCAGAAACTTCTAAAAAAATAATTAAAAGCTTCAGTACTCCTGCCTATATTCATCATCTCAATCACATGCATATTACTTTTCAAACATTAAGCTTGTACACAAATTTGTAACGAAGTTGTCAATAATTTTATGGCAATGTAAACCTATTTTCTATCACATATCCAGACAAGAGCGAAAGTTGGGATACACGAAAATTCAAGTGAATGCTCTAGAAGAATTCTAAGCAGATGTAATGATTCAAAATTTGGAATATCGTAGCAGTTTTTCGGAAACAGCTTGGTTGCCCCACACCAAAGTTCCAGTAAAGCCTTAAAGTAGGATCAACTGTGGATATCGAAACTGGGAGCCATTCATTACAAAGCGATGACATTATCCCCATCTCCATCAGAGACACCCTGTATGAGTGAAGCAACAAGTTCTGAAGTGGATTGTGGCACGGACCACCGAAAGTAATAGAAAGTCTTGGGAATAAATTTCGTAATTCACTTACATTTATTTATTATACAACTGCATATTTTATTCCGCAAACATAAATACTGCTTATTACTATGCATGTAAAAATCAGCAGAACATGTTCTCATTCAAAAGCTTCAGTACTCCTACCTGTTTTCATCTCATCACATGCATATTACATTTCGAACATTACTTGTGCACAAATGCAATTCTATATTAACAAGCTTACCTCCACTAGCCATTCTGTGCCCATCTATCAACTCCAGCCTTAGTTAAGATAGTAATGGTGTCCATCATTTGAGTATCTCTATAATTCACAATTCCTTGATTCTTCAACCCTGCAAAATTAAATTTGTGTGAACATTCAGTTTGTTTGATTTTAATTTTGATTTGCTCTTCTGCCACTTTTGGCTAATCCCAAAGATGATGATGAGTGATAATATAACAAAATTGATGGACATTCACATGGAGGAGCACCCATGCCAGGATTCGAACCTGGGACCACAGGCATTGTAGTGTGCTGTGCTAACCACTCCACCAAGAGGGTTTGCAAAATTCAGTGTGTGCACACAGCTAATGGTCAGAGAAAATTCGGCTGGACTGACGAAGTCCAAAGCTCCAGAAGAAAGAGCGTCAACAGTTTCATGTTAGGGACAAAAGTTAAGTGTTGGTGATCGAACAAATTAGATAGAGAATCACACATTTTGAACCATTATGTTAGATAATAACAAAAAAAAAAGGGAAAACTCAACGATAACAATAGTAATAAACAATTGTATGAAATAGACCAAAAGAGTTAATTATATCTAGAAAGCTATTTCTTTTCTTTCTGTGTCTTTAAATACATCAATGTTAAAATATCCACAAACAACAATATTCCTTTTGGATCTTTTTGTTACAAGATATAGTACTAATGTTAACTTGTTTAAGAACACATCTGTATTTCCAATAGGCGTTCTATATATTTATATTACACATATAAGTTTTAATTAGCTATTTCAATTGCTGCACTTTCGAAGTATTGTTCTACAGACAACTCGACAGCTTGCTTCATTTCAACAATGTTACTTTTATGTTTATACTTAATGAAAATTCAAGACCCACCTCTTATTATATTTGGCCTACTGTAACTGGATGCAATGCACAAATTATTAATACAATCAAACTTTGTTTCATCGTTTACTAACCAGTGTTCCGTGCAACAAAAAAAATACTAATTTCTTTGTTCCTTTATTTTTGTTTCTAGAAAATTATCTCAATACCTGACGCTTTTGATCTCAACCCTTGAACCTATGAAATAAACAGATAGTTTCAAATGCAAGGTTATTTCTTGAGGGATTCTAACCTTGCCTTTGTTCCACTCCACAGAACTAATTTTTTTTCTATTCCTCAGCTGCATTCTGGAACCCTAGGGGTTCGATAGCCATGGGTGATGTTCGCTAAGGGGGGGGGGGGGGAGTTGGGGGTAGCACACACTTGTGATTCATTCTCGACACTAACATTTTCATTTACAGATGTATTTCTAGGAATGTCCTGCGTTGCAATATTTCTTTGCAGGGAAGGTGATCTTGCATGGAAGACATATCAATCAAAGTTTTCAATAAAAAAAAAGTAAAAATAAAGTGCTCCCTGTGCTTAGCACCATGCCATGAAGGCATATAGGGGGTGTGGGGGTAACGCCCCACACTTTCTTGATCCGGTCCTGACTGCGAGTGATGTGATCAGCATCATGCCCCTGTCCACCTTTACCCCCCTAGGTACCCATGTCATTCGATGCTGGGTGGGCGCCGGAGACGCTTATATGCAACATGAATAGGTATGCATGTTGACTCAAAGGCTATAGGGTTGTTATACGTCCATGAGCAGTATCATCTGTTCCGGTGTCCAGAAAAGATTTTGGGACACACTAATGTCTAGGAATATGATGAAAAGGTAGAAATGATTACGATTAATACTTTCAAGAACATTATTTCTATTTAAAAATCCACAGGAAAGAGAAATGTAATTGTGCAGAAAAAAAAAATGACAGCCCAAAAAGTTCGTCTACGTGTCTCCTTAACGAGTGTTCGTGTCATTTACACATTTAATACATGATCTAGTATGATAGGTCCACAATAGTTTATAAGTTTTCCATTTCTGAGACTTTTCTTGCATAAACGTGTCTTCTAAATTTGGGCTATATAAGTAAGTGTTTCCATTTCCTTCCTTATACTTGAAATATCTTACTGTCTTAGGAACCCTAAGGCAATATCGGTGTTTTTTACATATAATAATGTGACAATTACTTTTGTCACCAGTCTTTTTTGTAGTTTATGTGAGTGTATTTTAGAATTTCGTAAATACTTTTTAACAACTTTCTGTAGCCAGTTGTGCTTTTTGGCTTTTCTTGGATTTTCGGTTCTAGACGGCGAGGGTAGGAAAACAATAGCGACTTGTGGAATTTTTGACACTAAGGGTGACTTTTACTTGCTCAACGAATGGAACAACGTCCAAGCTGCCAACCGAGGGGGAGTTCTTTCGCAACACGTGTGAGGACTGCTCTGTTTTTTTTCCTTCACCCCCAACCACCCAAGTAGACAACGAGCCTGGAAGAAGGACCACCGTCCAGCATTTTTTCTAAGCTAACGAACTGCGAGGCGGTTGATTTTTGAAGTTTCAAGTTTTCCTTAAATACCCCTGGACTCCAGAGGACCGACACAGTTTACCGCCATATTCAGACCGAACACTATCTCCGCGTCACTTTGCGCGAGTTACGGAACTTTGCTTTGTTTTAACCTTTCGACCGCGTCGTGTTAATTGTCGTGAGTGTGTGATCACAGTGACAGTGCCAGGAATTGAGGCCGTGTTAATTACGTGTTTCACGTGCTCCATGTGTGTTTTTCCCCTTTTTGTAAGGAGGGACATTGAATAAATATGGGCGGTTGAAAACTACGAGAGGGACGGGACCTTCGGGTTTCCGATTACTGCTGCCATGAAGCCAAGAGAAGAAGCCACGACGCCTGCTTAAGTATACGACGCCTTAAGTCAAGAGAACCGCACCACGACGCTTGCATAACGGCGTCTGAGATGAAAGCCACGCCGCAGCGACAACTCGCATTGCCAACCCAGATGAGAGACGAAAGTACCACAACGGTGAGACGGATGTTACGCCGAGAAAAGAAGAAGAGATAGAGAAAAGAGAGATGAAACGACGTCCGCCCATAGACGACCCGACGCCCTGCGTATCCCCGAACGGCCATTGAAGCCACGATCGGATGCAACGCCCCGAGCAGACAGATGGAAGCGAGGTGCTTTTTCCGCCCATCTTCGTCGCCGCGATGGAAAATAGGAAGAAAAATGAATGTTACGTCTAAGTCGAAAAGACAGTTTTTGCCCGCCAGGAGGACAGACTGTCATAGCCACGAGTATCGTCGGGACGCCGCAACGAGGACAGTTGACATCAGCGAGGAACACGCCGCCATTGAGTCGGTATAGTATCCTCCAGTTTTCTCTTTATGTGTGAGAGTGAACATTTGTCCACCCACGTCGCCACTGGTTCGTCATAACACAAAGCGAGATGAAATCGAACAATGTTGCCTGCAATTACTAATTATTTTGGCCAATCAAATCAAAAGTACTATAAATCTTCATAAATTAAGAACCTATTTCGCTCACCCTTCGAAATTCTATAAACGTAAAGACCTACGATTTGTTATTGTTTGTGTATTTTAGAATTTCGTAAATACTCTTAACAACTTTCTGTAACCAGTTGTGCTTTTTGGCTTTTCTTGGATTTTCGGTTCCTGACGGCGAGGGTAGGAAAACAATAGCGACTTGTGGAATTTTTGACACTAAGGGTGACTTTTACATGCTCAACGAATGGAACAACGTCCAAGCTGCCGACCGAGGGGGGGTTCTGTCGCAACACGTGTGAGGACTGCTCTGTTTTTTTTTCTTCACCCCCAAACCTCCCAAGTGGACAACGAGCCTGGAAGAAAGACCGCCGTCCAGCATTTTTTCTAAGCTAAGGAACTGCGAGGCGGTTGATTTTTGAAGTTTGAAGATTTCCTTAAATACCCCTGGACTCCAGAGGACCGACACAGTTTACCGCCATATTCAGACCGAACACTATCTCCGCGTCACTTTGCGCGAGTTACGGAACTTTGCTTTGTTTTAACCTTTCGACCGCGTCGTGTTAATTGTCGTGAGAGTGTGATCACAGTGACAGTGCCAGGAATTGAGGCCGTGTTAATTACGTGTTTCACGTGCTCCATGTGTGTTTTTCCCTTTTTTGCAAGGAGGGACATTGAATAACCATGGGCGGTTAAAAACTACGAGAGGGACGGGACCTTCGGGTTTCCGATTACTGCTGCCATGAAGCCAAGAGAAGAAGCCACGACGCCTGCTTAAGTATACGACGCCTTAAGTCAAGAGAACCGCACCACGACGCTTGCATAACGGCGTCTGAGATGAAAGCCACGCCGCAGCGACAACTCGCATTGCCAACCCAGATGAGAGACGAAAGTACCACAACGGTGAGACGGATGTTACGCCGAGAAAAGAAGAAGAGATAGAGAAAAGAGAGAGATGAAACGACGTCCGCCCTTAGACGACCCGACGCCCTGCGTATCCCCGAACGGCCATTGAAGCCATGATCGGATGCAACGCCCCGAGCAGACAGATGGAAGCGAGGTGCTTTTTCCGCCCATCTTCGTCGCCGCGATGGAAAATAGGAAGAAAAATGAATGTTACGTCTAAGTCGAAGAGACAGTTTTTGCCCGCCAGGAGGACAGACTGTCATAGCCACGAGTATCGTCGGGACGCCGCAACGAGGACAGTTGACATCAGCGAGGAACACGCCGCCATTGAGTCGGTATAGTATCCTCCAGTTTTCTCTTTATGTGTGAGAGTGAACATTTGTCCACCCACGTCGCCACTGGTTCGTCATAACACAAAGCGAGATGAAATCGAACAATGTTGCCTGCAATTACTAATTATTTTGGCCAATCAAATCCAAAGCACTATAAATCTTCAAAAATTAAGAACCTATTTCGCTCACCCTTCGAAATTCTAAAAATGTAAAAGACCTACTATTTGTTATTGTTTTCCTATTCTCGCGCCGAGTATTTATATGAGTAATTATATGTTTGTGTTTTTATCTTTTCGACCATGCTCTTTGATAGATATAGGTATCAGAAAAACTAGGTACTCAATAGTATAGCTGAGTTAATCATTTTGAATATATCCTAGTTTATATTACAGTCGTTTGTATTATCAGCACTCGTGTACTTGTAATCCAGTTAATTTCCTCTTGTCATTTCATTTAGTGTATGCTTATTGTTTTTGCATTGTAGTGCCTCAACAATGTGTAATGTCAATTATTATTTACTTTTGGCAACTATGACGCCTAGCTAATCGCGTCCCATATGTGACAGAGCGCTGGCCGCGCTTATTTACATTGAAAGCAAGCCTAAGGGGCTAATAGAAATCTCAAATTCGAAGGTACACGGGAAATAAACCAAAGAGGCGGTTAGATATTTTATCATGTAATGGTATATTGTGTTCACCCCTGCAGCGTGTGTGTGTGTGTGCATGATGGAATGAGAGCGAGGGGATATGTACAAGTAACGTGTTATATTATCATTGTTGTGTTTATATTTTTGCCGAATACACGTATAGATTCGTTATCCTACAGGTGTTTTTGATTCATTTATATATATGTATAGATGTATATCCTCGTATGGTCGATATTTTTGGTTTTAGTCCTGAGTTTGAAGCTGTATAGCTTGTCTCCATTGACCAGAAGGGTTATAGTTTTCTATTATTACAACAATTATTATTATTATTATTGCTATAAAATGAATAACAGCACCACTTTATGCACGACGTGGCTTACCGCCGGAGGTGTAAATAACCGACCCGGTGACATGAACCTGGAATTAAACCGTTAGCTGGTGGTAGGATTCGTGTTTCCTTAACCGGAGACGCGAACCAAGGACCGGCGACCGTCCAATCGGGCGGCCGCGGAACCCTGAACCTACGGACCAGCGGTAGAGTAGTTTGGCACCTCGAACTGGGGACTTCGGTCTCCCGGACGAGTGGTCAAACCCGTTACAATAATTATGGTGTACATGTACATGCATACCACTTTGTTGGGTCCAGCCCCTCTCCCCTTGTCAGTCTTTCCGTCAGCAGCATTCTGGATGTTCACTTAATGATTTAATGATAGTTAGATTCATCTACCCACCCTATAATTGTTTCTAAAATCCCAAAGAAGAGGATTTCATGGACCCATAAAAGTAACAAGTTAAAACATATTACACAATTCCTGGATGTGGTATTGACTCTAGACGGCAAGTTTATTTAGATAATAAAACACTGAACACAATACTTACTTCGTTGTAGGTTACGTATGAATCTTGAAAACTCCTTGTAGTCTTTAATATGCCTACTTAATTTTGCCATGTGGGCTATGGGAGGAGGCACAAGAACTACCACTTCATTCCAATGTTCCTCCAAGATGTCCACTATAATTTGCTGATTGCGACACATATCAATCGGTACATCCTGTTGAAAAATATAAGAAACAAAATAGAATACGTGACATTTCTAGTGTTTTCATACATGACAAATTTGCATAATTCAAAATGTTACTTGGTATTTTAATGAGGCTAAGCTGTTACCCATACATATATCACAGTCAATACCACTGGTATCGATATCGGAAAGTATCGGATGGAATTTGTTTACCAATAGCTTTCTCCATTTTGGTCTTTCACAAGCACCCCCTAAATGTGCACTCAAAAAATATGAAAAATGTAGAAACTACCATTAAATTAATGAATGAAAAAAAATCATGTTTTTAAATGTAAAGAATTTAGTTTCATTTTTAGATGTCACCCCCTCTCTATCTTTCCCCCGAAACAATGTTGTGTTGTTTACTCTTATAAACATTAATAACGTAGTTTTTTTGGTGTTTAGATTTTAGTCGATAATGCAACCTTCTTCAACTCATAGGGCCTCTGTTTATTTATACATAACATGAAGATAGCAGTAGCAAGCCACACTGCACACACAAGAGGAATAAATGCAAAATTCAATAATACTACAATTTGGAAATTGATATTTAATATATTTTAGCCACTGTCAGCGGTGTTGCCACATAGTCATCAATAGGAATATGGTATTTAATTCAGATTGTTGCAAATTTTCAGGTAAAGTTAATCTGTAAAGGGTAGTCTTAAATTTGTTTGTAGGCAAGTATGAAAAAATGTTAGATATCCGGAACGTCTGTAATACTAACCGTTGTATCTATACTATAAATAATTTTACTATCGGTTTTAAGTTTAATATAACAATAATAATAATAATAATAATAATAATAATAACCCGTGTCGCAACAGCCAACCTAGAGTTCAGGCTTACTTACCGACTGCAGGCCTCACTCCCACCTGCCGAGGTGGAAGATCATCCACGAGGTGACGTGTGGTCAGCACGACAACCCCCAAGTTGTTGTTGTAGGTTTCCATGGCCGGGCTACGCTAGTCATTCGTAGCTGTCCAATTGCCTCTAAAATCCCAAAGAAGAGGATTTGTTTCACCCATAAAATTAACATATTACACAATTCTTGGATGTGGTATTGCCTCACGATGGTGGGTTGCCACCTGCCCTATGCACAGGCCGAAATCTTAGGAGAAAAGTTGTTACTCTTCCCCCAGAAAACTCTAACCTTTTCGCATTTCGTAGCTGGAACCCAAAGCATGACGCCTTAATCTTGACGTCCACTGAGACTCAGCGAAACACAGATATTTCCGGGAACAGAACTTCTGTTGTATAATTCTATTTATATCAAATGGTGTAATGCCCAATACAGGGAAATGCGTGGGACCGAAGCCCGGAATTTCAGGCTACAAGTCTGCAGATTATCTTAATGGTTATTGCCCACTGGGATGCCAGAAGCACGTCAAGCTTTAGACCGCATGGCCACATTGAGAGACCTGATTTGAATATGCTGTAAGTGAAAAAAGTAACTATTCTATAATTGTAATGGTTTCATTGTGAAATATTTTTTCATTCATGGAATACTATGTCACATAAATTTGTGTAATGTAAATCTGTAAATCATAGAAAGGCACTGTATTAACTCCAAGGGAGTTCATAATTCGTTAGAAAACGTGGAAAACTGAAACTACAGATTTATTGACAGAGATATTCAGCTGTGTTACCTGTGGAGATACAGCCTTGTATTTTATTACATTTTCTAGAGTTCGTTATTCTGTACGAATGTAAATTCTCTGTTGTTTATTTCCTTTCTATTAATAATACAAAAAATGACACAATGATAGGAAAATCTGTGCTGTAGTGATAACCAACCATAGGTGTGCGCACAGGGTGCCAATTGCCCCCTAATCATGGACGTCTGCAGATTTTTTCAACGGAGTGACAAGCAATGTATTTTTGCATTGGGCATATTGCCCCGATAATAGTGTTGCCCCCTCAAAAAACACCACTTGAATTTGAATTTATCGCATTCCTGCATCCCCATTATAATAATGAATGTAAATTACTGTAACTGAAATCAAATTAAACGTGTGAAATATATACTGTTAGATTGACATTCATATTATAGGGGGAGGGGGGGTCCTGGGTTGGAATCCCAGCCTGGGCATGGATGTTTGTGAATGTCCATTCATCAATTTCATCATAACATCACTCATCCCCATCTTCGCAAATTAGCCAAAAGTGGCACAAGAAGCGAAGCAATATAAGGTGTGGCCATCCTTGTTTCCTTTACAGACATCTATTCCCTATGCACTTGTATGTTTGTTAAATGTTTTCTGTCTATATACTACATTGATCTGAGCAATTAATCAATAATGTTATCACAAAATTATTGTATAATGAACGCGATAAATGGGTAATATTTCTGTTGCGTTCAATTTCTGAAAAAAATAAATTATTACACTTTCACCCAGAAATTTAGTGTAGATGAATTTTATCGATGTTATTAAACGATAGTATACTCTCAAAGAAAATTAAGTATTTTCAAGCTGATGAAAGCTCAAAGCAACTGCAAGGTGCCACCACAGGGGGGCCCCAGAACGTGTACGGAAATAAATTCTTGGAAGGGGGGGAGGCAAACATTTAAGTAAAAGAAAGCAAGACCAGCAGAATCTAAGAGTAGCACAACAAAAGGATACTCAAAATGGTAAAAGTTTTTCAGAGCACCTGCATTGGGGGCACAGAAGGGTAATTGCCCCATCGATTTAAAATTTTATCAGGAGTTGGCACTGGACGCTAAACGATCTAAATGAACAAAAATGTTAAAGCGAATGCCATGGCGCCCCATTAACTTTTTGTGCCCTATTAAATCAATATTGTTATCAATTTGCAAAAATTTGGATGTAAAATTTTTCTTGCTCGCTTCTCTCGCAGTTTAATTCTTTTCTGTAATGCATTGTAAATTACTAGAGAGAGAGAAAGAGAGAAATAAGAACAACTAAGAACTTCAGACTGTTACTGTTAAATAGTGTTGTCTTAAATGCATGAACTATTGTTCGGAGGTAATGAAGCCTGCATATTTCAGAGACAATTTATATCATGTTGGCTGTTAGTTTGTTATGGGGAGGATGGATTGGTTATGTAATGTATGTAAATAATATATATATTATACACACACACCCTCAATGCAATAAATCTAAAAGAGTGACACAAAATTACGTTTTTCTTTCCAGACTGAACTTTCATCACAACTCTTGCGCCCCCCCCCCCCCCCATAATCAGAGGGTCTGCGCAAGCATGGTGATAAGGAATAACCAGAGACTATAATCTTGAAATTTCATATAGGTACCTAATACTTTCTGTGCGAAAAGAATATAAAGTTACGCCAACTAGGCTAGCATCGTCCAGAGACAATTGAAACACTCCTTAATGCACAAAAAATAAGTTAGCCTATGACCTACCTAGTCGTAAATCTTTGAGCAGCATTTTGTAGGTTATTGGAGGTGGAAAGTCTTTCACAACATACTCCAAAGTTGATGCTCAAGTAAGGGACGATAATGTAGTAGGGTAGGCGTATTTGTAAAATTTTCATTTTCAATGCACTAAATGCACTAGATGAAAAAGTAATTTGTAAACCACCTAAATAACGACTTGCATGTATAAAATCTAAATAACTGGAAAATAAGATTGCCAATTACGCTTAAATGACAATAGTGTTAAAATCCACAGACTACTGAGTGAAACTGAGAAATTCTTATTATATTTCGCTTATAATTAAAATGTGTAACATACGATGGAAGGTGTGTGCATGGTTTATACTTCAGTTTCAAAATAAAGTTGTTAATAAACTAATGTTTCATGAAAAAAAAAAAAAAAAAAAACACTAGCCTAGCACACTTCATATATGGGACCGGTTTACTCTCATTAATATGAAAACCACTAACCTGGAGAAAATAGTTGGTTCCTGTCATAACCATAACTTTTCTGTTGAATGGACCATGGAATACTGAATGCAACACATCCAGCGATGTTTGGCCTCTGACGCACCATCTCCAGCGGCGGACATTGTTTGCTTTGGGAAAAAAAAATATTATATATAAATTAGTAGCTCTTTACTTAACAGTTTCATAAAAGAAAAAAAGGTTTTTATTATCCTCTGAGCCATGATTACCACAATCTCATACTAGTGAATTCTCTCGTTTCGTATACTCTTGTACATGAAGTTTGATATTTAACTCTTCGTGGTTGAAAGTGATATTTCCCTATAGTTGCTTGTGACACCAGCATTTGGGTTTTTGCTTTTAACAAATGGTTGAACATTCAGGAAGAATTCCCATTGCAGTTATGAAGAATGCTACTGGAGATCGCCGGTTAAGAATACGGCTTTTGGCGATAGTGTTGCCGCATGCCGTGTAGCAGACGACTATTTCCACACACATTGAAAGTCTATTGTAGTACACACAGAAACAAATAGTTATTAACACAAACAGGGGCGGCGCGACCCACTCTGAAATTCCTCTGCCCACCTAAATGCCTACCCATACAGTCTCTCCCATCGTCCTGTTGTGCGACATGCGTATATTGACGATAGGTTCATTTTAGGAATTTGTATTTCGTAATTTGTAAAGAGGCCACCCTTGAATTTGGCTTTTCGGTACGTATCTTCAGTTATTTGACGCTCTCTGAGGGTAGGGGGGGCATGTAGATGATATGAAATATTTAATGGCAAAGAGTTGTAGTCTGACATGTCTAGAGTCAATTGAAGTCAATACAGTGGAGTTTCGTTGCATCATGAAGAGATTGCCTAGCCTTGATATCGCTTCTTCTGTTTGGCATCCAGTCCAAGTACATGCTCAGCCTGACGGTTTTTGACGTTACTTTATGGGAGCAGATAGGTGAAACTCTGAATTTCATAGTATGAGAGTTCTTGGCCTATGTAAGTATTTTGACCCTAAGTACATTTCACTGAATTAGATGGCCTCGTTTAGAAATAGGGCGGTCCTTGAAATCAGTTTTTCGGATTATCTTATTTTAATATAAAAGTTTACGAAATTTAAAATTATTAACATTACAATTTTTCAAACTATTGTACGAATCACGCATGCTACACCAGGTATCGAAGCCGGTTCTTTGGCACGGTATCAAAATGCGTTTAATAATAATATTATTATTAATAATAATTTACCTTAAACTTCAAGGTAAACCTTAATTGATTGCTGAAATATAAATCAGTGAATGTTCAGAAATATAGTGAGAAGTTGGAAACGTTTCATGTAAGAGCAAAACAAAAGTTTCAACACAAAAAATAATTACATTCATAGTTTTTTTACTTCACTGACGTTTTCTAACATTTTGCACATACATCCCTGGCAACCCTTATATCATACACCCTGCACCCTGAGACAGCGGGTATCTAAGGAAGGACAATGTGTGGCCTGCTTCACTGAGGGATGCGAAGATCAGGCTGGCGCATCAGGCTAACTTCACGAACATCGTTAGATTCCCGAAACTCCACAGCAACCCTGGAAAGAGGGGGGAGGAAGGTAATGGCTGCTGGAGCATGGTACTGATCACATCATCTCCAAAATGGCAGAGATCGAGAATGTGTGGGGCCCCACCCCTACATGTTCCTTCATGACATGGTGCTATATGCATGGGGAAATTTCCTATGGAACTCACCCAGGATGATGAGGTGCGATGTGGAATACATGCTGCTATATTCCATTAAGTCCATTCTTGCATTCAAAAGTATGTTTCAAGACATTCTAACACATTTATCACTTCTACGAGATTCACAAAGCACTTATCTTCTAACGTATCAACATCTCAGCACTGAGAAAGAACAATGACGTACCGTATATCCAATTTGTACCCAAATTTTCTAAATAAGTCTGCAGAATTAAGCAGTTCAGTGCCAATTTTTTACATTGCACTTAACACTATCATACTTATTGAAGATTAGGCACACACAGGAGATGTACTACGTAGAAATTTTCAGCAAAAAATGCAGGCTTGACCAGGACTCGAACTCTGGGTCTCTGGCATACCTTGCCATTGCAACGGCATTTTTAGCTGAAAATTTCTACGTAGTACATCTCCTGTGTGTCCCTAATCTTCAATAATTAACATCTCTATGCAGGGAGGAACCAGGCAACGTCGAAGTCTACTATGTTTCAAAGGCAACAGATCCATTTGTGGTAGCACTGGCAGAGACAATTCTATGCAGGTAAAACAGCGACAGCAAAAAATCAGGCGAGGCCAGGCTGGCTTGGTAGCTCAGTGGTTAGAGAAATGGTGCAGTATGCCAGAGACCCAAGTTCGAGTCCTGGTCGAGCCTGCATTTCTTGCTGAAAATTTCTACGCTATCATACTTGTATTTAAGACAAGTGGTCAAAACAGATCAACAGCAGCATATCACTAAAACTGTTCATCCCATAGAAAAGATGACAATAATAAACTTACATTTGTACTAATGAAGGTAGAAAATTCTTCATTTTAGGAAAAATAATGAAAACCTTAAAAATTATTATAAGAGCAGTGCTTTTTTTCTGGCAGTACGAAACGCTACGCCGTACACTAAGGATTTTACCAAAAAATCTTGTGTGTACATCTGATCATTTAAAAACATACAATATTTTGAGCACTTCTTCATCTTATGATGAAGATAACAAATCAACATAAAGAGTACTGGAGCCTTTATTCCCAGAAAAAAAAGCAATACTTAAGAGTCTACCTAAAACTTTATGCTTGTTTATTACATTATTGTATTCAGTATCCACCACAAAATGAATGCAGAAAGAAACACTACTTGTACTTACTATGCATGTAAAAATCAGTAGAATAATTTCTCAACAAAAGCTTCTAAAAGCCTCTGTACTCCTGCCTATATTTATTCATCATCTAATCACATGCATATTACGTTTCGAGCATCAATACTTGTACATAAATGTAGTCCTTACGTTAACAAGGTTACCAATAATTCTGTGGCTATTTACCCTTTTCAGGACAAGAAGTATAGATTTACACCAGCACATGAATGGAAGGCCGAACAAGATATTAAACATGTACAGTGCATTTTTTCTGGGAAGAAAGGTTCCGTTACTCTACAATTTGGTTTACTATTGTAGTTACTCTGTTCATTATAAGAATTACTAAAGAAATATCCTATCTTCTTAAATGATTACACAGGCCTACAAGGGTTTGGATGACTCACAGATGACTGTTGTCTCTGAATAATTTCAGCATGCGGATTCCAAAAATTAAATCAATTTTTACCCATCACAACTAGTTTTCTCAAAATAGCAATATATTAACTGCCTTAATTTCACAATAAAATGTGTAGTTCCATCATTTCCTCAATAGATGGCTCTGTTTAGATAGTGATAAAATATTGGTACTCTACAATACAAACCCTCCAATTTTGAACTATAAATGCACATAGAATAGTGAGCATTTAATCTACCTTCTATCTTCACAAGACACATTGACATGAAACTTGTAAACTTTGATTACGTAAGTTACATTTTCAAAATCCCTCGTAAAAATTTCCAAAACTCAATGTTATAATGTTGAACTTAATGATGTGGAGAAAAATCCTGACGTGATGGTAAGAAATTTGTCATATCAGTCATCAGCATTCAAAATACTTCCGAATCACCTTTTAGTTTGTAAACAACCGAAAATACATTTGTTTAAATTTATTTTATTGCATTCTGTAATAGGCGTAATGGAATTGCAAATGAGAATTTAGATTGTGAAAAATCCTAAACTGAAGGGAATAAATGGATGTCATTTCCATGATCAGCACTCAAATTTATTTTATTGCGTTCTGTAATAGGCGTTCTGGAATCGCAAATATGAGAATTTTGATTGTGAATAATCCTTACGTGATGGGAAAAAATGGATGTCATTTCCATGATCAGCTCTCAAAACACTTTCAGAATCAACTATTGAAATGTATGTATGTATGTATGTATGTATGTATGTATGTATGTATGTATGTGAGAGAGAGAGAGAGAGAGAGAGAGAGAGAGAGAGAGAGAGAGAGAGAGAGAGAGAGAGAGAGAGAGAGAGAGAGAGAGAGAGAGAGAGAGAGAGAGAGAGAGAGTGCCTCCACATGGCAGCAATTAATTTTGTCATTTCTTCAAAACTACACACAATATTTCAGTTTTCTTTTTTTTCTTCATTTGTATACATATGAGGGTGACATACTCAAATCACAAAATAATATATTGTGATTAATTTTAAGAAAATAACTTTTGAAAAATGTACATTTATTCCTTTCAAAAATTATGTCATGTAATTTATGAATGAGTAGCACTCCTCAGTCACTGATATTTACTAAGTTTTACTTTTACATACAATAATGAAAACATAAAACTTGTTCACAACTTGTAGTAATTAAAGGTCCACCAGGAAGTACAAAGTTTTCAAAATTACCCCAAAATTATGGGACAAGGACTACATGTACTCGAAGAGTGGTCTTTCACCTTTCTTCTCTCTGTATATTTGGTCCATCCATCATCCAAAGGGCTGACGCTAAAACTGATTTTTGGGAACCTTTTGCTGAATGATTGCACCACCGATTTACTAATACATTGCTACTTCCCCCCAAAAACGTTTTCACCCATTTTCAACGTGACTTTGCATGGATTTTGGAATATACCAGTGCTACAAATCTACATTTTGCATTTACTTTGGTCTAATGTTAATATAAACATGAAACAAATCCGCTTATTACACTATCACCATTCACATTGGAACTTGTAGTCCACTTTCCGGTGTGTGCTGTTACACGGATGGGTGCTGGGTACACTGCTGTTGGATTGTCTGCCGATGCTTGGTTTTACTTGCTCAAATCGGAAACTGAATGTGGTAGAATTGTCCATTATCAATATTTAGTTAATGGAGGAAATGCATAATGACATGTTTTTCCTTGATTTCGTGTCAATTAGCACACACAGATACCATCGATGGCATCCCCTCCCTCAATATCATCAGCACCAAAAACTAAAGGGTGTTATGGTACAGTTGCACGCACAGTCCTACATGACAAATTTCCTGAAATGGCCATCGAAGAGTCTGTTTGCAGCCGGATCTCCCCTCGACAAATAGACTGTCGGACCCAACCCCCCTGTGTTTCAGGTAATGAAAAAGAGGATACATACCAAAGCCATAAATCTTAGCTGGAATTTGTTTGAAGCAGGGCAAAGATACCAACCCTAGCATAATTTTCAAACTTGCTTCTCTGAGATGGAGAAATCCACTTCAAAGAAAGATATTTTGAGAAATCTATATATATTATTTTATCTTCTGTATATATAAAAATGGATGTAGTTGTCTGTCTGGGTATGTATATTTGTTTGTTCTGGCATAACTATCGAATGCCTGGAGCAATTCCAACCAAACTTGGTAAACGTATCACTGGCACCCCTAGAGGTGGGGTGGGAAGGGGTGACATGTAAAAATAATCCTAAACGACAGATATTAAATTCCGCACAAACAGACATCCGTGACTCTATGCAATCCCGCACAACGATAGTGTTTCTCAGGTTGTGTAACATTTAGGCTGTGTTGCAAAAACTACCGATATTAGAGTGGAATAGTTTTCATGACACTCAAAATGCCGTTCAACACCTATCAGCATGGGGGTGAAAAATAAAATGCCACAAATATCGGGAGATTAGTGTCGAATTCATAGTTTTCGGAGTCGCTAAGCTAATTGGTGACATTCACAATCACATTTAAAATTAGTTACATTTTATACTATAGTTAGAATTCATTATTTTCCTGTCTAATACAAGACTGGTATAAATAAATACCCCGGCAATGCTGGGTAATCAGCTAGTTAAAAATAAAATGATGTTCAGTTCATATTTCCGGTCCAAGGACATGCTTTTCTAACCACACCCTCTTCTCTTCATTTTTCCTTCATTCTCCCCAGTTTATAGCAAGAAATTGGTAGATAGTTGTTCTTTTTCTCCCTTAAGCCCACTTAGGCGTCGGGTCCTTTCAACCACTTCTTGAAAGAAGTTCTATCCTGTGCCAGTCTTATCACTTCGTCCGGTGTCTTCCCTCTCTTCTGTGCCAGTCCATAAATGTACTGGTTCCAGTTCAACCTGGGTCGTCCCCTTCCTCTCTTTCCTTCTGGTCGGGCCTCAAATATTTGTTTCGGTTTACGCTCTTCCTCCATCCTAATAAGATGTCCCAGCCAGCCTAATTCCCTCTTCTCCATGATTTCAATCAGTGGTTCCTGATTCAGGCATTCTCTTCTTATTGTTGTGTTTCGTATCATATCTCTCCTTGTCTTTCCTACAGTTTTTCTTAAGAATTTCATTTCAGTAGCAGTAAGTCTGTTCTCCAATTTAGTTTGCATTATCCAGCTTTCTGATCCATATAATAGCGTGGGGAGATAGACTGTTTTATATATTTTCATTTTTGTTTCTTTACTAATCTCCTTTTTACCAATAATGGTGTTACTAATATTATTGTACAGATTATTTGCTTTCTGAATTCTGTAATTAATTTCAGAGTCCATTTTCCCGTCCGCAGTTAGTATGGTTTATAATATTCAAACTGTTCTACTTGTTCTAAGGTCTTATTATTCCAATGAATGTGCATCCTTGCTGGTTCTTGTTTAGTGAAATAAATAAACAAATGTTCCGCTTTGTACTTGATGAATCATCTCAAATTTCTCTAATTCAATGTTGAACTTATCTCTGAAAGTAATGCATAACTTAAAATTACAATCATCCAAAAAATAATAATAAATTACTGGTATCAGTAATTTTTTTTAGATCCTAGCACAATTTATCAGTATTTACCATAATTTCACAGATTAAACAGCACTTATTTTTATCGGGAGGCTGTTAATGCAGGACGGGAGCCATCCGAGTTTTCAGGCTTTGTCTATCACTTAGTGTCCCCTCCAAGGTTTTCGTTATAAAAAAACTGATTTTGTCGATTCATGTTCAAAACCTGCTGCCGGCATTAGACATGGAAAACCATCGAGACAAAAGACCAGCATGACTGCAAGCATGCTTCGAGAGTGTGCTGCATGTTTGGTGGACACTTTCCTGATTTAGTGTGCTTCACTAGGTCAGTGGTGGGTTGGGCTTCTTTGGCACTGAATAAGTGCTGCCGAATTATTTTGTTTTCGGATCGGATTGACCTGCCAATGTAATGGGCCTTGCACTGACACTGCATCGTACACCCCTGGGATATCCTGTGGTATCGTTTGTGCTTGCTGTCTGTTGGCTGTTTTGGAATTGTGTTTGTGTACAATGGAATTGTGTTTGTGTACAATGGTAATGCTGGAGAGTCTTGGCGAGGCAGTTTGAGATGAGAGGGGTTGAGGGAGAGGTAATCCACTTCTTCATATCCTCAAGTGTCTAGCCTGCGGTGATTAGGATTTTGGATTTCAGCTTCTGCCTTATTACACCATGTGGATAGTTGGTGTCCTGTGTATCTATTCTTGATTCAGATTCCCATGATGGTTTCCTTCCTCCATTGGTCTATTGAGCTGGCCACAGGGGCATACAGAAATATGAATTTTTGTGTAAAATTTTGATTTTCTTCTACCTATAACTTACGTTATTGGAAGGTAAAATGTATAAATTTCACCTTGGACAATAGTCCGGCCATTCAAGAGAACTTCCATGTAAATTAGTTAAGTAAGTCAATTAGTGGGTGCCAACTGGATGTGGGGAAATTTTCACCAGGAGTCTGTTTCGAGCATATGGTTATGAAACCGAGGCTCTTGCTATTGCTACGGTTCTTTTATTCTTTCCTGCAAGTTTGAAAAGTACGTACCTGGAAATTATATTCACTAAACCTATCTAGACAACAGTGAAAGAAAATAGGTCACATGAAAATTCATGTCAATTCTCTAGATGGAATTCTAAACTCATGTAATTTTTTGGAATGTGAAACATCATATGAGCTTTCCAAAGACAAGTGCTCGAAACAGCAGCATATCTCTAATACTGTTAATTCAATACAAAGACGACAATTTAACAGATTGTTTGACTGGTAAGAAAGTCTCATCTTAGGAAGAATGTAGTCTGATCAAAACCTTGAAGAAAAAAATAAAAGGAAATAGTCACTACTCAAAACTTTATGCTTGCTTCCTGCCTATATTCATCATCTCATCACATGCATATTTTGTTTTGAACATGAATACTTGTACGTATAGTTCCATATTAACGACCTTACCAATAATTCCGTGGCTGCGTAAACCTAACTTAACCTACCTAAAACCTGTTGATTAAAATGCAATGACATTTCCACTACATCATCAGGAAGGCTCAGGATTCCGTTAAAACTAAGTTTCAGATGTAACTTGCAATGATTGATTCTGATAAACTAGAATTAGTATCAGTTCAGTGCTAATTTTTCCCATTCCATGTGAACGTTAACTTTCTGTTGAACCTATTAACGCTGTCCTACTTATTCTGCAGACAAGTGGTCAAAACAGTGCAAAAGCAGCATATTCACTAATACTGTTAATTCAATACAAAGGCAACAATAATAAAGCTTCCACTTTACTAGCATGCTATATGCATTTTAGAAAGCATATGGCGTGATGAAGGCCATGTTAAAAATGCTTAACTGTTACTACTTAAAACTTTATGCTTTTGTATCCGATGCCCACCAACAAGGTGTATGCAAAAATCAATAATGTTCATTACTATGCATGTAAAAATCAGCAGAACAAGTTCTCATTCAGAAACTTCTAAAAAAATAATTAAAAGCTTCAGTACTCCTGCCTATATTCATCATCTCAATCACATGCATATTACTTTTCAAACATTAAGCTTGTACACAAATTTGTAACGAAGTTGTCAATAATTTTATGGCAATGTAAACCTATTTTCTATCACATATCCAGACAAGAGCGAAAGTTGGGATACACGAAAATTCAAGTGAATGCTCTAGAAGAATTCTAAGCAGATGTAATGATTCAAAATTTGGAATATCGTAGCAGTTTTTCGGAAACAGCTTGGTTGCCCCACACCAAAGTTCCAGTAAAGCCTTAAAGTAGGATCAACTGTGGATATCGAAACTGGGAGCCATTCATTACAAAGCGATGACATTATCCCCATCTCCATCAGAGACACCCTGTATGAGTGAAGCAACAAGTTCTGAAGTGGATTGTGGCACGGACCACCGAAAGTAATAGAAAGTCTTGGGAATAAATTTCGTAATTCACTTACATTTATTTATTATACAACTGCATATTTTATTCCGCAAACATAAATACTGCTTATTACTATGCATGTAAAAATCAGCAGAACATGTTCTCATTCAAAAGCTTCAGTACTCCTACCTGTTTTCATCTCATCACATGCATATTACATTTCAAACATTACTTGTACACAAATGCAATTCTATATTAGCAAGCTTACCTCCACTAGCCATTCTGTGCCCATCTATCAACTCCAGCCTTACTTACGATAATAATGGTGCGCATCATTTGAGTATCTCTATAATTCACAATTTCTTGATTCTCCAACCCTGCAAAATGAAAGTTGTGTGAACAACATTCAGTTCGTTTGATTTTAACTTTGATTTGCTCTTCTGCCACTTTTGGCTATCGCAAAGATGATGATGAGTGATAATATGACAAAATTGATGGACATTCACATGGAGGAGCACCCATGCCAGGATTCGAACCCGGGACCACTGGCATTGTAGTGTGCTGTGCTAACCACTCCACCAAGAGGGTTTGCAAAATTCAGTGTGTGCACACAGCTAATGGTCAGAGAAAATTCATTCTTCCTATTGTGCATTTCAAGCTTAGAAACCTAAATTGTTAACGGTTATTTTTTAAGCTGATGAGGGTTAACCTCACTGGAGATCTCTACAATGCCTGAGAAAATTGTCTATTACAATACATTTTTAATTATATAATATGAATGAGACAGATCGATGCTCTAGATCGGTATTATTCACAATTAAACCATTTTGTACTTACAGGATAAACACACAATTCAGGTGGCAATTTCATAAAGGACATTAATTTTTCATAAGTACTTGGGTGGTATTTGCAAAATTTCAATATCTGTTCAAGCATACAAAATTATTTTAACTGCTGGCAGCCAGCTAGGACAAATGCATGAAGACCCAGTGCTTGAAATTCCCTTGAGGATGGGTGGGATAGCAGATGTCACACATCATCATTTAACACATTACTTCTCTGAAACTAATCAAGATTTTTCATAGTTTCCTTTGTTATTATACGTGGGTTGTAAATAAAGTAGTTGCAACACTTTCAGGAAAAGGTGATAACACCGTGCATGTGCTATCAGGCAGTGAGCAATGTCAGTTTGGGCCCATGTCGATGTATGGAGTACCAAAGTGGTCGGTACAGCGAGTGCTGTGGTGTATGTACGACGTTGAAATGAACATTTTCTGTACTACTCTAAAACATGCTTGCAAAGGTAGAACATTGATTGTGGATGAAAATCCAAGTTGCCTGTGGGAAAAATGCACGACAATATCAGCAAGACTTGCATGAAGCCTATAGCAACAATACCTAGCCGTACCTGATGGTTGCATAATGGATAAGTGCATTTCTTTAGGAGGTTGCGATGCGTCCGCGAGAACAACCTCAACATGAGGAAAATTGCATCATGCTGGGTTCCCAATATTGTCACCATTGTGCAACCATCAGGTAAGGCTAGTTATTGTTGCTTCAGGTTTCATGCAAGTTTTGATCACATTCTTGTGCATTTTTGTCATGATGCAACCTGGATTTTGATCTGCAATCACTGTTCTAACTTTGTAAACATGTTTTAGAGCAGTACAGAAGATGGTGTTAATTTCAACCTCCTACATACACAATAATACTTGCTGCACCGAGCATGGTGTCATTACCTTTTCCTGACAGTGTTGCCACTACTTCATTTACAACCCATGAACACTATGTTGCCATTCGTCACCGGACACCCCTCAAAAAGTGCTCGGGATCGTCTGTACACATCATACAACCTATAAAAGGCATTGCCGGTTGAGAATCCACTCATACCAGCTACAGCAGTCAATATGGACAGCGATGCGAACTGAGTGAGGCAGAAAGGGATGATCATTGAAGCCCACAGGTTTGGGCATTCGACCCGTGAGATTTGCAACAAATTTCAGATACCCCGGTCGACAGTGAGTGATGTTATCGTGAAGTGGAAGCGAGACTTGCCGATCCAGACCAAGTAAACCGAAAATATTAACAGATCGTGACCGTCGATGCTTGAAGCGTGTGGTGAAGTCAAACCGGAAGGTGTCATTCCAGATGGTGGCACAGGAGTTTCGATCGGCTTCCAGTAGTGCTGCAAGTGATTGTACTGTCCGCCGGGAGATCGTCACACTTGGTTTTCATGGTCGCGCAGCAGTTCACAGCCAGCAATGCGACCCGTCTGTTACAGTGGTGCAAGGAACGCCGCCATTGGACTCTCAAACAATGGAAATCTATCCTATGGAGTGATGTATCGCGCTACCAGATGTGGCGGTCCGATGGACGTGTGGCGCATGCCCGGTGAACACTGTTTACAGGACTTTATCGTACTCACAGTGAAATTCGGTGGAGGTGGCATCATGGTGTGGTCCTGCTTTTCGTGGTATGGTCTTGGTCCTCTTGTTTTAGTTCGGGGAAACGAATGCCGATGCGTACCAAAAAGTTCTGGACAATTCTGTGCTACAGATTGTGATTCGGTATTGGCCCATACCTGTTTCAGCACGACAATGCCTAATATCATACGGCAGGCATTATCAACATGTGGTTCGAGGACATAGGTGTGCAAAAACTTGATGGGCCACCCCAAAGTCCAGATATCAACCACATTAAACACCTTTGGGACGAGTTGGAGCGCCGCTTGAGAGCCAGGTCATGCTGCCCAAAAAACACCACTGAGCTGTTTGCCGCTTTGCAGGAGGAATGGGGCAAGATTCCCATCGACACGTACCGCAAATTGGTGGAAAGTCTTCCTCGAAGGGTTGCGGACGTCATTGCGGCGAAAGGTGGCCCTACACGATACTGATGTGGTGCTGACGAATAGCAACATAGTGTATGAGGGGCATTCAAATTAAACCTGGTCACTAGTGTAATCAGTGTATTAAGTGAAAAATGTAGTTATACACATTACACGTATTCAAAAATGTAGACACACACAGTACACACACTCAAAAATAATTGCCAAAACTGTTTGCACATTTATCCCATTGCGACACAAGCCAGTCGATACCATCCTTGAAGAAGCTAGTAGGCTGCTCTCGGATCCAGGCCTGGAACCATTCACACACTTCGTCGTCCGATGCGAATCGATGTCCGCGAATAGCTTGTTTGAGAGGTCCAAAAACATGGAAATCACACGGGGAAAGGTCTGGACTGTACGGTGGATGTTCCAGCATTTCCCAACGAAACTGCTGCACTGTCGTCTTCACCGCATTGGCCGTGTGTGGGCGGGCAGGAGGATAATGCCATTGGACAACATGCCTGGGTATTTCGACTTGATGGCCCGTCGAAGGTTCTGTAACGTGGCTTGATAACGCTGGGCATTGATGGTGGTTCCCCATTCCAGGAACTCGACAAGCAGTGGGCCCTTGTGGTAAAAAAAAAAGGACATCATGACCTTACCAGAACTGGTGTGCACGGCCTTTGCTTTCTTTGGAGGTGTTGAATTTGAATGTTTCCACTGCTTGCTCTGACCCTTGCTTTCCAGTTCAAAATGGTGACACCAAGTTTCGTCACCTGTGACAATACGAGACAGAAAGCCGTCAAGCTAATACCCAGTAACCGATGGATGTCGTCTACGGTGATTCTGCGGTTGTCCAAGACTAAAGCATTCACTTCCGCAATCATTTCCGGTGTGATGACACGATGAGCCTGTCCAGGACGAGCATAGTCTTCCAGTGACTCGCGCCCCTCAAGGTATCGTTTGCGCCATTCCACAACACTTGAACGACTCAGACTGTACTCACCGTACACAGCCTTCATCCGTCGATACACTTCACGGCCTCCAACTCCTTCCGCCGCCAAAAAACGAATCACTCCTAGTTGTTCCTGCTTACTCGCCTGCATGTTCTGTACTGGACGATAACTTGTGTGACCACCTTCTCTTCGACATGATAGGCTACCACACTGGCGCTATGCAACGTCAAATGGTGCGCACTCCTCAGTCACTAGAGCAATAGCTGGCGCTACCATACCCGCAGTTACGTGGTGTCACCGTACATGTACGGCACATTTAGACGCACTGACCAGGTTTCATTTGAATGTCCCTTATATATTCGAAGGTATCACATACTCAAACATCAATTCACTTGGCACGAGTATTTTTTATAGGCAGTCTTTACCGGTGTTACCGCAGGTAACAGCAAAACAAAGAAATTAAAAAGTTTTTGTCAATAAAATAACATTGTTAAATACGTTAACTGTCAGCGTTGCAGTCGAGTGTATATTGCAGAGGACATTTTTTCTGCAGAAGACGAGAGGCAGGCTGTTCCGCTACCCTCAAGAATTAACAAGAGGAAAGGGTGCCAATGCAAGGGAAGAGCAGGGAAATACTTAAAGGCAAGTGTGCTAGGGGGTTATTCATATGCCTGTTTAGGGACCCAGTTGCCGGTCTAGCCTACCGGATCAGCAAGTGTTGTCACATTGGATTTCCAGAAAAGAGCTAAATCCCACCTAAAACGGGGATACCATTTCTCTGAAACAACTAGAGCTAGAGTGCAAAGCCAAATCTGGATTTAACTACAACTGAGACTGTTGACGTAATAGACAAAAAGATAAGTACTTGATGAGATTCGTCATTTAGACAAACCTTGCTCCAAAATACTAAGTTGGCAACAGTAGTACATACATACATCTGGACTTCACTTTTACCGCTGGAGGGGAATTTGTCGTCTGCTCACCGCACAAAAGTCAAACTGGCCAGAATGTGTGGTTCTTCTTCCCCTTTCCACCTCTTTGCAAAGAACCAGAGATGGTTGACAAGGCTCGACTACTATTCACTGGATTTTCGCGTTAACTCTCATGAGTGGTAGTCCTTTGTAGGAGTGAGTGTAGCTAAATCACTTAGCGAATTGAAAAAAAAAAGAACAAAATAAACGAAAATCTAGATCAAAGGCATATTGGGGAGGGGGTAGGGTGGAGATGATAACGTCTGATGGCTGGTAACATTTTTGCCAGTGTACCATCCCAAAATTTTGAAGGAAAAAACTTAAAAATCAACTTTTTGCTTATTCTGCCAGGGCCATAACAGGCACACATGAAAAAAGCTAAAGGTTACAATATAAATTGTGTGTTTGCTTGGGAGTTACATTTTCTGTCAAGAGCATAGCAGTTCCACCATTTTTGTTCATTATGCTGCATTGAAACACACAAATCATCAATTACTAGAACAGATTCTGTAAATATTACTGAGGAGTCATGATACATGGGACTTAATATCACATTATATCTAGTTAGTGGTATAATAGGCATGAAATGTTACCCGTACGGTAAATGTTTACTATCATTCGGACACCTATAACTTCTGAGTTTCGTCAATTTTTGACATTTGTACTTACCTATCTGCTTCACGGATCATATTTTAACGTGTATTCACGTTTTTTTGATCAATTTTTTTTTTAAAAAAAAAAGTGTTTTTGTAACTGAAGAACGTACGTTTCCGCAAATGGTTTGTGGGGCTATGTGTCAACGGTTCGTGGGACTATGCGAGAATGGTGTGTGGGGTTATGCGAGAATGGTGTGTGGGGCTACGCATATTTTGTTCGAAACCAATTTTTAACTATTGTAACCTATTGTGACCCTACCTAACCTAACCTTACCGGAAATGGTTCGTGGGGCTATGTGTCAATGGTTGAATTTCCGCTATGCAATATTCCCACATCACATAAAACACCTTCCGGTACTACTTTACTATACCGGAGACACCTATTAATGATTTATTTTGCAATTTTTTACATTGCTAATGTACTATTCTGCATTGCGGAACATTTCTTTAGGTGAAATAATGAATTTATAACGAAAATAATGTATATTTCTTACATTAACGAGTACTTACTGTTGTTCCTTATTTCCCACAAACCATCCACGGGTAGCCCCAAAAACCATTGACATTAGCCCAAAAATTCACGATAGCCACACGAACCATCACGGGGACGAGGTATGCCTACTAGGTTAGGTTAGGACTGTTAGGTTAGGTTCCATTAGCACTCCTTTCGTTCAATTTAGCATATACGGACAACATCATTGCGGCGGCAGCAGCAATAGCACATCGGAAATAGATTTTCGTAGAAAACCACATGCATTCGCATTAAAATGGATCAAAACTACATTCCCGAACATCAACAACACTACAGAAAATGATTTGCGTAAATACTTTCTCCTGTAAATTTGAAGAAATCCGTCTCCGGTATAGTAAAGTGTACCCACCTTCCAGATGTTAGACAATACTACAGGAACTTATTACGGTAAGTAGTGTGTTCTGTAGAAATGAAGAAATCTGTCTGAAGGATAGTAAACTAGTACCTAAAAATATTCACTATATTGTTAAAACAAAATGTAGGGAGACAAGATTGGCCACAAAAAAATGTCTTTCTGAGCTTCAACAGTGATGTACTTTGAAATGGTGTGGTAGGCCATCTAAAAACTTTTGTACTGTTCATGATAAAATTTGAAATAAATATTAAAAATTAGATAGACAAACCAGGATAGTAGCAATTACTTTTTACTGTGCGAATAAATAAATGATTTGAATAATTTTGTTTGCATGCATGAGATTGCTAGGAGTCAACTTCTATGAATTAAAAAAATATATATATATATCAAAGTCGTCGTAAGTTTTTAGAGTACTGTATCACAACTATGAAAACAGATAATCAACTACACTTGTGTTCAAAATTAAGGTGACAAATGGAAAATGCAAGAGAACAACAAAATGATGTACAGAACGGGATTGTGGGTGATAGAGGAGACAAAACAACAAACAAGAGAGAGGATGCACCAAATGAACAGAAAAGAAAGAGCATGTAAGGAAAATAACCTGTATTACTGGATTGGGTACAAAACTCATACAAAGGAATACACCGGTTTAAGTCCATCCTGGGCATGCAGGTGACCAGGCACTGCTCCTTAATAAGGAATATGTTCATTAATTATTATTTTTGATGCCAGTGTAAATAAAAATTCTAAATTTGATTCACAAGACATTAAAAAAAACAACTTGAATTTGCGTCAGTATTAATACAACTTCTTGTACTCTAGAACAACTTAAGGTATAATTTAACAATACAGGGAATTTATCCAATTTGTTTGAAATTTGGGATACTAACGTGGGCCTCGTAATCACGAATCTGCACATTTAAATTTGGCGCTTATTTGGGGGCAGGTGACTCCGGCCAATTTCTAACATGCCTTTAACAGGGACTCTATAGAGAAAGCCGGGGAGCCGGAGCGGAGGTGGGGGCACATTAGCGGTTGGGACGGTAGGTAAATTACCCCAGGGGCGGAGCCCGGAATCAGTGGAAAATTTGGAAATCGAGGGTGTAGAAATAAGAACTTAATTTAGATTATTTTGCTATTTCCACGTGTGAGCGCCAAATTTTAACTGCACATTCGTGATTATGGGGCCAAAATTAGTGAGTATGCCGAATTTCAAACAAAATGGAGAAATTCCCGGTATTGTAAAATCACTCCCAACTTAAATATAGTACATACAAAGAGAAAGTGTACAAAATAATAAAAAACACAGCTCTACTCCAACACGACAATACTACAAGAAACTGCAAATTGTGCGAGATCAAATTTTCATAACCTCTCAGTCTGTCAATTAACAGTGACATGTATCGCCTGTACCTTGGATTAGCCATTGGATTTATAATGTTAGCTGCATGCCCTCCCTACCTGTCATGTGCGGATTAAGAACAGCTTTGCCAATACCAACCTCCTGATAAGAAAAGGTGCTGTTTCAACTCAAATTATGCTAACTGTGATAAAATGATGCTAGGGTTGTTATTATTATTATCATTATTATAGGCTACAATTAATATTAATTTATCATCATCATTTTCTGATGACTGTAGTAGTTTTAAGTTCAATTTTATTTTGCTATTTTGGAGTTGTTAACTGTAGTTAAGCAGCATTAAGAATTTCGACCATTCACAAGAAAAAAAAGCAGCATAGTGCTTGAAAAAAGTTGAAGAAAATTCCATGACTGGTAACGGCGTCCATTTGTTTTATTTGTGACCTCCAACTTTCTACCGATTTCCTTTTATGAAATGTTCCTTCCTGGTTAGATTGGGAAGGATAAAGAAAAGATGAAAACAAGAGGACGGAACAGGGCCTGTAAAAGCTTGTCCCATGGTCGGCATATTTCCTTTTGTTTGAAACATATCCGCTAGAGAAGTACAAACAAGATCTGGAGATTTTCTTAAAATTAAATATTTCCTCAAAATATCTTCATTACAATTCAATTTCTCTGATCCCCAGGGACACCCGTTTTTGAGATGATGGATTTTCCCATTATGCCAAACAGAGTGTTAGATGCCAACGAAGTTCAAATTTTGCTAGGTTTAGAACCATTATGGTAGAGTTAGCATCACTGTTGATGAACCCACAGGACCTTCCTCGCGGAGTGTATTAACTGGGCAATCCCTCGCATACCCCCATCCTCCCTTGCACAGCCACTCACCCATCTGTCTGTAGGATGACGAGAAAGGTTCCTCAGCGGCAGGTAAAGATGGCCATCTTTGGGCAACAGGGAACGAGCGGGTGATAGCTAGCACATTGACTCTTGGCAGTCTAGTAGTGAACCTAAAAATCTTATAACTCTCATTAAACTCTTAAAAAATAGAAAACTGAAAATAAGTATACATGGAACTGTAGGAAGTTCCTCACTTCCTACATGGAGGAATCCCCTTGTCCAGCAATTCTATTCCATTGTAGATACAGTTTCCACAGTGTCTTCTCAACCACCTTCAACTTATCCACATCCACTGCCATTCTGTTGAAAATAACATTCTTCTTAAAACAAAATTCTAATTAGAAACTTCACCAATTAATTATTATGGCTGAATTAACATAGATGAATCTGCAATTGCTGACATCTCCAGTAGGAATAGCCATATCTGGATATCAGTTAATTTTCTATCTGGATTTCAAATATTCTGATATCAAGATTATCATATCAGAATTTTCCAGATATCCGAATGTGTGTATTATCCGGACAGTTTTATTGTTTATCCATTTTATGGGCTATCCACATATTTTTTTTCTAAGTTTTCATATTTCACTGTACCGATTTTCGGTAAGAATTTACAATATATTAACTAATTTTGGCCTTCTAATCACAAATCTGTTGTTAAAATGCAGGGGTACCATGTAGAAATTGTACATTATGCACGGGTAGCCCCACAAACCATTCACAGATAGCACCACAAACCATTTCCGTTAAGGTTAGGTTAGGCAAGCTTAGTTAAAATTTTGTTCGTAAAACAATGTGATACAGCTCTAAAAAAAAAAATACTTATATCAGCATTTTTCCAGATATCCACATGTGACCCCCGCATAAACCTAACAGAACCTAACCTAACCGGTAAATTTCTCGTATCGGACAAACTGATTTCTTCAAAATTACAGGAGAAATTACTTACCGAATGCAGTTTCTTTAGACTTGTGGAAGTTCGGGGAAGTGTTTTCTCGCATCGTTCATTGAATTTTGCCGGTAAATCATCTATTTTTCGATATAAATGGGTGAGCGATGCACGAAAGCTCTTGCATCCATTTACTTCCAGGTAGGTGTAGCCTGTGTCTGATGACATAATCCCGGTCAGTGTTTCCAAACACGTGTTTTTGTAACTGAAGAAGGTACGTTTCTGCAAATGGTTTGTGGGGCTATGTGTCAATGGTTTGTGGGGCTATGCGTCAATGGTTCGTGGGGCTACGCATATTTTTTTCGAAACCAATTTTTCACTATTGTAACCTATAGTGACCCTACCTAACCTTAGCGGAAATGGTTCGTGGGGTATGTATGAATGGTTCGTGGGGCTATGTGTCAATGGTTTCTGAGGCTACGTAGGTATTTTTGGGTGCAGTGGGGTGGAAACACTGCATGCCGAGTACGGTAATGAAACTGTGACCGCCATTTTGCGTGTTACCGAAGGCAAAAAGAAACTAAGAAAACTTACTCGATATGTCGCAAATAGAGCTTATTTCCGTGAAATAAGCAAAATGCCACCTTCAGCAATGTTTCTCAATGCAGAATACGTAAGTACGAATATTCAAATTAAATGAACTAGCAAATTTCAGCCGTTTGTCCGATACGAGAAATTTACCAAAATAAATTACTCAATATGTCTAAAATTGAGATTATTTGCGTGGAAAAACGAAATGCCACCTTCAAGAATTCTTAGGAATGCAGAATGCGTAAGTATCAATGTGAAAAATAAGAAAATTAGAGACATCTGGTGGTTACTGAAATTCTACCTAATGTGCAATTTGCACGAACAAGATAGTCAACGTGTGCCCGCAATATTGTGTTAGGAAAGCAAAAAAAGGAATAACAAAAACTACTCTCTATGTGAAAAAGGTACTACTTTACTATACCGGAGACACCTATCAATGATTTATTTCACAATTTTTTACATTGCTAACATACTATTCTGCATTGCGGAACATTTCTTTATGTGAAATAATGAATTTCTAACAAAAATAATGTCTATTTCTTACATTAACGAGTACTTACTGTTGTTTTTTATTTCCAACAAACCATCCACGGGTAGCCCCAAAAACCATTGACGTTAGCCCAAAAATTCACGATAGCCCCACGAACCATCACGGGGACGAGGTATGCCTACTAGGTTAGGTTAGGTTCCATTAGCACTCCTTTCGTTCAATTTAGCATATATGGACAATACGAGAGCATATTCTGCTCTCGTGCAGAAAGTAAATGGCGGCAGCAGCAATAGCGCGTCGGAAACAGATTTTCGTAGAAAACCACATGCATTCGCATTAAAATGGATCAACACTACATTCCCGAACATCAACAACGCTACAGAAAATGATTTGCGTAAGTACTTTCTCCTGTAAATTTGAAGAAATCAGTCTCCGGTATAGTAAAGTGTTACCGTGAAAAATTGTGTTTGTTTTCGTGTAAAAAGCATAATGGCACTATGAACTATGTTCCGCAATACACAATTCGTTAGTACGAACCATGAGAAACACAAAATATCCGATTTTAATGTGTCTCCAATATAACTAACTGTAACCCAAGAGTTCATACCCAAATTGGATAACGTTTTGCCCAGAAAAACCAAAATTACATATATATGTGTCACTTCGCATAACAGAGTATTCTTATGTCGAAAAAAACTAAAAACACTTTTTCCAAATTTCTCAAATAACGACAAAGCCAAGATCACTGACGTTGACTATACCATAGAACACTTTCACAAATATATGTGGCACTTATTTTAAAGATTGTTTAAAATCCTTTCCAATGACCCACAAATCACATCACTCACTGAAAACAGTTGTAATATAGAATTTTAAAAATATCCAGTGCAGTGGAATTATGGAAATAATGGCCAACAGTTATGCCCATTTGAAATTGACAAGGAGCTGGCCAAAACGTAAACTTCTCCCCTCCATAATTCCAAAACTTGGGAGCATTGCGTTGGATTTATTTTAAAATCTATTTTACAACCATTACAATGAACCTGAAGCTACCTTCGAAAAATCAGAAAAATTGGAGAGGGTTGGGTTGGGGACTGTGATACCTTGGTATGGAATGAACCACTTCTTCACATTAAAAATGTAGTAGGTATTGAAACTCAACCTGGCTAACCAACTATTTTCATAGGGGGATAAAATGTCTGAAAAACATTAATGGATACCAATTGTGTGTACCTAAAATAAGTGTACAAGGGCTATATTTACATTACAACTCAACTGGATACCATTATATTTACTCAATGTTGTTACTGCAGGTAATTTATAGAATAGTAAAGTGTTACTTACCATGTGGTGACATGCCGCATGGTAGGATGATCCAAGATAGTGCCATTTTCCAATAGAGCTCTTACACGATCTTTTCCTTTTTTTTTTTTTTAAAGAAAGGTAACTGCTGATTGTAAGTGCATTAACAAATACTTCTAGATATTGTCAATTAACTTGGATTGGATTTAATTTCAATTGCACCAAGTCTTAACTTCACGTTCAGAGGAATAAAAATTTTCTTCATCTCTCCCTCACTACCCAATAAGCCAATAACAGCTTGGCTCTTTTCTCGATGAACCAATAACAACGCTGGGATTTCACACGTAGCAAGCCATCAAGTAGTTAAAACCATTGTCGACAGAGGGCAGAAGGAATGGTCGTAAAAATCAGAAGAACGACATTCACACCACCTACAGTTCTCTCACCGAACTCTGTTCTGTATTCGATTTGCGTGAGCTTGCCTGCATGTCTCCACAGGAAGTGTAATCAGATCGGATATGAAGAAAAAGAAAGAATTTCTGCCTTGCTCCATACAACGGCATATCCAAAATCTTCAAAATTATGATAGTAATACTGGATATTACTTGGTGTTCACAGTGAACAGTAACTCCATTCTCCAAAGAACAGTACTTTCAACATACCGGCGGGGGGGGGGAGGGGTGGGTTACGTCGCATTTATGCCAGTTCTAGCTTTTCACAACGGTGAGGATGAAGTTGTTTTGATTTGATTTTGATTTGATTTAGTTTATTTTACTTCGCGTTTTGTGCCTCTTGGCTAATTTGCGAAGATGGGGATGAGTGATGAAATGATGAAATTGATGAATGGACATTCACAAACAACCAAGCCCGACCGGGATTCGAACCCGGGACCCTTGGCGTCGCAGCGCGATGTGCTAACCACTCGCCCACAGGGTCGGGTAGGATGAAGTTGTGGATAGACACAAAGAACACCCAGGACGGGACTCGAATCTCGGAACTTCAGTGGCGAGATCGAAATGGAGTGTCTTATTTACTTTTTTAAATGTAATTGAATAAATGAAATTTGTGTCTGTAGTTTCCCATTTTTTCCATCCAACACTGTTTTACTTTGGTAATTCTGTGAGATGACTATTTAACTAAGTTCAAATTCTGTTGTCGACTACAAAACAATGCTTTTGCTTTTTTATATATCTATACTTTTTAAGCTCCTGCTACAGGACGCGTGCAGGTTCGAACAACTTGGGGGAAGTGTAACAACCTTTCTCCCGAGATTTCGGCCTCACCATTGTGAGGGAATTGGGGATCTACGGTCACGGAAACCTACAATAACGACTGGAGGTTCGTCGTGCTTACCACACGTCACACCGTAACTGGTTGGATTACGTCCCACGTTGGAAGGTGGGAGTGAGGCCGACAGTCGTTAGGTAGGCCCTGGCCTTCCCGGGCTGTTCGACCACGGGTTATTTATAATACAACGTACAGACAATAAAAATGGGACACATAGATCCTGAAATACTCTTTCTTGCATGGCGTTGTGTGTTACCCATCTCTACGGCGGTGGTAGAAGTTGTCATTGAAAATTTGCTATTAAAATCAATTTATCGCCGCAGAGTTAAGCCACACACATAATGTCTTGCAGGAAGCGAGAATTTCAGGATATCTATAAGCAGGCCCGTAGCCAGGCAGGGGCCAGGGGGGCACTGCCAATAGCCCCCTTGACATTAAGTGAAGCTATTTTGTATACAAATACATTGTTTGCAGTGAAGAATGAAAATGTAGACAGCTCACAACTTTAAATATAAATCCACAGAACATGAACAATAGCTATTATATTCGCTCATCTTGTGTATGAGCTGAAGTCTAAGTAACTACAAGCAGTGGCGGCGATTAGGGAGGGGGCGAAGGGGGCAGTTGCCTCACCCACTTTTCGCCACTTTTGCCCCCGCATTATGCTAAATCTCATCTACAAAGGAAAATATACCCCCCCCCCCCCGCCCCGGTTTAGGAACTCAATGGCTGCAAGTATTTGGAACATTATCTAGACTTTGTAAGTTCTATCATAGGGGAGCTTCCTTATCTGTACCTTCACAGTCCCTGAGTGACGTGGCGTGACCTTTTCAAATGTTTTACCGGGTATCAGTACGTACGACAATTATGCCTGCTACACGTTATCACCCCCTCCCCCCGGTAAAGAAAACATATCCTCGAGCTAGATATTTGTTCATTTCGTTCTTGATTTGCAATCAGCACAATGATTTAGCCACAAACACTCCTACAAATAAATACCACTCATGAGACAGTTTCCACGAAAATTCAATGAATAGTGGTAGACCTTGTCAATTCTTCATCTGTCTCTGTTTCTTTGCAATGAGGTGCGAAGTGGAAGAAGAAGAACCACACTTTTCTCGGGTCAGTTTGACGTTTGTGTGGTGAGCACTGAGCAGACGACAGAACTCCGCTCCTTTGTGGAAGGGAAGCCCAGCTGTACGTACTACTGTTGCCAACTTAGTATTTTGGAGCAAAATCCAAATCAAATCACGAATCAAACCAAGGAACTATATTTTCGTCTATTACCTAACTGGTCTCAGTTGTAGTTCAATCCAGCCTTGGCTCTGCAGTCTACCTCTAGTTGCTTCACAGAAATGGTATTCCTATTTTAGGCGGGATTTAGCTCTTTTCTGCCAATCCGATGTGACAACACTGGCTCACCCGGTAGGTCTGAACGGCAACAGGGCCCCAAGCATATGAATAACCCCACAGCACACTATGCCCCAAAGTTCTTCCCCGATCTTTCCTTGCATTGGCGCCTTCTTCTCCCTTATTGCCTATTCAGGGTGGCGGAACGGCCTCCCTCTTCGCTTCTGTCGGCTGCAGAAAAAATGTCTTAGGCAATATCTACTCGACGGCAACGGTGTTTATTAACGGATTTAACAATGTTGTAATTTTATTGGAACAACTTTTTAATTCTTTACATTTTGCTGTTACCTGCGGTAACACCGGCTACATGCACGCCACGCCCAGGCCCGTAGCTAGAGGGGGGCAGGTGGGGCAACTGCCCCCCCTGGTAGCCTACTCTGCCCCCCCCTGTAAAAATACAGAACACAATCCTACGTGGAATTCTTACTAATATTTACAATTATATCCTATTTTACTCTAGCAACATAACAAAAACATTTATTGATTTTGTGATTTATGAAGGTGTGTGGGATTCCGTATAATATCGTATGAGGATGGGGGGGGATTCCCTTCCAGATTCGGACCCTGGGAAATGATTTCGCAATTTTCAGTATCGAGAACAGTATTTGGACGTTTTTCTTGGATGTGTTGCTGTGTAGTTTGAACTGTATATTTTTTTTGTTTCCCAAGTCTACCTTTTGGTAATAGCGATTCATGTGGTAGAGAGAGGGAGTGGATATTTGATTTTTGCAACTTAACGTTGCTTTTCTGTCACATCTAGCTAATCGTGACAATGAGTGATAACGTGAAATTGATGAAGAGATACTCACAAATAGTGCTGTAACCACAGGGGGACAGGGGCATTTCCTTTCCAATCTTGACGGAAGTCCAATCTGGGGGGGGCAAACATTGAAGTAAAGAAACATGACTAGCAGAATCTAAGAATAGCAAGACAAATGTATACTCAAGATGGAATTAGTTTTCAAGTGTTTCTTGCATTTTTCTTCCAGACGGCTAAAGACATTTGCAGGGGGCACTGAGGGGCAATTGCCCCCTCGATTTCAAATTTTATACAAATAAAAGTACATTTCGTAGAATTTTCTTGCTCGCTTCGCTCGCAACCACAATATCTTATAGTCCAAGTTCAGAGCCATAGCTAGGGTGGGTGCGGCGGGAGTCAGTCCTGGGAGTCAAAACGATCTAAATGGGGAAAAAAATGTTAAAGAGAATGCCATGGCGCCCCGTTAAATTATTTGCACCCTATTAAATCAATATTGTTTTCAGTTTGGAAATATTTGGATCTAAGAATTTTCCTACTCGCTTCGATCCCAATATGATTATTTTCTGTAATGCATTCTAAATTACCCGAGAGAGAAGTAAGGACAGATATATACTTCAGATTGTTGCTGCTTAAATGCATGAACAATTCTTTTGAGGAAATGGAGCGTTCACATTTGATATACAATTTGGCGGATGAATTGATCATGTAATGTATTTAAATTATATATATATATATATTAAAGAAACTTTGAATACGTACACAATTTAGCAGCGTTAACATGCTGCATATGCATTTTCTTATTTTACGTTGCTCCATGTTGCATATGTGTAAAATATATGTTGTTCCTGAAAGTTATACATGTCGTATATACAAAAAGAATAATGTTCGTCATGCATATTCTGTCTTTCAAAAATACAGCTTGTGTGCTTGTTTTCCATTATTAGCTAAAATGAAACTGAACGTGTTGGAAAAATATTTCAAATCATTTGTTCAAACAGAAATGCTTTAGCACCGACTTCTACCCCCCCCCCTTTTTCATGATTTACGACGATGATAACGTCTTTTAATGCTACTTTTATTACTACCACTATCACCACTATATTACTATCATTATTATTGGCACGTTTGTTCTGGTACTTGACCCCCTCTCCAGATAAAAATTTGTGGTTTCGCCTCTGCTCACAAAGAAACACTCATGCCCAGGCTCGAACCTGGAAGTTGGAATCCCTGGCTTCGTAGTGTGTTATGTAACCATCCCACCATGGAGGTCGGCTAGTGAAAGATGTAGGACAGCTTAGTGGCTCAGATATTATCAAACACGATGAAAATGTGACAGTGTTTCACATTTATTATTTCGGTTAGAAAGCGATAAAAATTGTAGTTTGATACGGGTTACACTAAGCATCTTATGGAGTGTAAATATCAATTTCAAATCTTATGAATCATTTCTCTATGCAAACGCATCAAATATGATAAGCAACGTAGGTGTGTGAAATGATATCCATTTCATAAAGGAAAAGTTAAGTTTTAACCATGACTGTTTGCATGATATCGTTTTCATATCATGTTATATATTACTCTGAGAATTTTAAGCGGCAGTAAAAATAAATGACGTTTGCAACTGCAAAGCTATCAATGGGAATGCATACATTATGGACAGAAGAATTAGACGAGCAAATAGTGACTGAGAAAAGTTGCTTGTCTTGATGTTCTGTACACACTGTGAAAGTTGTCGGTGTTATCAGGCGGCACCCTATGAACATAGGTTCAAGAAAATGACAATTAGTAAAAAGCTGCAGTGAAATAAATACGATTGAAAATCTCCCAAATTATGTTCTATTTATTTTCTTATATTTATAATATTACATTGTGTCAGTAGCAGACGTCGTCTGTTAAAGTACCTCAGGCACAATCTAATTGTTGTCAACTCTTCTGCTATGGAGTGGATTCTCCTAATTTTATTCATAAATCTTAAGCCATTCTGTGACTGGCAGAAATCAGTATCAGCATAAAAGAAACTGATATTTGGGGTTTGTACGCTTCTACTCAAAAAGTGGTGGCGATAAGAGGCCCAGAGACTTCGTGCCGCGGAAATGGGGTAAGGCGAAGGAGGCCCCTTATATCGTTCCATTTCGTACCTTAGTCATTAAGGAAGGAATTTTTCATAATGTAAAGAGGAAACAAGCGGTTTCTGTTACGGACTTCCTGTAAGTCAATTTGCCGGGACCTGTTGCATGAAGGGGCCGCTCGGCGGTCGACGCTCTGGGGGTAAACGACTGAAATAACCTCCCTGTATTAATGATGACACTGTAATCCAAGAAGTCATTGATCAATCAAGGGAATCCTATTTGTTTGTCGGGTGTTAAACACATGTATTTCAACAACACACTATTTTGCAAAATGGTTAACGTAACCAGTAGGCAAACATTGCCTGTAGTGATGCAAAAGTCTTTCATTTGAAAGACTCCACTCCGTGGTGGAGTAAGGGACCCATGTTTTAGCAAGTAGGCCTACAAAAAATGTATTACAAATTTTTGCACAATTCATCAAAGTGTAGATAATATGTAACCATTATTTTTTAATTAATTCGATTTTTCTTGCATATAACAGCACAATGGTGTTGTTGGATTCTCGTTCCCGAATAGCGTATTTATGTTAAACTTTATATTCGTATTATTTGGTAGTCTGAAAGGTCATTGTCCAAGTATTGTTATGTGATGTTGCTCGAACTTCTTCTTCTTCTTTTTTTTTGAGTTTCAAGGTATCATCCCTTTCCTGTTACTTATCACTTTTGGAGGATAAGTGCCCCTCTGTACCCTGCTATATCTGCCAATGGAACACAATATATTAAAAATTTGCCCCCTCTAGGATTGACTTCGCCCCCCCTACTAAGAATTCCTGACTACGGGCCTGGCCACGCCTCTGCGTCCCTGTTGCGCCCTCCCGTTTAGACAGAAATCTGTGACTGTCATCATGCAAATTCCTTTTGCATCTGCATCAAAGGTCAACTGCTCCCAAGTTTTGGGAACGAAGGGGAGTTGCATTGCTTCGGCCGGGGGTGGAATATACTGTTGGCACTGTGATTGAATATTGTGCATTTTTTTGTGTGATATAAATATCTGTATCATATAAAGTAGTATGGAGTGTGTAAGGGATGATTTCAGCATCAGAGATGTTTTAAAAGATGTAGGAAAATGTAGTATTTGTACGATATTTATAATATTTTTATAACTTAATGACCCTCCCCTCCCCCACACACACAAAAAATTATCTTCATTTAATACTGTTAAGTTTTTGAAAAATGGACTTGGTTTACAAAGCCCCCCCCCCCCGATAACCCGTGAGCCCCCATCCTGGAGATCAATTCTAGCTACGGGCCTGTCTATAAGTGTGCCATTTTTATTGCCGGGGACTGTACATACACACCCTCACCAAGGACGTATTTAGGGGGCTCCAGGGGGTCCGAACCCTCCGAAAGATTTATCAAGTACTAAAATTAAATAATGAAAATATACTCGTTTAGTATTTGTTGTATAATTTCCTCTGAACTTATTGGAAGACAAGGATTATATGGACGGTTAAAGTTACAGTGGTGTAAGTCACTTTGAAAAAGAAAAAAAGACAGACACAGAAACCAGAATCTGTTAACAGAAAACGTGAAGTCAATCAGAGGTTCATTCAACTGTCAACAGATGGCAGTTTAAGGTCTAGTGATAAAGGAAACAGCTGCTGTGTTGATCAGCAAAGTGCTGTGAGTCAGACTTATTTTGTTTTTTTTTAAAAAAAAAGTGACTTACACCACTGTAACTTTAACCCGTTCATATTGGGATCAAACGGCTTTGAAGGACAGGAAGGACGTATTTGGGGGGGTCTGGACCTTCCCCCCACAACATACTCCCGAAAGACCTATTAAGTACGAAAATTGAATAATGAAAATATACTCGTTTAGCATTTGTTGTATAATTTCCTCCTTAACTTATTGGAAGACATGGATTATATTGGGATCATATGGCTTTGAGGGACAGGAAGGACGTATTTAGGAGGGGTCCAGACCCCCCGAAAGACTTACCAAATACTAAAAATGAAAATATTAGCATTTGTTGCATAATTGATGGTTATTCATTTCCTCTGAACTTTTTTAATCAGAAACTTACTTTTCTCCAACTACATGTGACATCATTTTTGTTATTCGATAAATATTCAATTATTCATCTATTTGACATTAATTTCATTGCCACAGCACTTGTTTTTATGTAAATTATTCCGATCTTAACTAAAGGTAAGCAACGTAATGAATATGCGCTGTTATATCTCTATTTTTATAGCTACAGTCTATTTACCTACGTAATCGTGTAATAATAATATAATATTAATTATTGTAATTAGTATTAATTTGATTTAATATAATTATTTTAATTTAAACATTATTATTATTCCTGAGACACTTGGGTCGGACACCCCCCCCCCGAAACATATTTCTAGATACGTGTCTGACCCTCACTCCCCATATTTTTTGTTACCGATTGATATATAGCATGCATACAGCTTCTGGAAACTAAATCAGGATAATATTAATTTCTTGTAATAAATAATCAAAAAAGGAAATTGGAAATATTAGCTTTTTCCTCAACGCAGCCAGGATCTTTCTTGGAGGAGAGGGAGACCTCATACGTCCAAATATTTAGTACATGATATTTTGTATTTTTCGATGCGCTTTTAAAAAGCAATTAGGTTAGATTGTACATTACACAGACATTAGAAAAAACATTGTTTTGTAGAATTGTTTAAAGGATACTAAGCACTCTTCTGTGGACTTGAGGTAGCCATGGGCGTCGCCAGAAACATTTGCATGGGGGGGGGGTCGGGGCAATGATAAAAGTTGACTAGTAGAAAAATATTAAGTATTATTACTACGGTTATAAATGTTATTATACAATAATAAATATTATAAACCAACAAAAATAAATTTTATTCGAAATAATAATAATAATTATTATTATATAAATAGTGAGACTCGATCCACCAAACGAGTGAATACCAACACACTGTTTGGCATTTTATGCATTTAGTATCTGAAATACATTTTGATATTAACTTTTGCACGTCTCGTTCAAGAAAAAAGCTTTAAATATTAGGGGGATTTTTTTTTCATAAAGTTTGTTGAGTGACCTCTCACATACAATTGTAATTATTAGAATTTTGAAAACTGTGGAACCATTTGTTCTTTGGATGAAATGGTAGAATATAATCTCGTTCCTGTATTCTTCACTCAATGTTTTCGATCCAATGCATTTTTTTACTTTGATTATTCTGTTCGAATGCTATAGTGGAACCACAAGGAAAGAAACCTGCGCAGACCCCATCGCGCTGGCGGGTGGGGGAAAAAGACAGGAGGAAGGAGCCTTCAGAGCGGCCAACGTCAGTGTTGCCAGACCTATTGATTTCTCGGTAGGTTTCCATAATAAACTATTGCTATGGCACCTCCGACGGCCTGCTCAAAAACAAGTTTCCTGGTCACCTTACTTGAACATAGAGGGGGGAGTGGAACTCCACTCAGCCATGAAAAGTGCTGTTTGAACTGCGAAATTATGCCAAACGATGTGCTAGGATATTATTATTGTTTTATTGCTATTACTACATTACCATGGGCGTCCGGAAGGAGGGGCGTGCCCTCCCCCTGGAAAATGAAAGTCCAAAAATTATATATTTTTCACATATAATTTCATTTCAGCTGCAATAATGTGTGTTAATTATGGCATGAATATGATACATTGAAATTTAAGCAATGTTTTTTGAGGGAACAACACTATTATTGGAGAAAATGTGCCTCCTTTGCCCCCCTGGAAAAAAATACCTTCCTTGCCCCTGCCTGGAAAAAATCCTGCGGACGTCCATGTGCATTACTATTTTTAGATGGTTGTATTTTATCCCACCCGAAAATTGAGTTGATTTCAGTTACAGTAATTTACATCCATTATTATAATAGGGATGTAGAAACATGATAATTTCAAACTCAAGTGATGTTTTCTGAGAGGGCAACATTATACGGGGTAATATGCCTCGTTTACCCGCCTGATAAAAATACATTGTTTCCCCCTCGCTGGAAAAAATCACCAGACATCCTCTTGCCCCCCAGTGCGCACGCCTATGCCACCCCCGAGAAGGTCGTTCATCCGCTACTATTAGATCATCGGATTTTGTAGCAGATCTTCTGGTTTCCCAAGGAACCATCTCCCGATTTTTTCAAGTCTGACCTGGCAACACTGCCCCGAGCACCGATAACGGCAGGGAAGATGCGCGAACGCTTTGGAGGGAAGGTTTTTTTCCTTGTGGTCGAGCTATAACTAGTTGAACTTTGTTTCTGTTCTTAACAATAAGAGAATGATAAGACTAACGAACTTCCTGCTTTCTTCTATCTTTAAATGAACGATGTCAATTTCCAGGGGGGGGTCCACCGTCCGCTCGACCCCCCCCCCCCTCCCGACGCTTATACGGAGGTAGCTAATCCACTGCTGGGGCGCGTCAAGTATCTGAGCGCTCAGCGAGCAACGTGATCGCTCAGCTATTTGACGCCCAAAAAGGCGTTGCTCCGCGAGCGCTGCTCACTTGATCGCTGAGCGAACTTGAACCTCGTTCGCTACAGGTCGTTTTTGTGTTTCGATCTCGTAAGGCAAAGGGAAGAAGAGGGGTGGCGAGCCGCGAGTGGCCAATGAGGAAATATTTATAACGAACGGCTTGCGATACAGCGTAACTAGAGAGGAAGTTCAAGTAACAGAAGGTGATGTAATATTCCAGTTTTTTGTAATTGTATTAAAATGAAAGTGTTGTTTATTCCAAATAATAAATATTATATATACACCGTAGTTTTGGAAAGTTGTGCAGGGGTGTGAAAATGAAAATTTCGACAGTTTTGATCGCATCAACTATTCTATTTCCATAATTAACAGCTATTCAAACACCAAAATCTTGTCCACTCGACGCAGCCACATTGATCACAGATTATTTTGATCAATGAGCACACAGCGTCAAGTAAATGACCTGTCTGCTCAACGAGCGAAAATCTTGCTCAGCGAGCGTCGCTCAGATACTTGACGGGCCCCTGGTAATCCTTCTTGTTCTTTTAGATGGGCCGATTTGCGCCAAGATGTCTTGGGCTGAAGCAGTGAAGCCAACTCTCTCGACACAGCTTCCCAACAAACGAGAAAACTAGGTCTTCCAAAGAATGATGAAAAGGAAAAAGTTCTCTCACCTTGAGAGGCAGAAAACATGAGGAAATACAAAAGCTCGTGGCCTTGGGTTAGCCAAACCAAGCACAAGAACCTCTCGTCGGCTGTGGTCGGTGAAGCGGAAAGCATCGGGGTGCAGATTAAGTCGTAGATAAAGTTCTGTCGTTTCCTCCAGTTACAGGAAATCCTTGGTATGAATTCTGTTGTGGTTATGTCAGTATATTATGTCATGAACTAAGTAATTTTAATAGGTATGCAATATCTGAATCTGAGTACAAAAGCAATATTTTGGAGGAGGGGGAGATGAGACGAAAATCTATGAAAGAAGCAGTGTTCAGAAAGTGTACTTTTAAAAAGTAACTGCATGCGAACTGTTCTTTTATACTGATGACTAGGGCTAGGATTTTTATGACCTAAAAATCACCAAAAGATGCAAAATAATTTGAGAAATATGCCCTTATAACTGGACTGTTTCAAACATCAATATCTAAATGCTGAGATATTTTCACATACGTACTATTTTAGTTCACTTTATGGGCCCTGGGTTGCAACGCACAATGAATAAATTCTCTGGTTTTTTTTTAAATAAAAATGAAAAAGATTTTGCTGCAGTCCAAAAAAACAAACAAAAAAAAAACACTCAAGTAAACATGGGAGTAAGAACGAATCCACTTCGAAAATGACTGTATATTTCTTGAAAATGCAAATATATGCTGAATATGACCGAAAATCCATCAAAATATGCACTATCACGGAGAAATGGCCAAATATGCCCTTAGAAAGCACCTTAATTTAATTAGTTTCTTCATAATATGAATCTCTATATGCAGTGGCGTAGCGCAGTTCTCTTGGGCCCTCTGCAAGTAAAATATTGGGGGCCCATTAGTGAAAAAAAATGTCGAGAAGATGCCAGAGTAAGACGGACGCACAATGGTTAGCTAGCCCCCCCCCCCCCGCCCCTCAGTTGTAAAATAAATTAACTTTTACCGCAAACACTCTGCCTTCCCATTTTTTGTCATCGACTCAGGATATATACTGTATATCAGTGTGGTAGTTTCTCAAAACTAAATCAGGATCGTCTGAATCTCTGATAAATAACTGAAAGAAGAAATTTTAAATATTTTCTCTTACTTCAACGCAGTGGCACAGCCAGGATTCTTTTTTTTTTTTTTGGAGGAGGAGGGGAGGCTTTATACAGCCAAATATTTTGTTCGTGATCCTTTGTATTCTTTGTTCGAGACAGTTTTTTAAAAATTAGAATACATAATACATACATTAAAAAAAAATACAATTTAGGGAAATTTTTTAAAGGGTAATAAACACTCCTCTTTTGGACTTTGAGGTGAATGCACCTTCAGCCCCAAAAGCCATTTCTTGGCTACGTAAGGCCAAGATTCAACGTAAGAGCAAGCCATTTCTTGGCTACGTAAGGCCAAGATTCAACGTAAGAGCCGCTCACATTAGCCTTATAATACTAATAGTGAGTTATATACTCAAACTTAGCATTTCAGTCATGGGGGTTGAACTGGACCTGTAGATTGTCGATGGAGTGTGACTTATCATCAAAAGGTAAATTTCAATCTGCTACGAAGAAATAGCAGCGGACTCCAGTCTTGAGAGATAGATAATAAAGCGGCGATGGGACTTTATTCGCTGAAAATTTGTCACCCATTGAAATGCTGATTGGAAAGACTGGAACCCTCACCCCTTACTCCCAAACAATAAGGTTGTTGCCGCACGGGCACTATTTCATTTTCATTTTGTTGTTAGTGGACCCCAATATTATAATTCATAATTTTAACCATGCCATTTCTTTTCGATAGACCACTGATATTTATTAAAGACTTTTCATGAAACAAGAACCATTTTGTTAATAGATCATCAGTGCTCGATGAGTGTGAGGTGGCGGGGGGGAGTGTAAGGGACATGGGGGATGCTATTCCGCCAGCTAAGAAAAAAATCATCCCTCAGCTAGGATAATTTGCATAAGCATTCTCCTCCGCCTACTGCATTGTCTTCACATTGATCCACATAAGGATCCTTCCTTCTATTCCCTAACTCGAACAAGAAAATTCGCAGCTAAGAATTTTCACTTCGAGCACTGTATACCCTGCGTGGCGAAATAGGAGCTACTGGACATAAGGGCAAAGGGATAATTGTCTCTGGCCTCCACCTCCTGAGGTTTTTGGCCCCTTTGGAGTAAAACGTAACAGGCGTGGACAATGTGGGAAATTTATCTCAGAACTTATTACAATTTCATATTGAGGCTTGGGGCTCCTTTGAAAATATTTGGTGGGAAATTACATTTAAATATCATGTGTAAAACTAATATTACTGGTACAAAAAAAAGGTCATGCATTATCAAGTTTGTTTGTTTACGTATTATGTTGAAATAAGGCATCGACTGGTTGAGCAACTGAATCTCTCTACTGGATTCACAACTGTACTACACTACACTACGTTTACGACAAACTGCGTAGCTAGAAAGGTATTAGATGAGAGAATTTTCCTATCGATTGACATCTGTGAGCAAGCAAGTTAATTCTGCATTTCGGATGACACCCATATGTCAAGTTGCCCGGGCCCTCTGGCTGAGACAATACGCCACTGCTTATTATTGCAGACGTCATCGTATGATATGTTACTGGGAATCAGATTTCTGATTTGCAAATCCATTTTTAAAATAAGCGACACTATCTTGATTCTTTGTCGATTATGTACAATTTCAGGAGCACACACACACACACACACACACACACACACACAGAGAGAGAGAGAGAGAGAGAGAGAGAGAGGGAGGGGGGGAGAGAACAAGAACATTAACATTAACATTGCGGGGGTTGCGGGGGCGGCCGCTACGCCACTGTGTACATGTAAAAGTTTTAATGCATGCAAATCAAACTTTAAAACTTGAAAAGTTTAGAGAGGCTCTTGTTATGCATTTGTTCATAATAATATTTATACTTCAGAAAATAATTTTGTTTATTGCTGTTGAAATGTACAAAATTAGCTGTAAAAGAAACTTTTAATTTTGTTACTTATTACGTGGAAAAGTAACAGAGTTACAGGGGGTACTTGTTTCAAAAAGTAAATAGTTACAGATACTCGAAATACTTGTAGAAATGTTACAGAGAAACATGTTAAAGTAGAAATAGAGATTGGTGTAATGGAGAAAGGATGAAAACTAAGCAAGACACCCACCCACCCATGGATGTCCGCAGATTTTTTCCATGGGGAGAGGGGGGACAAACGAGGTATATTTTCCTCCATAATAGTGTTGCCGCCTCAAAAAACACTTCTTAAGTTTGAAGTTATCATGTTTCTGCAATGCCCTTGTAATGATTACATAAAATACTGTCCCTCAATTAAAATTATATGTGTGCAATATATAATTCTTTGGAGACAATCATTTTCCAGGTGGGGGGCGCGCTCCCATCTTCCCTTCCCTGCGTCCATGCACCCACCCACCCACACAGACATAGAGGGAAAGGAGGACAGACATTGACGCAGGAATGTTTATGATTCGAGGGGAACAAAGTTCTCTTCAAAATATCTCTCTCATGTATGTACATATATATTTTGGGACACCTGTATTAATAACTTGAAGTGTGGCGCTGTTGAGATGTTTAAAAAGCAATGATGTGTAGCAGCACCACTTATCGTAAATAATAAAATAATAATATAAACCATTGTCTTAATATAATTATGGCGTAGTCTACAAATTGTACCTCACATAATGTGATATTAATTTATCTTATCATTTTCCTTATAACCACCGTATTACATTCTTAGCGGCTGACTCACAAAGCAATCTTAACAAGAGCCTTATTTTATCACGCGTAGGTATCCTGACAATGGGATGACAGAAAATATATTTCTTTCAGATCATTGAGAGTGCACAAACATTTTCATAAGTTGGAAAGTTAATGTAGAATAAAAAAAATACATGATAACAATGGCCCAATTAGGACTAGTAGCTAAAAAAATCTCTAAAAGTAAGGGACTTGAGCATTTCTGGGGTTGAGCTCATCCTGGCTTCTTTTAAGTGTTGCCAATTATCTTACTACGAGGAAAGAAACTGAAATTTCCGAATATGAGCTTGTCTCCTAATTTCTCTCATTATATTCATAGGCGCCGACTTTAGGGGAACAAGGAACTTCTTTCCCCACCCCCAATTCCACGATAAACATACATATTTATGTAAAGTTGGACTTCTGATGAATATGTCTTAACAAATGCATGTACTTTGAAATTAATGCCATCAGGGGCGGTGATAGAAAAATTTGACCGGGTGGGCAGGAGCCAAATATTGAAAAATTAAGCTGGGCAGATATAAAGTGAGAGTTTCACAAGCACGTATTCTCTCGCCCCCTCTCCTCCTCCCTCCACAAAAATACTTTGTTTTCTTGATAGTGTCTGCTGCCACGTTCTTTTTCTGCTGGAACCTCAAAAAGGATGCGCGTGGCAGCAGACTCGGTCTTTGTTTTATCGTGATTTCATCATGCTAGGTATGCAATTACGTTTGTGACACATACTGTGAAGTTGTAGCGATTACTTTCACATAAATGTTTTAAGATTAGGTCCCTTAGCATTCTTCTAATAATAAACCTAAATGCTCTCGTAGTTAGGTTAGGTTCTGTTAGCATTAAAATAATATCGCTAAATGCTTTCTAAAGAAAAAGGTTCTAAATTACCTGTACATTTATTCCCACTAATCATAAACTTGCATTTCTCTCGTCTCAATCTGTTCTTAAGATTTGTAACATCCTCTTAGCAGACGCATTACGTGGCAGGAGCAAATTTGACGCTCATTCTTACTGCTGACACGTGCGTGATATTTATTTCGCTTTCTCTCTCTGCTGTCTTATGTATTATTTATCATTTTCCAATCCGTTTCCATCATTTTTCTCCGCTTGTATAACCCCTCCCCTCAGGCCCGTACCCAGAATTTTCTTGAGGGAGGGGCCAGATCCATGTACTACGTGTGTCTGTGTGTGTGTGTATACACACACAGTGATGGCGGCTATTTGGGGGGACCTGAGGCCAGCTGACCCCAACGTTTTGTTTTTTTGCCACTTTGCACACGCACCAAGGCAAAATAACTGTCCCCTTCCCCAGTTCTGGCACCCAATCGCCGATACTGGTCAGAAGTATTCGGATAGTTCTGAGTTTCGCAAATATTTTCAAATTTCCTTTTTATTATACCAGGATCTCATTGAACAGCCACGATAATTCTAGGTTTAGAAAATTATATATTTATAAATTAAATTACACACATTAGCAACTGTTATTACAATAAATAATTCTAAATGTGAGTTAACCCATAGCGAAGAATCATAGCAGGCTATGGTTAACAAGAGAGAGAGAGAGAGAGAGAGAGAGAGAGAGAGACTTATTTTAATCTAGTAGCCAGTAACGGCGATTGGGTGCCAAAACTGGGGGGCAAGGACAATTTACTTTTTCTTAATAGACAAATTTGAGTATGAGTTTCTGTTTTATGCCCACCTTTATGCACAGATAGACAAATTGGGACTGGACCTACAGTTTAAAATGGGATCCGAACCATTATGCGCCTCCACCGGGTCTTGAGGTAGCCTTGCATCAATAGTTATAAAACTAAATGTACTCAATATCGCAAACTGCAGACTTCTGTAGACTGCCTTTCTACACAACGAACACATTCATTTATGCATGGACAAAATTTCAATTTTTAGAAGTTTGAAAAATCGTCGATGTTATTTTCGTAACTTTTTATAGGTTCACATTGAAAAATTTCATGGCTCGAGGGAAACCAATGCTCGCTTTCACACACATGCGCGCGCGTAGTAGTTCGTTCATCAAATATTCTGATCAAAATTCTCTCTATCCACTCCAATCTAGAGGGACTCGATTGTCACCTGTTGTGGAACCGCTTGGCTATCATTCCTATCTTTCCTGTGTTAATCTTGATATAATCTCCCTATTTCAGTCATTGAAGTGTCCCTTTCCTGCCCATGTACTTCAACTGCTCACTGTGTACTCGTACTTCGCTTTGTACAGTGGATACATTGTCAGTGCCGTGCCCAGGATTTTAGAAAGGGAGGGTTTATGTACACTTTTTCTGGTAGTCAGCCCTCATTTCGCCATCCTTTCCTAACTTTGATGTTCCTTTTTCTAGGAGTACTGAGCCAAAAGGGGGGAGGGGTAATAACCTTCACCCCCCCCCCTTGAGCACGCCACTGATTGTCTTATCCCTTAAAATTAAGGAGATATTTAACATACTGCACTTTATTAGGTGAACGAAGCAGATTAGATTATCGTTATTGATTTGATTGATTTTTTCTCTTTAATTTCGCTTTTATTCCATTTTTGGCTAATGGCGAAGTGAGGGTGAATTGTGATAATACGAAATGGATGAAGAGATAATCACGAACACACATGGACAGATCACAATACCAGCTCCACTGGCTGTGAGTCAAGATGACAGAGCCTCATTAGTCTGCAAAATACAGTGCAGGGAAGAAAGAAGATAGGTTGACATTTGGTTCCACTTTGACATGAAAAACGTTTTAAATCCATTCATTTTACAGATAATGACACAAACATGAGATGTGCAAAATATCTCGGCGATATTTGTTTCGGTTCTCGAGAAACACGCCTTCAAACACCGCTGAAATTCACCTACTACGTCACGGATTTGAAAACGTCCTCTCCACAGACAGGAGGTCCTCTGACGTCATCACTTAGAAATGCGTGCAGGTGGAGCTTCTGCTCGTCCCGACAACTTAGCATGGGCCGCGGAAGCGACAGAAAATTTACTTGCTACTGTGTAAAACAAGTATCTTACAACTTCCAGTGCAAAAATCTGTGCTCCATTTCTTGGAGATGAATTATGCCCTAGCAGTATAGTAGTATTTACTATAATTCAGCCACTCGGTAGAAGGTTTTCCCGTTAGGGTGACAAAGCAAACCTTGTAACAGTCAATGGCTGAACACGTGAACAGCCTTGTTCATTGCAAATACATAGGTTAGTTCTGACTGGCAAGAACTTAATGTTATAGGAATGCCTTTTCTGGAATTACAATTATTTTCTTCATAATATTTTCTTCACAAATTTTAAGATAATACTTTTAGAACACACTGGTTTACCCGCCAATTTCTGCAATATAAGAGGTGATACGGTATAAAAGGTTACGGTGAGTTTTTAAATTTCCTGCAGTAAATGACAGTTTTCTTCAGTTAATATATATATTGAAAATTTTTGTATTTAACCTACTTTTACGTCTCTTTTCCGTTCACTTTGTTTAACCGCAACGATGAGAACGCATGGTTAATTTATTATAATTTATTTATTAATTATCATCTCTAACATCACATTTCTTCCCACTTTTGGCTAATCGCTACAATGAAGATGAATAACTACAAGCTGTATTCGAGTCGGGGTGCAGGAGTACATCCCCTCCCACACACACACTACTACCAACTGCACAATCTAAGTATCACCCAACCTGCCATGATAAGAGACGAACTTTTTCTTCTGTCCCATCTCATTTCGAAAACATTCACTTGTCCCATCTCCTTTTATGAGACGAGACGGAACATGCCTCGTCTCGTGAGCATCACTAACATTAACCTTGGAAGCATCCCCCTAGCTGTCCCCAAAGTCTCGAGCAAACATCCTCCCATGTAACAATTTCCAGTTCAATGAAATGTCACTCACAAGGAAACAGTCATGCCCAGGTCGAGAGTCAAACCTGGAACATGCGACTTCTTGAGATAAATCATGAATTTTGTGTATAATAATTACAACGCCAGTTCATTCCTGGTAATTCTGAATCAGCAGTTTGGTTTGCATATATAAGGAGGATAATATTTAGTTTTCGAGGGCTGTACCGTCGAAACGAGGAGTCAATAATAATAATAATAATAATAATAATAATAAAATATTAAGAAAGGATTTTTTTATTTATAATGATAAGCCTCTGCATACGTTGTTAATTCTATATTTTTCTAGACTTGAGACGAGAACGAGAATTGCCCTCCCAAACCGAGACGGATGTTTATAAATTGAGACGAGACTGTCAATGAGACATTTACAAATAAACACGAGACAGACATTTACAACTCTCAACGAGAACGAGACCAAGGCTGCCATGTCTCGTCTCGATAGGATCCTTAGTGGTGAAGTTGTGAACCAACTTATTAATGCGTTCGGGGTAACGAGATGAGGCGGCTTTTTTCGCAGTACAAAATTCAAAATAATTATATCGTACCATTTCAGTATGGGATATTGTTATACACATGGGCGTATATATAGTTCATGGGGGGGGGGATGGATCAACTTTTGGTATGATTAGGGTTGCTTTATTTCATAAATGAAAATCCAGGACACTGCTGCCCGGAAGCTTGTTGGGGAGCATGGGAGGGGAGGGGATGTTGGACCCGACAAAGTTGTGTGTTTGTAGTCACGAAGTATTGATACTTTTCTGTTCATCTTCTGTCACTACGTTTTTAAGAACCAAATTTCTTTAATATGATTCGAGGGGGAAAAATAACTGATTTGATAGTCTCAATGCAGTTTCTTATCGCAGAAATTTCGAAACTATCAGGAAATTGCAGATATTGGTCTGCAGTCCCATCTGGTGTGTGGAATTACGAAATTTCCTTCCCATCCGTATCCCGTCCTATACGTCTCTAATTTAAGAAAATGAAATAAGTCCGAAGGAATTTTTTATGAACAAGCGGATGGAACAAGGAAACTGGTAATTTTAGTGAACCAAAAAAGAGAGGGGTTGAACTCGTTGAATCCCCCTTAAATACGCCCATGATTATACACATTATTTCCTTGTAATAATTATACATAAACTAAGTACAGATATGTACTGTGAAAGTAATGTAATCTTCTCAGTGTGTTTTCTCTTATCTGCACAAAAATGTTTGATCATAATTTGCGCAACAGAAATGGAACACAAACTGAAATTGCTTTATGGAAAAGAAAGTTAAATAGGCTTTATAAATAAAGTTAAGAATGTAAAAATTCCTATTTTGCACTACATAGGTTACGGTAAATATCGATAAATATAAGTTTAAAAAATATTTTTGAGTGTCGTGTCAGCAACCAATTTTATAAGCAATATTTTTCGCATTGCCTGAGAACACACACGCAGCTGAACCGTTTCATTAATCTTGCACGTGAGCAGTACGGATATTTCATAGAAGAATGATCATTACAAAGCATAGCTTTCCTTTCTCCTATCGCTCCTTCTTCCATTATTTAAATCGGTACAGATTTGTAAAACTGCTGCACGTGTTCGCTCACCGTGGGCTACCCATCCGGAACTGGACGCTCGAAGCAGACGACAAACGAGCTCTCCCTAAGGAGTGACGTAGTAACATGGCGGCGGCGTGTTTTCAGCGCAACGCTAGCCTCCCAACTTTGGAAGTCTCGTTTCTGCCTTAAACTGGACACAGAGAAACGCGAGAACTTGCAGGGGTCATTTTTCCAGGGTGTAGTTTTTAAAATTGTTGCAAAAAAAATTGAGTGGAAATGTCCAATAGACACCGAAGGCTAGCGCCGTCGGGTAGTAACCTAGCAGCAAAACTATTTGAAATGCACTTTTGGCGTTTTAGATTCGAAAAGCAAGCCAAAATTCGACATTTACAGTTGAGCAAGTTTCAACTGTGCCCCATTATTTGCTACTGTTAAAATATTTTTCAAAACGAAATATTATGTTTCTTTCTTGCGATACAATGTTGTACATTATATATTCAATAATGATGACAGAAAATATGGTAAACACCGACAATACTGAAGAAATATATTTTTGGTTTCCCCTCAATTAAAATGAATGATCTTGAATGTACAGTTTTAATAATAAAGTGAATTTATAACAGAAAAGAGAAGTGCTTTTTCATTGATGGTAAATGAATGGTCCTTTTAATTGGCTCACAAAGGCGTTTTATCGTGTGTATCGTTGTGCGAGAATCAGAGGCACGTAACTCCAAGTTATCAAATTTACAGGGGAATGTATTCTTAGCAAAATGTCTGACACTTAAAAAGAGCCAGTAAATTGGAGATACTTGACTCCACCAGGGGCGTATATTCAGGTCTATCTGCGAAGCTCAGTCTGAGACCAAACTACAGAAAAAAATCAGTCAAAAAATGTGCATGAAATTTTTAATTTCAATAAGAAGATGAAACTGAGTTTCTTAGGAGTTGGAAACTTTGCCCACTTCCTTTGAATTCGCGAGGCGATGTAGGAAGGTGCCGCGTGCGTTGAAACGTGACAGAACTTCTCGCAAAGAACCGCATCAGTGTTGCGGCTGTAATTTCCCAGGAACGGGGAATTTTGGAGCGAAACTATTACAGAAAAGGGGTAAACGGAGGTATATGACAGGGAAATTACCTTCTGAACCTCTCAAAACGAAATTGTTCAATGTAAACCCAGCATGCAATTTTCCGAGGAACTGAACATTTTGGAGGCAACTTATTACACAGAAGGGAAAAGAGTAGCATGTGACGGATTTTTTTTATAAATAAACATGAAGTTATTTAATTATTTCCTAAATGTTTCTTTTAATGATGAAGTGTACATTTTCATATTTTATTTAGGAGGTATACATTTTAAATAACAACATCACATTAAATCAAAATACCAAAATATGAACAAAAAAAGCTCCTCGCGCTTCGTCTCCCGACCAGCAATTTTTTGCCCATTCAAACACTATGATGTGGTGAGATAGTCCAGGTTTTGAACCCAGTACACGCCACAGGACTCCACCTTACTGCTAAGGATTATGTGAGTGGAGGTATGTCACCAAATGGAGCTCTTCACAGGAGATATCTTAAAGTCTTTAAGAGGAAGTATTTGTAATTAGCTAATTACATTAGACCCATAAGTAATTTGAATCTATAGAGTGTAGGCCTATTTTATAGGGGCTATAATAGAAGCAATAACAAATAGCCACCCATATTTTCGTTTTATGTGTTGTGCATGCGCACCTTCAACCTATAGACTATACTGTTTTTGGTCAACAAATATCTGGTCACCCTATTAAAGAATAAAACAGAAAACATCATTTTTGGAGTTACTTTCATGTGATTCTCATGCGACGATATGAATCTTTGCATTTAATTAATGTCTTGTTAAGAAAGCTTTAAAGCAATTTTTTATTTTGTCTTAAACTGTCCTCCCATAAAAACGTAAAGTTTCACACAAGATAAAACTAGAAATTGTAAAAGTAAAGGAATTTGTGCAAAATAGAAATCGAGAAATCAATGTCAGTTTGCTGAAGTAAATCTTGATCCGACCGATGCAGGAAAAGAGATGCTCGATATGGTTCAATAGGAATATCCATGAAGAATGAGAAAAAAAACTCTAAATATATTGTGCGCCTTCCCGATGGCGTAGTGGTAATATCGTCGCCTTGAAATGGAGGCATGTTGGTTACAACCCACTTTAAACTGTAGGTTCAGTCCCGATAAGCCTATCTGTGCATAAAGTGGACTTAAACAACAACTCAATTCATTTTAAATATATTGTAGGAAGTTATTTAGGCAAAACATTATGAAATTTGATCACATATAGCGGCGATTGGTTGTCAAAACTTGGGGGGTGCAAGGACAGTCTACTTTCTCTTCGTAGACAAGGCATAGTTTTGCGGGGGCAAAAGGTGGCGAAAATGGGGGCAACCACACCCCCATGCCTTCCTAATCGCCGCTACTATTGATCATGGTTTTTAACGTAGCAATTCTTCTGTTGCTCACGCCTTACCTTCATGCAAATGAGGTTTATCTTGTCCATAGCGCTTTGAAACTCTTGAAAACATTTTCAATTACTGGCAATTACTATACGAGCGAAATAAGCCATCCATTACCCAAAATCAAACGTTAGAGAAACCTAGTCAGGAATCTAAGTTCTCTTTTGCATACTACATGAAGTAACGAGAATATTTTTTAATTTAATTATTATTGTTAGATATTTTTGTATCTTGTCATGTGCAATTTTGTACTCGTAGGTCGGAAAAGTCCTGTTTGGCTGTAGATAGACATTAAAATACTAGCAGCCACAGAAGTGTTAAGACTTGATCACAAGTGTTATGTTTCAAGTTTTAAATAATAATAAAATTAAGTATAAATAATATATATTATCAGTCACCAAATTTTGCTACGATTCTCGCTTTCTTACTCGGTAAATTAATGTAAATCCAAACACACCGAAACTTCTTACAGGATAATTATTTGAGTCTTTCTAGTATTGACAATATTCATAAGAAATATGCACGGAGTCAAGACAAGAATATATTTTTATTGAAATAGTATACGTATTTGTCTAAATACTTATTAAAACTTCGTGAATCTGTTCAAGTGGGCAGAACAATTTTTTTGGGAGGGCAGTTGCCCACCCGTCGCGCCGTCCCTGTGCCATCTACAACTTTAATCTTTCTCTTTTTCACATATAACGTATTATTTCCTCACCTCCTCATCTTTTCTTGTCGAGCTTGCTTCGATGATAGAGATAAAATATGGCCATAAACCAGGTACAAAGAGTCTGCCGTGTTCATACAATCTAATACTTTTTCCTTCTTCTCATTTTAGCGTTTTCTACCTCTTTAGACTAATAGCGAAGATGAAGATGATTGATTTATTTTACTTGGCTTTTCTGTCACTTTCGGCTAATCGAGTGATATGATGAAATTAATGAGGCGACATTCACAAACACCCATGCCTAGGCCGGGGAGGCCGGGATTCGATCTGGCAGCGAAATGGTTAGTAAGAAAGAATATTTCATATCCAGATACGACGAATGTTATAATTCATTGTTGATGTGAAAACAGAGGCGATTTTTTATCTCCACGCCTTCTATTTAAATGTCAGGCACTAGGGATGACATCATCATTTACTTCTACTCACACTGCAAATCCGGTTCTATCTCGAAGTTCGCTTCATTAGAAATTACGTTACGTAGCAATCAGACAGCTGACTCACACTTGGCTTTTCCGCTTTACACAGCCAGTTGTTTAAGTTGCCCAAGGTCATCAACCAAGCCTCTGCAGAGCGGAAACGTCACGTCATAAAGTAAAGTGCCTTGGAAACATCAAGTAATGTAAATGCATTATACTTTTCAATTGTGCTGAACTGCAGGTACATATTTTATAGCACTGAGAAACTATATGATATAGTACACTTTATGTAGTGGTTCTGGCAATGCAATTCATTCTGGAGAGTGAAATTCTTCGTGTTCAACAGTGCATATCTTTAAAGGGTCACGGCCGCTACCAGCTGAGCACCGTTAATAACAAATAACAAGTGAACAACAGCTCAGCTGATGCATGAGTGCGGGTGCAAACTGATGTGTATCGGGGTGAGGGTTAATGTCCGCTGTTACCAGTAATGGTTAAGGCGATTTTTGGTGTGATGTGACTAAAAGGCATCGTCCAAGTACCGAGTTTGCACTACAGTTTTACAGTAAGTACTAACCAGTGCAGAGAAGAAAAATTATTGCTCGTTGTATTGAATTTGATGTGAGAATTCGCAGAATCAGATCTGATTGTTGTCGAACTAATTTCTTTATTGTGAATGTGGAAGTCGAGTGATATAAGCATGGTGAAATTTGAAGGGGGTTGCGGGGAATCCTCCCCCCTAGTTATTGTTGTTTTCCCTTCATGGGCTGTACTTTAGGCCTTTGTGGAGTGCTTGCTTTCTACGATGCTTCTGAAAAAATCTGCAAACATACACCACATCTTATAAAACATAATATAACAATTATGTGCTACAGCACAAAGGACAAATGTAAATATGACGAATTTTTGTACTTGAAGGTTATATAGAGTATAATAAAATATAAATGTCTTGAAAATTAATGCAGAAAAGAAATCAAAGAAAAATAATACATAAAAGTGTGTAGGCTATAGTGAATGATACTAAATTACTAAAATTGTAAATGTATGTGTCAAAGCACAAATTATTGCAGTCCAATATTTAGATTAATACATAACTACATTGATTATTAACATGTTGCCGGTCTCAGTAGCGGAATGGTCAGCACCACACACTGTGAAGCCAGAGGACCCAGGCTTGAACCCTGGTCAAGCCATAAATGTGACATTGTCTTTACGGTACTATTATAGTATAAGGGACTATTTTGGAATGCGGAACATTTCCTAAGGTGAAATAATGCATTTCTAACTAAGATAATGTCTATTTCTTACATTTACGAGTACTTACTGTTACTTCGATTCTGTAACATTATGGCGGGCGATAGCGTACTGGTTCAGGGCGCGTTGTGCGAGTGTTTTGTCTATTTATGCAGTGTTGCAACCTCGTTCACCGGAAAATACCTACTTTCGTGCCCAGATTTGAAATTATGCTAATACGTCACAAACCATTGATCTTAGCCCCACAAACCATTGACGTTAGGTTAGGTTAAGTTAGGTTAGGCAAGCATAGTTAAAAAAATAAAAATACTCGACACGTCATGTTCTAGTGAAAACACAGCGAGGCTGAAATTGACTATGGGGTTGCGTCAACTTAATACACGGGACATTGTACTCTCTTAAAGAAAGCAAATGGCGGCAGCAGAAACAGCGTGTTGGACAGAGATTTTCACAGAAAACGACATGTTTTCGCATTAAAATGGATCAAAACTAGATTCATGAACGTCCACAATGCTACAGAAAATGTTTTCCGTAAGTACTTTCTCCTGTAAATTTGAAGAAATCCGTTTCCCTTATACTATAATGTTATCGTCCTTTCATCCAGTTTTTCTGCTCATCATTCATCCTTATTGTTGTAGGACGTCGTTCATCCCAAGAGGTAGGCAAATGAAAAATCAGCAACAATAATATTGGTATTGCAATTAATTTAGGTTTCTGTACCAAGTTGGGTAACTGTTCGATCTCCGGTTAATGGATTTCTTCATTTTTAGAGAAGAAACTACTTACGAAAATGAGTTTCTGTAGCATTGTCATTTTCTTTCATCGTTGAATCTATTGGACCGGGAATTCATGGATTTTTGAAGAGAAATATATCTCCGACGCACAATTTCCGGTGCTTTTATTTGCTTCCTCTACGTGTTGCATATGTTCAATGACGTAACCCACTGTCAGTGTTTCCAACCTTTTCGGTTAAGAAGGTTGGAAACACTGCATACCCACTCATGATCTACAGCTGTGCCCGACATATTGTGTGTTACGGAAGCGAAAAAAGCAAGAACAATAATTACTGTTAATGTGAAAAATTGAAATTATTTTCGTGCAAAAAGCAAAATCCCACCTTAAACAATCTTTCGCAATGCAGAATAGGTAAGTACGAATGTTAAAAATGAAGAAATAAACGAGTGAGAGGTGTTGACCGGAGATCGAACAGGTAATAAAAATTGTTTAAAAACTTATACTAACTATAAACCGTCTTCTAGGTAAATATTTTGCCGTAGTATATTTTATTGAAGAAAAGTACAAAACAATAGGCCACAGGACTGCTGTTAAGAAGCATGAAGCCCTGTGCAGAGGACAAGGCAAATAACATTTCTTTATAGTTTTTCCTTCTTGTCTTGTTTCAGTGCTATGAGATCTCAAAAATCATATTTTATATTGTTAAAAATTTAGCAAAATGTGCAGGTCCGACCAGGGCTCGTACCCAAATTTCTGGCATACTGTGCCATTGCTCTACCACTGAGATACCGAGACAGCCCTGGTTCAATCTGATCTTTCGCTGTTGCTTCACTGAAATTTCTACATAGGACAGGGCCTCCCCAATAGCACAGTAGTAATGTCATCGCCTTGTAATCAAGGGGTCGCAGGTTAGATACGTGGTGGAGGCACAGGCCTCCTCGATGGTGCGGTGGTGGCATCGTCGCCTTGTAATCAAGGAGTCCCGGGTTCAATACCCGGTGGAGACACGTAGTGCTTTAAACTCTAGGTCCAGTCCCGATCAGCCTATCTGTGCTTAAAGTGGATGAAGAACATAACAGGTCCATGAGATTAATCCTTTTGCTTAAGTCATTCATATTGAACTGCATTTGAAGGTATTAAGACATTTTTGGAAGCACCTTTCTGACTTTAAAAATACATGTGTGTGTGTTTCCTTGGCAAAAGCTATCATAATAAAGTGGCAAGAATATCTAAGTAGCTCAGTATGCATATGTAATTCAAATTTACATTAGTATATACATGTCTCTATTTCATTTTTTCCAGCTACATACATGGTAGAGAGGATAATTTTGTTACAAGAAGAGGTTGGCTAAAATGGCACACAGAAGACAGAGATTCAACATGTCGAATGACGATGTAGATGAATCAAGAGAGTATGTGGATTTACAAGAATGTGAGTAATGTAGTTGTAAAGATTTATAGTTGCATTGTCATTAATAATTAAGAACAGAGTTCATAGATAGATCTTGTGAAAAATAAAATTGCTGCCTCTAATATACAGGGTAATTCAAAATGATTCATCCAATTACAAATCACTATATATTGTACATAAATATATTAATAACTTACGTTTTGCGAGTATCTATGTTGCTCCTGCGACGTTTCGGGACGCAACTGCTCCCTTCCTCAGGCTGTTCATGTTTAGGTTATATATAATTCATAACCACGTCGATCTCTCCATAGGTGCAGGATATGGGATTGGTAAAAGGTGTGTGGTTGCATCGCAAAACGTCGCAGGAGCAACATAGATACTCGCAAAACGTAAGTTATTAATATATTTATATTAAATTTGTGAGTAATTCGCACAACTTTCATCATGAACACTATATGTTGTCTTTATGAAGTTAACTGTGATTACATGCTCATAGAATGAGGAATTCAGTCACAGAAATAGTAATGGTAAAGTTCACAGTGCCTTGAAGGCACATTTAGGAAATGTGGAGGTAGGACCCCCATATTCTCGATCTCGGACATTTTGGAGGTGATGTGATCAGCACCATGCTCCATCTGTCTTTACTCCCCCTCCCTCAGGTCCCCATTGCTTTATAGCTGGGTCACCCACCACCCTGGGTGCCACAGGAATTCTAACAGAATTAGACCTAACACTCCTAACCTTTGAATTACTGTCATCATTAAATATAACACTCCTAACTAAAAGAAAACTATCATCAGGAAATAGAATACACCTTGAAAATATGCATCTTCCCTTATGTAGTTGCAGGGACAATTGGATTGAATTGATTGGTTTGATTTGGTGTTTTAAGTCCACTTTATGCACAGTAAGGCTAATCGGAACTGGACCTACAGTTTAAAGTGGGATCCGAACCACTATGTGCTTACGCCAGGAATCGAACCCAGGACCCCCTGATTACAAGGCGACGACGCTACCACTGTGCCATCGGGGAGGCCCTAGTTGCAGGGATAAAAATGATATTCATGAAAGTGGCAGTACCTGTGTGACCAGTGTTGGTCCAATTTCGGTTCCCTGAAACAATTTCACCGTTTTTAAACAAAATGGCATTGTATGGACACACATTTAGTTTAAAAAAAAATGGACGTTCCAACAGGATGAAACCTATGAATAATGTAAATTTACTATCGTCAATGATGCCATGATGAGAAAATTGGTACAACATAAAACTAACAATAACTTCAGTATAACACATCGCTGCGAGATGTAAACAACACTAAATGTTCGTATTAAACACAATCTTCGTAAACAATGCAAACATTTCCACTTGGCCATAAATGTATGGATTGTCACCAGCACCCACAGAAAATTCAGTTTTCTCACCTACACCAATTATTGTAAAATGAAGTTTATGCACTGGGAGATCTGTTTCATTAAATTGCAGTTTGTTATTGCTAACCATATTCTTTTCTTTCTTAGCCAACCATCCCATTCTTGAAGAGGTTGCAAGGGAAAGTGATATGCATGAACCAGGTGGAAGCCATCATGGGGAGAACTTCCATCCAGCACATCGAAGATCTCACACAATGCAAGAATATAGTAACCTAACCAAACAGATGATCAGTATGCTACCATCTCGAAATCCTGGTAAGCCTATACTTCAGTTACATCTATCAGTACCTATTGGTTAGAGCTCTTATCATGTATTATTTTTTTTGTAAACCTGGAACATTTCCAAATTTTTACTTCAAAAACCTGGAATATAATTGAAAAGTAACTGAAAAACAATTATCCATGCCAACTGTGCATTGTTACTTTATCTGCACAATAAAAAACCTATATTTTAGTCTGTTCCAATCGCAACTAACATATGGCATTATTAAGTCCTGGGACTTTATGTCCTATAAAACTGTAAAATATGTATGTAATTATGTCATATAAATTGGAAAATATGTCATGAAAAATTACAAATATGTCAGAAAAATGCAGAAATATTCCCAGTAAAGTCAAAAATATGTACAACAGTACTCTCGAATTTCTCCCATACCCGATAGAGTAGAGTAGGGGCTGTAATGTACCTAATGTTATTTTTACTTTTGACTGATTTTTGTGAAATGCCAAAAAGGCAAAGAAATGAGAACAAAACTTCTTTACTTCCCATGCAACAATGAGAGAGAGAACATTGTTGCTCAATAATGTTTGCATGGCTATTAATTGTTGGCGGGATAAAAAAAGTGGGGTATTATTGTTCTGTACTAAGAAAAGTCTTCCTCTGTAATTTCCATATCCTGCCATCGACATCGACAATACGTTGTTAGAGAGTATCGCGTGAATGTATTCACCTACTGCCTGGTTAAAAATTATAGATAATAGAGATTGGTCTCCAATTAAAAACTAAACAGTAGACCTACCGAGTTATATCAAAATTTTACTTATTGAATTCTGCATTAATTCTGATTAACACAGAATTGAATGAGCTAAATTTTAATGTAACCCATTTTTATGTAGGTGTACTGGTTAATTTTTAATTGGAGTCCAAACTCAAGTATCTATATTTTTTAACCCGACAGTATACTCTCTATGGAGACTGGGCATCTCACAGTCCACAAAAAATGTCTTTCAACATGTTCGTGGACTCTGGTAAAATTAAAAAAAATCATATATTTGATTTTGGCCGCGGTGGCTCAGTCGGTAACGCGTCTGACTACCATGCTCAAGGTCCCGGGTTCGATCCCCGGCCGGTTCAAATCCGGGAACTTTTCTAACGGTGGAAGCGGCCCCGGCGCCCACCCAGCGTCGAATAACATGGGTACCTGGGGGAAACCCTGGGGGGTAAAGGCGGTCAGGGGCGTGATGCTGATCACATCACCCCCACTCACGACCGGATCAAGAAAGTGTGGGGCGTTACCCCCACACCCCCTATACGCCTTCATGGCGTGGTGCTATGCACAGGGGAACACTTTACCTTTTATCTTTTTACTTTTTTACCATATATTTGATTTTATAAGTGATAAAAATTGATTTCCTAATTAAATGAAAGCTGTCATAATATTCCTGTGTACTTTTGAAATACAGTAGGTCGTTTATCTGCATTCATTGGGACCAAAGGTTTTGCGGATAATAAAACATGTGTTTATTTAACAAACAAAAGCACTTACAGTACAGGTTTATTTTATACATACATTACAGAGTACTACATACGTATACAGTACAAGAAAACAAAAGACATGCAAATATGAGAGAACACTCGTAATATACGTACAGTACGTGCCTAAATGACAGTACCGTACCTGTACTGTGTTAAAAAACTAAAACACATCTAGATCCAATGTACAATTGAAGAAACTGCTTAAATTTGTTCAAAACTGAATCTTGCTTTTTTGAGTGTGCGGATAACTAACGTTGCGGATAAACAACATTCTACTGTATATTAAAACAAAACTTCTATAAATTGTTGTGCAAAATTGCAGTGGAATACTTAATATATTAATATTAATCAGTATCCTGAACAACTTTAAATAGTTAGTGTTTTAGCATCAGTATAGTTTCTGGTGAGAAGAGTGTAAGCGTATCTGTATTGGTTCAAAGTGATATTCGGCATATTCTTGTTGAATCTCCCGATTTTGCTTTCTTCTGGCAGACTTTTAATCTTCCCAACTGTTTGTCATCCATGCTGGCAGATGATGATAGTGTTTTTATCAACTGTTTTTAGCTTTTTGCGAGGAGCTGGTCTCTTCCACTGCCTGTGGGGAAGCTTCTAGTTTATTCTTACTTTTAAATGAGTTGTGTTAGTCTTGTGCAGGTTCCTTTACAACCTTCAAGAGACTTCTTACACCCCTTTTTAACATTTTAAGTAAGAATATAAGATAAGGGGATATTTCCCCATGTATATTGAAAGGTGCAAAATGGCTGTATGTGCCGACACACCGAGCAACTTTAAATCAATCAGTCAATCAAAGTGTTCTTGGCTCAGCCGTAGATTACTGTATTGGCCCGAATATAAGCTGCATATTTTATCCAAATTTCAATTGTGAAAAATTAGGATGCATCTTATATTCGCAACCTTGAAAAACATATAACTAGGGCTCGGATAGTTATGCACTAAAAAAACGCAAAATATGCACTTTAAAAACCCGTTTAATTTATAAATGCTGTATATTACAAACTATGAAAGATTACATGCCAGGCAATGAATATGCATTATTCTGAATGCTCATTCGCTACACAGATTTTTTTAATATCATGATTGCATTTGATAACAACATGATGTCTAAAATTTTCGAACTTGGAACTCCTTCTGTTTTCAGCTAGAATACTCTTATATGCAGAAAACACACATTTTAGGGCAACAAAGTGAGACATCAAGTTTTATTCGGGCCAATACGGTACTTACTCATAGTTAACTTTTACCCATGTGCACTTCCAACAATTAATCTCCAAGCATTCTCTAAATCATTCTCTTTATCGATATTTGAACCTTTAAACTTTCAGATGGCAATAATGAAGATGATCGCACAAAGCCAAAAGTTTCAATGTCAACGTTAGCACTACTGACGATGCGACGGACAGGTCAGCATGGTGAACCTTTTGAATCCCATGCTCAGAAGATCGTTAAGCAGATGGAGCAAGATCGAGAACTGATGGAGGATAACCCAATATCTGAGCAGCGTAGATTGTAAGTTGATGCTGCTTGATTTTTAAAAGTGGGAAGTACTGTGCAGTGTTCCGTCACAAGGGGCAACATGAAGGATAAGGAAGCTTTGATAATGGTGTTGTAGAGACTGTTTGAGAGACTACTTAGTAGTTCTCCAAAGGGAGAATACCATTAGAAAGAGCAAGTAATGAAGCTAGTAGGGATATGATCAAAGAATAGGTACCATTATCAGACATTATTGATTTACTGACAAAATTACAATTAATCTTATCATGGGCAACACCATATTTTTTTTGCGGGGGGGTCTGGCAAATGATAAAAGTTGAAGAGCAGAAAAAATAACAATGAGTATAATTACCACGGTTATTAATGTCATTATTTAATAATAACTATTATAAACTAATAAAACAAATATTTTATTCGAAATAATAATTATTATTATATAACTGTGGAGAGAGTATCCACAAAACGAGTGAATACCAGCACAACCATTTTCCATTATTTCTTTTGCATTTTATGCAGTTAGTATCTGAAATGCATTTTGATATTAACTTTTAAGGCTTTAAATGATAGGGGGATTCTTTTTCATTCTTTTGTTGTGTGACCTCTCGCCTACAACTGTAATTATTAGAATTTTGAAAACTTTGGAACCATTTGCTCTTTGGATGAAATGGTAGAATACGTTCCTTGTTCCTGTATTTATCACTCAATGTTTTGGATCAAATGCATTTTTACTTTGATTATTCTGTCTAAATACTAACTAAATTAACTTTTTTCTGTTTTTAACAATAAGAGTAACAAACTTTCTGCATTCTTGTATCTTTAAATGAAGGATGTCAATTCTCAGGGGGTGTCCACCGATTTGTTCTACCCCCCCCCCCCTCCCGACGCCCATGAATCTTATTGATATTTCTATTTTACTCAACAGTTCAGTATGCTATTGTTGTTATTCTTATACAGGGTGGCCCAAAAGTCACAATACATAGTAAAAATAAATATGTTGTGATAAGAAACAGTGTATTCATATAATATGCTCTATGTGGTTACCATTGGTTTGCAATACATTTCTACCACTCTTGATGAACATGCATTACAAAAGAACACGTTAAAAAATAAATATATATGGAAACTTAAAAACAAAATTTTATTTTCATATGTATTGCGACTTTTGGTGCACCCTGTAGTATAAACTGTGAATTAATGTACAATAAAAATAAAATAAAATTTGAAAAAGTTTTAACACACTTTTTCTAAGACATCACCTTATTTTATTTGAGTTTTGTGTTGAAGTTCACATTATATACAGATAGCCTAATTGGACTTGTGCCTACAGTTTAAAGTAGGATCTCGACCACTATGTGCCTTCACCAGTATCAAACCTAGGATCCCTTGTTTACAAGGCAATGACATTTCCACTATCCCATCAGGAAGGCCCACTTTGTTGCATGCAAAGAATACATTTTACAATAAAGGACCCATGGAAAGTACTTGTTAGTGGAACGGAAACTTTGTCTGCGAAAACAGGCAATTACATTGTTGGTTTGCTCAATACCTGTTGCAATGTATTTTTTTATTGTCGCTAAGTACTATTATTATTCAGAAATGCAAGATGTATAAAAAACTATTATTTTACAGTAATTTTCGATCAGGTGCGATAATTTGTCTATTTACCTCTCATGACTAATTTTAGAAACAATTAATAGAGCATTGAAATACATCGGGACTCTTTCAGGGAGACCTTACGGGAAATGCCAGAGTCCTTGACCTTGAAACGGCAGGTCAGAGCGAAATTAACCAAAAGCGTGAGCACAAAATCAAAGAAGAGGCCAATTAGCATGTGGAAGAGAATGAAGTATCGAATGAGCATGTCGTTCACAAAGGTAAGAACTCATCATTAGATGTTTGGTTTGAAATCGCTTTCAACAAATATGCATGTTTTACGTAACATTAATGAAAGAGACTTAAGTTTATTCAATACTTTGGAAATGTTCTCGTCATGTAATTCCCATGGTAGCTCGTGACTTTTCAAAGATGCATCCTGCAGGTGATGTTCTTTCTTGCATTTACAATGACCCGCCACACACATGTACGCACTCACTTGCAACTGCTAGCGTACACAGGAGTGGTCTGGAATTGTAAAAGTCAGTTTCACATAGCTGCTTTCTAGGTAGGTGCGGAATAAACTATAAAATATTTTTCTATAACTGTTTTTAACCCCTGTTTCATTTCGTCCTAACCACTGAAGTGCTGCAAAACCATTAGGATATAGATTTCTATAATTTAGAAAGGGTTATTTAGATCAAATATCAAATTAAAATATTCAAACATACATTTTACGTGGCAGAAAGCACTCTTGGAAGCTAGAAATGCTTGGAGTATACTTTAATAGATACAATCTATCTTCAAAATATATTAAAGGCTGAGCGATATTGTCAGTTTGTATCCCAACTCTTGACAGCTGGTGCTAATATATATAACACATTACAAGAATTACACAAATGTACACGAATAACCTATGGAAAGCACGGGAACAACATTATAAGATGTTATTCTGTCGGAGACGAGAAGGTTGATGCAAACATTCTTATACTGAAATGACAACACTTACCATGCTGGGGATGTGTTTAGAATGCTAGCAGATGGTCTTCCCGAGCTGAAACCCTACCTCCCCCGTATGACGTAGGTGTATTCGTGTGCGCTGCGAACTTGCTATGAAGCCAATAGCCTGATATTCGTTATAGCTTAACAGCATGTGGATTACATAGCGTGCTGCAAATTTTTTAGCCTTTTAACAGTGTTTCATTCAACTTTCTAATGTATGAAATTTTCCTTTTCCTTCCTTTCATTTTAGCAAATTGAGTAATGTGCTGTAATATGGTACCTTAAGTAGCCGCCACTGTTCATGTTTTTGAAATTAGTTTCCAACATACTGAACCTATAATGTTATATGCTGGGAGGCTAATTATATTTTCCTTGTCTTATTTTGTTGCCTGTGATGATTAGTTTCAATCAAGAATATTGTTTCTTGCAGGTAAATGTAGCCCTGAAGAATATGCTGTACAGCATGGAGTTGTGGTACGGAAGCCTGAAAACAATCGAAGGCCATTTTGGAAGCAGTGTGGCCACATATTTTAGGTTCCTCAGATGGCTGTTTGTTCTAAATGTTTTTGTCCTTATTTTAAGGTAAGTAGAAGAGGTGTAATTTCTTTCTTTCTAAACAATGGTTGTCCATTCAGTTCTTTTTCCCTTAAGTTTGTTGAAATATTTGAGCTGCCTCTCACTGAAGCATAATTCAATTACTTACATTAATATTAATTCACCTTTACAATGTGTATATTCATGGTTTTATCATACATTGTATTTTATGTATTTTAACCATATACTTCCTTGGATCGACACTACAAGGAATATATTTTTAGTGAAATAAAGTATCACAGTTTCTGAGAAAATACAGAGATTATTAATACAAATTGATTTTGATACATGTCTAAAAATTCACTTATTTTGTGAAACATGTTTTAAAAGAGATTTCGTGACTTGATTTTCAATTTCCTTGAAAGTAATGAGAATAATTTCAATCCTACGCGATCAACACAATTCGTGGTTAACTGTAATCTTACTGTCGAAAACAAACATTGTGTATGGATCACATTAGTAGTTGTTGAAAGAAAGTTTTAAGCGTGGAATGTATTCAGGACAAATGAAAACAAATTTTAACAAAAATAATTCTGGAAAATGAAAACATTGAAAACTGAGGTCCCTGGTAATAGATTATTTGATGAATATAAGCAGGAAACTGATTTATATGAAAATAACACAAAATGTGTTTTCATTTTCTGTTTCCAAAACAATGAATAACAACATTTTATTGTAAATGTTTGAACGTGAAATTCCTTTCTCATCTTAAAATGGATTTATATTGACTAAAACTGCGTTCCATATTGCAAGAAGTAATGGAAACATATTTAAAATTTCCCAGTTATTCACGATAAATTCACACAACTCTTTTCTGTCACACGGGGACATGTAGTTATTGTGCAAATATGGAATATATGTTGAGAAATGTTCTAAAATATAGAAATAAATGTAAAATATGAACCAAAACCTAATATGTGGAAAAATATGGAAAATAAAAACTGCATTTTTCGAGTCTACATGCCATGATGCGTAAAGATATTACAAAATAATGGATTTCGGCTTCATAGATAAATATGTATTTTCATATAAATACGATCCCTGAACATAAGTAATTTAATCCTAAACGATCAGTATCAGTTGATTCTCCTATTTTCTGTTGTGTAAAACTTAGGGACAGACTAAAACTATTTTTTTTTTGCCAATATTGATAAAATACCGATATAATACTTATTGATGTTATACTGATCCGATATAAAATTGCATTATTCTTTGAAGAACAAGATTGTTCATTAACCTCTTTAATGTATGTAACCAGGTGATTGCAAAGAGTTTTTGGGCCTTCCCGATGGTGTACTGGTAATGTTATCACCTTGTAATGAAGGCATCCCGGGTTTAATATCCAGTGGAGGCTCATAGTGGTTTGGATCCCACTTTAAACTGTGGGTCCAGACCCGATTAGCCTTACTGTGCATAAAGTTGACTTACAACACTAACTCAATCAATCAATCAACAAAAAAATATTAAAAAAATTGAACTGTGGCAGTTGATTGATCATAGTGTTTTTCAGTGATTCAAATCTCACTTTAAATGTAGGTCCAGTCTCAATTAGTGTAAACATTCATAGAGTAGAATTAAAACAATTATTTCCATTAATCAAGCAATTTGAAAATAAATTGCATATGTAAACATTTACTGTCCAAACTAGAGTATATGGATTATATGTTTATATCCATAAAAAAAATATAAAATGGCAAAGAATTTTTGCACTAAATTACAGGCTCTTTATACATGTATCAGATTTGTAAAATTATGGCAATTTTAGCAATAACCCAATACACTGACATGCCTATATCAGTTGATACTAATAAGAGTTTTGGTTAATCTGTTCCATTCTTACTTGAAATAGTGAGAAGACCAGTTTGGCAGCCAAGCACATTAAGTGGTCAATTCCTGGTCTGGATGGATGTTCTTTGTCAATTTTCCTTAATAATTTCATCCAATCATCTCTCACCCATATCATTGCAATTAGCCAAAAGTGGCAGAACAACACTAAGGAACAAAAATTCAAATACAAGAAATAATCTTAAGAAAACAGGACTGTAGTATCATGGTATTGACTGTACATTTTTTTTTTCAGTTTTGGTTTTGTTGTTGTGCCACAAATCCTGTATAGAATGTACAATGTAGAAAGTCCTTCAGATGTGCCATCAACAGCTTCCACACCGGATGAAACCAAAGAGACTGCTGCGGGGGATACCCTTGCTCTTTTTACAAGAGACCTGGTTGTGCAAGAGTTTTATAACAACAAGAGCTATACGGGTAAGTTTACTTTGTCATATTCATTCTCCATTATCTAAAAACAAATTAATGTTAAAAAGATGTTTCAGAAGTCATCTTGGGGGAAATACTTTTGCTACTGTCAAAAGGGTAGCCCTTCATAATGCGGACACAATACGATTCACAAAAAATGGTTTGGGCCTCCCCGATGGCACAGTGGTAGCATCGTTGCCTTGTAATCAAGGGGTCCTGGGTTCGATACCTGGTGGAGGCTCATAGTGGTTTGGATTCCACTTTAAACTGTAGGTCGAGTCCTGATTAGCCTTACTGTGCCTAAAGCAGACTTAAAACACCAACTCAATCAATCAACAAAAAATTGAACCATGGCAGTTGATTGATCCTAGTGTTTTTCAGCAATTTCTTTAATATGTTTGATTCTGAGTGGAGAATATTTATTTTTACTTTAATTTCCCTGAGAATTTGAGACTTTTGGATAATGATACTCATTCGATGCGCTGCTGTGCAACACACCAATTACTTTACAGGATTTTTATTTCATTTTTATATACAGGGCGGCTGGAAAGTATTCCCTATTTAAAAATTATTATAACTTTTGTAAATAGCACCGCATTTGCATGAAACAAAATGTATCATGATCCCTGAAGTAGTAAAATTTAATTGCTTATTTCTGCTTTCTCCTCACAATGGCAAGAGTAGCCCATAATGACCCGATGTCACACTGTGTGAGCAATCTCAACTGCCATCCCGTTACAAAGTGTTTCCATCTGTGCCTCGTGCTTCTGTGGATGCCAGGACCATCAGAAACTGCCATTACAAGCTGATAACTATGGGACTTCGAACAAACATACCGGTATTCTGCACCACTTACATATTTTCCTTCAGTCTGGATGTTGAGGGACGACTGCTTTTGGAAGTATATACCACAGACACCTTAGTCTCCACATGTACCATGGACTGCCACACATCATATTGGGATGCCGATTGGGCACGCTCACGCAGGATCAGACATAGGGTCAATATGGGCTGCTCTTGTCACTGCGAGGAGAAATCACCAATTAGCAAATAAATTCTACCACTTCCAAGGATTACAATACATTTTACTTCATCCAAATGCTGTGTTATTTACAGTATGCGGCAAAACAAACAGTACTGAAATCACATCATTGACAATGGTGTATTGTACAACATAATGAGACATAAAAAAAATGATGTGAAATGTGAAATGAAATGCAATGAGAGTTACAGAGATTTACATCTGTACATAATATGTTCGAAATGTACCCCGCCACGGCGCACACATTCCTCATAGCGTGCCTGTAGATTGAGGAACATGTTAGTGAACATGGGTTGCTGCAACGACACAAACAATGACCGAATTTTCTCTCGCAACTCTGGTATAGTGGAGGGGGGTCATGTGATCGGAAAACGTCCTCTTTCAGCATACCCCATATGTAGGCATCGGGAGCCGTGAGATCAGGCGAGTGGGAAGGAATGGGGAAGTCCGTTCCACGGGAAATGAGGCGATTTCCAAACTCTTGTCGCAGAAGGGCAATTAAGGCCCCCGAAGAGTGCGCAGTAGCTCCGTCTTGTTGCATCCATAGTTGTTGTAATGGCAGATTTCTTGCGCGGCAAAAAGCTCGCAAATCAGGCAAGAATGGCTCAATAATCAAGTGTGTGTATCGTCCCTGGTTCACAGTTTGTGGATTCCCGTGTTCATCCTCCATGAAATAGGGGCCCAATATTCCATGTCCCGACACTGCACACCAAATCATAACCCGCGCACTATGCAATGATTTCTCAATGATTACATCTGGCCGTTCAAACCCGAGAAAACGAGTTGTTTGTCGGTTGATGTACCCATCAAGGTGCACATGGCTTTCATCACTAAACCATATGTTCCTCATGAAATCTGCATCTTCATATGCCATGGCTAACATTGTGAGCAGTACAGTACCCGGGCCCGCTCATCTCTTGCATTGAGACGCTGCCCCACTTGAATACGGGATGCAAACCCACCAATGGCCTTGAACATTCGCCGAACAGACCAGTCACTTAATCCAAGTTTCATTGCCGTTTGACGTAGGCTACGCTTTGGCGACCGTACCACTTGATCCAGAACACGTCCATGATTGTCGTGTGTGGTTACTGTCCGTCGGTGCCCAGTCATCCCTTTCCGTTCAGACAACACTGATACAGTACAACGGAACTTTTCGATGATGGACAAGATTATTGTGTTGCTTGGAGCTGCCTTGTTGAATCGTTCCACGAACCGAGTTTTCACAACATTCACGCTCGGTCCATTCTGATGCCCAACACCGTATGAGCGGAAGTAGTGGTCGACAATAAACACCTTCTCCTCTGTTGTGAGTCCCCTTCTCCTCGCGCGAACTCCACATAACGCTAGTCCACACCCAACTGGACACGCAGGCACCGCTGCTGGCTGAAACCACTTTGCACCTGCACGCACTCTGTCCGTGACTTTCGGTACTGTTTGTTTTGCCGCATACTGTACAAAAGCTATAAATATTTTTCAATAAGGAGTTACTTTTCGTACTGATACCAATATATCGGTCTTACGAGTAGTATCGGTATCAGCAATTCCGGCCCAATTACTTTTCCAGCATCTTTCGCAGGGTCTGCAAATAATGCTATGTGACACTTTCACAGTCTAAATATCCTAGAAATGATGCAAAATTGGATTTTGTGATTATGTAACAAGCATTGTAATATTCTGATGTTAATTCTAGAATATTTTCAAGCAAAACTCTTTGTAACTTGATGCATATAATTTGAGTGGAATACTTACACAATAACATTAATCAGTAGTTTGAACAATTGTTAATTATTACAATTTTCAAACATCGGTATTGGTGGGAATCAGTATCGGCATCCTTATTGGCATCAGTTGAAAGTTGTATCAGCTCATAACTAATTTGTATATATTAGGGGGTGGGATTATCAGTGACATATTCTCCATGTTAACTTGTTTACCACCAGTAAACCAACTTTTTAAAATATTTTTATACATTTAGCTTTAATATATGGACTATTGCTCATTGTCAATGATTGCAAACTATGAAAACAAACGTTTAAACAAGAATTTGAGTAACTTATTTTAAGAACCTAAAGATTGGGTTATGTACGCCTCTGATTGTTCTCCATTCACCCTTCTGACAGCTGGGTTTCCTCCCTGATTGTAAGCAGGGAGGGTGAGAGAGCCAAAACGAGTTGGTATTTAAAGTCAAGTAGCATGCAGGATTAATTCCACTGCTGCAAACAGCGTTGGCAGGAAAAAAAAAATACTTGTTTCTTCCTTCTTTCTGCATGGCACTTGGCAGAGGCAGTGTTGCTGCATGAAGGAAAATTTCCCTCCTGTTTTTTTTTTTTTACTTGCATGCCCGCATTAGTGTTTTATTTCTATTACATCTAATTAATCTAGATTGAGTGTATAATAAATACATAAAATAAATCAGAATTGTTGATGTAAATGAGGTCAACTTTTTAGGATATGCCCCTGGAAATTATTAGTCTGCACTCTGTTGATATTGCCCAATGAAGTATATTGGTGCATCATTTATATCAGTAAAATTTCTGATCTAAAGTGTAAATCACCAACCCTGAGACCTTCTGTAAACAAACGGTCTCACCGATTCGATGTATCATTCCGCGTCAGCTGATTCATGACCGCAATCATCTGCTGTTACACTCATAGTTCGCCGCCCCTATTCATTTTATATAAGAGCCTCTGAATGTGAGAACCCATTCTCAAAACATCAGACGAATATGCAGCCGCATACATTGTTACTCTCCCGGTCATTCTGTCTTTCATAACCCTTAAAACTGCAGACACTGACACACCACTTCACTGGGATACCAACTTAACCACTTCATTTACTGGTTTCTCAGGATACCACTGACAGAACGTTACATAAATATTGAGTAGAATCTGTTTCTCACCCCTTTTCAAAGGCTGTCCTTGCTGGTGTTTTGAAAACAAGCTCGGAGAACACGGAGACCTTCCCGCACGCATAGAACTCGGTATGTTATTTTTCTAAGGATAAGTCAGGCAATATTACTAAGTTGCACTACTTCCTTGCTGTTCACATGATTATTTTTAGAAAATAACCAATGTTATAAAATATCATGATGTACACAAATCTCTAAGCTCATTGAAAGTTACAATGCATATTACTACAAAATGTTCACACTTATCTTGCCTTGCCATGTTACCAAGTTATTTTACGAAGTGCACTATATTTGGCGGAACAAAAATCGTTATTAGGATGCTTGTCAAAGTTTCCAACCGCAATAAATTTACGAACTTTTTGTCTTGTTTTGATCATCATCATCAATATATTTATTGGACTTACAGCAATGCATATGGCTGTTTATGCCCATTATATATTTTATTTACATAAAATCTACAACCAAATTTCAAATACACTCCTATCTATATCATCCTTAGAAATATACATTACCATGTTATATTATTTTGTCTAAAAAAATGCAAGTAAAATATATTCAATTCACATGCAAGAAAGAAGCCAAATTTATGGGAAATGATTACTGGTGCAAAGAGTTAACCATAAAGGTGAAGCAATAAGTAAAAAAAAGAAAGAGCATTGGCTTTTAAAGTGAGACGTCATTTGCGGCAGCGTACCCCATACTACAAATTGGCCATTGTTTTACCTTACGTAATGAATCCTGTAACAACGCTGGATTTTCGTGTGGATTATTTTACTTCTATGAGTTTGCAATGCTTTCTGCATGCATGTGGTTTTGTTTACAGAAGGTCTCAGGGTTGGTGATTTGAACTTTAGTATTTTGCTTCTACTATTTATGAATGCTTAAACTATACTACTACTACTACTACTATGCTTTGCTCAGAACTAATGTTGTGCACTAAATATTCACTGTCTTTGTATTTTCAGTGACAGCTTTACCGTTCTTTAGTTTTTCTAGTCAAGCTTTAACTGAAGGTATTGAAGTAGATCGAGAAGGTTTATCTGAGGATCATACCTTTTCTTTTGGAAATATATTCACAGGCAAGGTAATCATTACTTTTAATTTTCTATTAGCTGTAGTAATAAATTAAATAGACAAGTGTTATTCTAGTACCGAAATTGACAGTTTTCATTTATAATACAATTTCTTTAAATCACGTTCTTATCACAACTGAAAACACTATAATACCTGAAGATATCTGATTGCATTACTTTGCCCTGAATTCACCATCATGATTGATAGTTCTTAATGAATGGCATAGTATCATAATTATAGTGTAAATGAAGTTGATAAATAGATATGTACGTACATATTGATGGAAAGAAACATTTACCACACAAAATTAAAAATTTCTATATTTTGCAGCCTGGCTACATGTTCTCCAGTGAACATGTAGCCAGGACAAGGAATATAGAAATTTTAATTTTGTGTAGCAAATACTTCCTGTTTTTTTGGTATAAAGATTGTATTTCTCACTATGATAGACACCAAATTTGATCCTGTAGATTTCATGTATTTAACTTTATCAGACTGCCAAAGTAGCTGGGATGTAAGTATATTTTTAAATACAGTGTAACCCCAATTTTATGTTCCTGAATTTTACATTTACCTGCATTATACATTCAACCTTCATGTTCGCAACTTAGCAAAATGTTATAAAATTTTCTTCAATTTTACATTTTCCTGCATTTTAAGTTTTTTCCACCTTGGTTTCCTGAAAAATGTAAAATAGAGATTCCACTGTATATAGAAATCCTGCATGTAGTGTGTATTGAAATTGTGCGTTCATGTGTCAAATTACTTTTACAGTATGTTTTAAATATTAATTATGTACTTTTCCATTGCACAATTACCCCGAAAGCAGTGGATAATAGCCACAGGTGAGGCAAAATGTACTATTAAGAATTATATTATGCATGTACTTATGTTATAATGCTTGTAATAAAAATAAAACATTCTTGATACTACCAGGATTCTCTCTAAGGGAATTCATCTCAAGCAACAAGCAACACATGTCTCATGTAACTTGAGGATTGCACCAATCGAATGCAGACTTGTGCAGCTTGTCATGCTGTTACATTGTGAAACGTTGCTGTGTTGTTCATTCACTTATTGCTTTAATATGAATTTTACTTCGATTTCCCATTAGCCTTTACCCTACTCTCTTACTATGAATTATTTGTTGGCGATACATGCTTCATCTATTGCAGCATTTTAAATGGAATTTGCTTTCTTTATTTAAATTTCAGAATTTAACCCTCAAATTAATTCATCATTGCATTTATTTTATTTTTATTCTCGATCTCCAGCTGCTCCTATCTTCCGTATATAATTTGTTTGTCAGACTGAAGATTTGTTGATTAACGCTTCACTTTTGATGAGATGATGCTACTTCTGAAGGTCTGTGTCATTGAGAATGTATATTATGTCTGAATTGATATGAAATTTTTGCCAATATTGATAGCGTGCAGGTAAAACATTACTAATATTCATAACCATTACTCTGCTGTTTGACATATTAAATTTCAAGCATCCTATGAAGAATTTATTGTTCATTCATCGCCTTAATTAATTATTTAACCAGGTGACTGTAACGGTTTTGCATTAGAAAAACAAACTATGTTAGGCATTTACTTTACAAAATCAGGGTATATGAATTATATCTTCCTTTTCCTGAAAATAACAGTGACATAATTTTACACCAGTTATAGTCTGCAGAAATATTGGATTGGAAAACTGATGTACCAATATTTCTGTATCTGATGATACCAAAACAACATGCCCTAATTTTTGGCTGAGCACTTTAAATGGTTAGCTTTGAATCTCTCCACTGAAGTTCTTGGGCTCAATTCCTTGCCTGGCCATGGGTATGCTTTGTTAGTGTTTCTTCATCAATTTAATCTACAGGGTGTCTCAAAAGTCTCCATATGAGTATAGTCACTCTACACTTCTAAGAATACAAAAGTGTAGAGTTACTACCCATGTAAAATTGTATGTTATCAGCCTCCGTGGCACAATGGTTTGCACACTGCGCAACGATACCAGAGATCCCGGGTTCGAATCCCAGCTCAGGCAAGGGTGTTCTTTGTGAGTGTCCCTTCATCATTTCATTTCATCATATCATCAGTCATCCTGTTGGCGAGTAGCCAAAAAGTGGCTAAAAAGCGAAGTAAAATAAGCGAAATCCACCAATCAAAATTGTGTGTTATGTATGTTTTCCTTGGTATAAGCTTTAGAAAGTTTGTCAAAACCAGTATGAAACATCGTAGGAAAAATGAAAACCACTGTAAATAACCCCATTACATTATTTTGCACAAAAAAGTGGTTTTGTGAACCTTTAAAAAGAACAATTGCATATTGTTTATGGTATAATCAAGCAATATTAAAGCTACTGATATTTTCAACTCTGATACAACGATGTCTTTTAAAGTGCACACACTTATGTTCTATGTATGAATAAAGCATAAAAGTACACCCAAAGAAAACACATATTTAATTATTGGAATGGAAAGTCTGAACCAAGATATTGGTCTTTCAGTGAGTGACTATTTTTATTTAAGAAACATAGAATCTGTTGCTCCATCAAAAATCTTAATTACTATGAACTATCCATACATAATTTTCACTTTGATAATTGTCATTACTTTGATTTCAGGGTTGGTTGGTTAACACTGAATTGTATTACGGATATTACACCAATGAAACATTATCATATATTGGAAGCCTTGAATACAGCATCCAGCAGGCATATTTTTTTACGATTTTAATTTGCTATATATTAAGTCTAGTTGCACTTTCTGTGAGGTAAGTACATATTTATCTTTTTATTTTTATTTCTAAAAAATTGTTACTTTATTTTCAAGTTGCGTTATTTCTTCATGTACATTTTATAATGCTTATACACCTCTGTGGCAGAGTGGTTAGCACAGCATGATGCGACACTAAGTGGTTCCAGGTTCAAATCCCATCCTCTGCATGGGTGTTCTTTGTGAGTGTCCCTTCATCAATTTTATCATATCATCACTAGTCCTTTTCATTCAGAAAAGCAACGTAAAATAATCTAATTCAATCAATCAATCAATGTAATGTGTATAAAGGATATGACAAAGGCATTTGATGTTATTTTTTTAAGTGCATTTTGGACTCCACATAGCCAAATAGTAATCACTCTCACATTTGGTGCAAGCAGTTCTAGGATTAATTTCTAGAGGGAGACCCTAATGTGTTTGCATTGACCCATGCATTGTGAGAACAATTGAGTAGCTACTTAAAGTAACAGAAAACAGTGGCAGTGGTGCACACGTCGCCTATACCCAACAAAAACCTTCTTGGCAAGTCGTGGTCCTCAACGAGCTCTTGTACTATGGAGTTTAGTTCACTGCAATTTGCTCATTTGAGCCCATTTCATACATTTTAGTCGTATATGTTCAAAACTTCTACAGTGGAGATTCCTTTTTTTTACTTTGAGAGCAGAAATAAGGTGGTAAACTGCTACAAAAAACCCTAAAGTATATAACTTCCAAGTCTGAATAGAAAGTACAATAGCACATAATTGTTCCTTAGCTCTGGGCATGGTGCTGATTACATCACCCCCACCTTCGGCCATGATCAAGAAAGTGTGGCGCACCTAACTCCACACCCCCTATACGCCTTCATGGTATGGTGCAGGGGAGCACTTTACTTTTTTTCCCAATAAGTTTAACTACCAGACATCCAGTTGTCACATTATTAAAATATTTTCGGAAATGCTTGATTATCTTGTTTTTATGAAACATTCATTTAAAAATAATTTTAAGGTCATGTTATAGTGTTTATTTTTTTAGCCCTGCTAATAATCTTCTTGTCTAATGTAAATTAGTGTACACTTAGTTCAAGGGTTTACTGTATCACTTTGTATTTTATTAAAAAATAATACAATAAATGTTACTATTAATGTGGTTTTTATCCTTGTGATGATGTTTCATCCTGGTTCCCCAGAAATTCTTCAAGCTTATGCTACCAAAATACACACACACACAAACTGGGCATATTTAATTTTTGTGGGAGTGACTGACCATGTAAAGTAGTGCGCGTGTGTTTATTTTGGTATGTAAGCTTGAAAAAGTTCCAAGGAACCAAGGCGAAAACCACTTTTAACAGTAACATTTGCTGTATTATTTTACATTAATAGTGTGTCTTTTTGCATCACAATGTATTAATGCAAGAATTATAATATTGTTATTCTATGTATGTTCAGCATGGCAACATCTTACCGCAAGAATTTTATTGAAAGCTCTGGAGGGAAACAAAATATGTTTTCTAATAAGATATATTGTGGTTGGGACTTTGGTATAGCCACTGAAGAAGCTGCAACATTGAAGTCCAAGAGTGTTTACAATGAACTTAAGGTAATAAATTTTAAAATTAAAAAAGATATGTTTTTTGAAAAGTAAAATTCCCAAATTTTTATCTTCATTTGGTATAAATTTAACCCATTACCAATTCAAGGTTATTTCCATATTTTCAACCAGTTCTATTATTTATACTTAATTTGAAAGTACATCTAATTATATATTTGTAGCAAATATTACTTGAGTGTATCTGATCTTGTACTAAAATGTGTGTTTATTTTCATTATATAATCTCAATATTAATCAGTCTGCAATACTTGTTGTATAATTTTGCTGTACAATTAATAATCTGACCCTGGATGTAATGATAGTAGTCACAGAACTCCATGGTGGAGTGAGGGCCTCCCAGATGACACAGTGGTAATGTAATCGCTTTGAAATCAAGGGGTCCTGGGTTCAATACCTGGTGGAGGCACATAGTGGTTCGGATCCCACTTTAAACTGTAGGTCCAGTCCCGATTAGCCTTACTGTGCATAAAGTGAAGTTAAAACAAAAACTAAAAAGAACACTCCATGGCAGAGTGGTTAGCACAATGTGCTATGAAGCCAGCTATCCCAGATTCAAATCCTCTTTGTGAGAGTACCTTAATTATATCATCATTGCCAGATGAGCCAAAAGTTGCTGAAATATAATATAATCCAAATCAATCAATAAATAGACACAGAACAGCATTGACCAATATTGATATTAGTTTAATTGTAAAGGCTGTCTCAAAAATATGGCACATTTTGAAATGGAAAATAAAAGAAGATGAACTTCGAAGCAAGTGTATTCATGGAGCTGAATAGTGCATGGTATGCAATTAATTGTAAACATGTTATTCATTCACACAATGGCCTTCATGTTTTGAAGATGACGTCTGGAAGATGGCTACAGTTTGATCAAACAACTGTCTTAATGCTGCATTGATTGATTGTTTGTGAATGTCATACGAGGCCCATTTTCATCTTAATGGCTTCGTCAATAAGCCAAATTTCTTGACATTGGGCCCTTGAAAACCCATGTATACTGAATGAACTGCCGTTACACAGCTACAAAGTGACTGTATGGAGTGCAGTGTCATCATCTGGCATGATGGGCCCTTATTTTTTTGGTCATTATTCTTATAATATGCTTTCTCAGAGTATGGACGTTGTGCACCGCTCCACAGCTCCATGATAACTGAATGGCATGGCACCTAGGTCTTCATGTTTTGCACGTTACGTGGTGCCACATTCCTTGCAGTGTTGCCAAGTTGGAATTTAAAAAAATCCCATATTTTTGAGACACCTTTTAGTTAGCTAATCCTAAATGAAGTTACTGATTTCATTTCTCATTTTAGGAACTCCTGGATGATGAGCAAGATGATGATGTGCACTCAAGCTGCATGACCAAATTCTACACCATTGTACTACAGATTATGCTGAACATTTTATGCATTCTAATACTGTGTGGAACTGGTGCATTAATGTGGCAACTTCTCGACAATACATTTGGAGATCATCTAGATGCAACTAATGCCAGCATGATGTCTCTCGTTGTCACCATCATCATGATAGTCGTCCCCATGCTGTTCTCGTGGTTGGTGAAGTTCGAAGACTACACGAATCCGAGAACGGCTCTCTACGTCACCTTGACCAGAACTTTTGGTCTTGAGGTGGTTGTCGTCGGTGTTCTGATTGCGTTTTGGTTGAAACGATCACCTTCAGAAGTGGTAAGTTCTAATTTTGATGCCTGGAGTTGTGTTTATGTATTTTTGTTATTTAGCTTGCAATTGGCTAATTGCGATGTTGAGGATGTGTGAAAATTAGATGAAATTGACTGACGAACACTCGAAACTGGGAACTTTGATGGCGAGAGAAGTTGTCTTTCACAGATGAATAATGATTTATGATTGAGGATTAAAATATGTGGTTGTATAATAAATACCTGTAAACAAGTTACTAACTTTTTCCGCGAGACTTACTTTTAAAGGTTCTTAATTTTGGTGGCCCCCACCCACTTGGGAACTTGTTGAAATTATGAACCTTTAAAAGTAAGTCTCGTAGAAAAAGTTAATGACTAGTTTACACATATTTATTTAATAATGATTTAGTTTTTCTTTTGTATTGGTAGTGATGGTACTGCATTGGATTATTTTTGTTATGTTATGATGGCTTTGTGTGTTAATATTGGTCGTAAACTTACAATTTTTGGATTAGCCGCTTTTCTGTGAGGTGAAGTCAATAGGTCACAAATTACTATAAAAAGTACTGAAAGTGATAGAAACAATTTATTGTTACATTTACATATCCTCTATATCTCGACATAATCTCCACCAATAATGTTGCATTTATTCCATGGCTTTACAAGTGTCCTAATGCATGCACAATAAAGGAAATGATTGGAAAAGCAGAAGGAGAGAATTAGAATTAGAATTTCTTTATTCATGGGCAAAGTTCAACCTGTGGATGCTCTACCACTTAACCTGGGGCAATGGCATATTTTCTGGTGGGTAGTTACATTTACTGTAGCTCAATGTATCACACAGAAATGCATGTTAGAGTCAAAAGGGCATGAATGTATCTAATTTTCTCCTGTTTGCTCAAGTAGACTGGTCGACCGGGATAATCTCCCTGTCTTTATGTCATCACTACATAAAAGTTTCAAGTCTGCTATCCCTGTCTGAACATTTTGCTTGTTAGAGCATTGTTTCGGAGCTAAGAGCCTTCCAAAATGTAGCATTTTTTATCCTGTTTGTATGTAGCCATGCAACACAGATTCATGTTGCTGCAGCATTTATGTTTTATGTCGGAATATAGAAATTTTGAATATGGTCAACCTATGGAGTGTGTAGATCCTACAGTGTGTTCATTTAGTTATTGTGCCACTCGAACACATGCCCATTTAGCAGCTGGCCACTAGCCAGGGAAATTTGATGCACTTAACACCTCAACTCAAGTGCATAGATTTATTTTAATTATCTTTTGGAACAGGTGATGTTGGAAATGCTTTTTCTTGTAGTGCCACATCTTTTGCGAAACCTTTTTTAAAAATCACCTCCTTTTCTTTTCTAGTGTTGGGAGACTGCAATAGGACAAGAAGTGTATCGTCTAATAGTAGCCGATTTTATAATTTCACTCATTGGAACCTCACTAGCAGAGTTTGTTCGTTGCCGTATATACAAGTAAGTTGACTTTTTATGTTTGAAATTTTAATAATTAATCATGTCAAGATCTTTATGGGACTGATACTAGAAACTGTCTTATGTCTTGTGCTTGCAAATACGAGGCTTATCCAGAAACTAAGTACTGATGAGCTATTAAAAGAAAAATAAATATTTACAAGCAATTTGTATTGCCATTTGATGTTCATGATGTATGCTACCTTTTTTTGACATAGTCACCACAATTGTTGAGGCTCTTCTGTATTGGAATACTCATTTTTATTCATAATGGATGAGGTAAATGTGGTTTTAATATTGCAACCAGCACCCTGCAAGGCCACCAGACGATAGAAACCAAAACAACTGCCAGCGAAAGCACAGCAGACAATGCAAGTCAAGAAACTTGCACCAGCAGCACAAGATGGGATAAAATGGAACTACTGCCAACTGAGAAGAAACAAAGGAGTAACGCACTTCCATTTATGTCTCGGATGCCATTTCCTCAGTTAATGAAGGCAGAGGTCCTTCAAAATTAATCAGAAATATCATCCAATTTGCAACACGGAAACACAAAACTTTACGATGCAACTCATTTTTGCATTCCTTCATAATAGAATGATGCTACGTGTGATGGAAACGATATGCTAATGGCTTCTTGACCTCGTTATTGTTGAAATGCCAACAACAAGGAAGTTTATTAGACACAGTTTCATGAAGAAGTGTCTGAAATTTGTGAAAAATGTAGCGAAAGTAACCTAATGTTGAATCAGTCTGTTCTTTCTAATCTTCTCTTAGACTCTCATGCACAACACTTGATCGGCCATTATGCAAATCATCGTGTACATTTCCACATCCTTCATTGAAGTGTTGCACACATCTCCATACCACTGAATTATTCACATGTTCTGTATACACCTCAAAGCTGACACACCGGTTTCATGTTCCTCATATTCAAGAAACAGATTGTGGACTACATTTCACATGAAGCAGGCTTCTCGATTTTCAAACGCTTCCCGGATGACATAGTGGTAATGCAATTTCCTTGTAATTAAAAGGTCCTGGGTTCAATACCTGGTGGCAACACACAATGGTTTGGATTCCACTTTAAACTGAAGGTCCAGTTCTGATTAGCCTATCTGTGCATAAAGTGGACTTAAAGCAAACAAACAAACAAAACAAAATAGATTTTCTTAAATGTTAGAAGAACAAATGTTGATTTTCAAATGTATCCAAATGACTTGCATGCATTGCCAAATAATCAACAAACTCGGAATATGCATGCACTATCGAGACCTCGGCACTGCAGCGGCAATATTTACAAACATAACTTATTTTGTGGATATCCTTCATAACAACATGTATTGATTTGGCATTGAATTTAACTGTTCTTCATTGCAGAAGCCTGTGGAAGGGCATCGGAGTTCCAGAATTTGACATTGCCAGAAATACCTTGAACATTGTTTACAATCAGACACTGTTTTGGGTTGGCTTCTACTTCGCACCATTGCTGGCTCTGATGATAGTAGTGAAGATATTTATTACATTTTATTTGAAGAAGGTGAGTTACTTGTTACTCTGAGTTATAATAAAGTTAATTCATTTGTATTGAGAATTATTGGATAAGAAGTTAAAAATTGATTGCATTATAGGTTGATACCACCAAAAATTTCATATCCACTCCTTAAAAAACTTTTATCTGGGTAATTACATTCTAAAATTGGATTCCATTGCTTTTCTGGTATTATGTCTTGTTTAACAAGGGGTGATATGTTTGGAAACATACCGTATTTACTCATGTATAATGCACACTTTTTTCCAAAATTTTTGCCCCCAAAAAGTGTGGTGCGTATTATGCACGGAATAATTTTTTTATGTTTACGGAACCCTATCATGTTATATATCCTTGTAAAACATGAATTCTGCAGTTTCTGAATATGGCAAGAGTATTCCATTCAAAATGGCGACACTTATTTGCAATGCGGTTGAAATAAGCTCATTACGAAATGAAGGAACGTTCTGATTTTTATGGTACTTTGTATGAAAAAGAAGATAAGGAAAAAGAAAGTAATTACAATTTATTACTGGCCAAATAATAACATATATGGAGTGTGTAAATCCCTTAATGGAGGAAATCTAGTGCTGCTAGCTGCCAGCTTGAGGGTCCTGAATGTGCCTCCTATAAATGTTTCATTAGTCATAGAAAAAGTATATATTTTGAAGTTTTTCTAGAAAAAGTGAAGAGGAAATGAGCAAAACCACTTATAAAAGTTTAAAGGCCATGTGCCATAATTTTTCACTTTGTAATGTAATGTTCTCCTCTTCGTCCACATAACAACACTTGGCTCATTGAATTGGAATGATGTAATTTACTGTTGATCGGCATAGCAACAGCTTTACAACCTACAACTAAGAAAGCCATTTCTTGAACCTGAATTGTACTGTGCATTATATAAGAAATATAATTGTTTGTCACTTTTCCCTATCAAAAAACCAGGGTGCGCATTATACACGCGTAAATACGGTACTGTAGTTTGGGTAATGTTCTGGAGATTTATATTTGTATTGATACACGAGCTTTAAAGTGTCATTAATAGGGACCTGAAAAATATCAGCATATGAAAAACGTTGTAAATTTAAAAATTATTCTAATCATAAAAAAGGAAAACACAAAAATATTCACATAAATTGGCAAAAAGATACATTTGCAAGATAAATATAAAGAAATAGATAATACAAGACCTCACAGAAAATTTATACTTTGTGATAAAATTCGTGTGTAAGAAAAAATTTATGAAATTAACTTTCATGCAAATTTTTCAAGTCTCTTTTCATCACCAATCTGAAAGTTTTTTTGGTTTGTGGTTGGTGTAAAAAAGTTGTTTTTTTTCCAAAACTCTCTTCATCTATTAACTAACATGAGCTTTCTATGAGTGTGATGTTATAGCCTGATCTGTAATGAACAAAGGCAGGTATAATTTATAACTACTGTTCTTAGTTTCCAATATATTACATTGTTAGGATATATAATTTCAAAGTTCACTCTGAAGAAGGGCAAGCATTAAAGTTAATACCAGAATCAGTACTGCAGATTCAGATGACTGGCAATAATTTTTTTTTCAGTTGCCAGAAATTAGTATTCAATTGCTAATTGTTTGTTCCTTTTCAGATTGGTTGCCTCTACAATTGCCAGCCATCATCACGATCGTGGCGAGCTGCTCAAACTCAGACTGTGTTCCTTGTCTTGACATTCCTGTCACTTCTAGGAGTGCTCATCACACTTGGATACATAATTTCAAGGTAAGGAGCACTACTCTTAAGAGGAGTTGTAAATATTGTCATCTCTTTGATTCTACACATTATGTGCCAGAAATGCAGAAATGGGCTATTGATCAGGTGAGTTGTGGAACAGTTTCCAAGCTTTTGAGAGCTAATATCACTCTCATCTTCATGGTAGAAGTGCAGTGCTGAGCGTAAATCTGGTTTGGAGATGGAGGTTTCTACTGAATATGGCAGACCAGTTGGGAACTGCCTGCTTCTTTCATGCTGCGGGTTGACTGGGCTCCAGTTCGAGCTGCGATGTAGATTCAGTTTTTTTCCCATGACTGACTATTGCTTCTCTGATAATGCGGACCCAGTAGTTTGATGATTTGATGATAATTTCTGTGTTGCTGAAATCTATTGTGGCCCTCATTAAGTGAATGTTCTGCTCATTCCGACTTCTCTGGATGGAAATTCTTAATATAACTTTAGTGTTCTCTGCAGTGCTGTTCTGTCGTGCATTTGCAGACAATATGGTAAGCTCCAGGTGGTTTTGAAGTCCTAAATTGCCCTTGGGATTGCATAGTAGGCTCCTGATCTTTGGTAGTGGTTTGTGAATGTTTTTTTTTTATATTGCTTCCTAAAAATGTGTGCTGATGAGCAAAGCCGAACTAATGTGTACATGCCATTGGCATGTGTCGACTGGCTGATCGGCATGCCAATTCCAAGCCGACTAGTAGCAGTCTACTTCAAAGGAAATTGTGCGGACATGCAAAGTGGGGGGAGACACCAAGTGTGTCTAAACACATTGAGGAAGGATTGGTCTTGCTTTAGTGTTCAACTTTTGATCATGGAGTGGATGAACTCTGAAGTTATAACATTAATAAAATAATGTACCGTGACAGTCATCTGCTATGTGACTGTAGATTACAGGACTAGTGAGTAGAGATTCCAAGTCACAACTTGTCATATGGAAAAGTTTCTGAACACAGCATACTGTACTAGTTTTCTTGTGCACAGAATCACTGTCACTTGTATCTGCATCACCACACATTGCACTGAGTCACTGTATCAGATGCACCTTCTTTCCACAGGAACCATGCTGTCCATCATTGACCATTATAATCGCCAACCATTATAACTGCCTTCCACTGTAAACAAGATCACACACACACATGACTGATGTAATTTTACTGGCCTGTAGTCCACATGTTGCCTAGGCCTGCCAGCTCTTGGCAATTCGTGGAATATAAGTTGAAGAGTACCAACTTTCAAAATTGTAACTCATTGGGATATTAGATATATGGACCCAAGTCTCAATCGATATTGACTGACCCTCGTAGTTTTAATTGGAAAAGTTTGTCATTGTTAGAGACTTTTTTTAAAAACACCCTGAATTTCTACAACGTGCCCTCCATCCTGGAAAACAACCCAGCATCCTGTATTGCATGTTGATTTTTATTATTATCTGGCTTGTCTGCTAAGAAAGTAACATAAATTACAGTTTTTTAAAATGATTTTATAAAAATGAAAATTTTCTGCCGACTGTTTCATGAATATGCTTGGGTTTACTTAATTCCCGAGTCAACAGGCTGCTGTTTCACTCTTTTATATACCATTGGTGTTGATATCAAAGATATACAGCTGCATTTGAATTGTTTTTATTCCAGTGTTGAGGCCTCCAATTGTGGACCATTCAGAAACTACAACCATGTGTTTGAAATGGTGCTGAAGGGGATTCTTAAACTGCAGGAAGACAATGACTTTTTCAAATTCCTTATATACATTACGAAGCCAGGAGTTGTTGCCTTCATTTTGATTGCTATGTGGTGAGTTGTTTTTTCTGTATGTTTGATGTGTTGCACACAATAGTGTAAAAATACGTAAAGGAAAAAAGTACTTATGGTTTACTAATTAAACCTTTCTGGCCTTCTCCCCATATTGTAATATTTCTAAAGCACTAACCGTGGTTGGCAACAGGAGCAACCTAAAATTTTGTCAGCAGGTTCAGGCAATATGAGTCCAAGTACTTGACCATAAGATGTTACGAAAAATCATAATTTTGCCTTAAAATTTTACTTTCAAATGTAATTTTTGATACTGCTTTGATATGCCTCTGATACCATTGCCACCAATGCTTGAAAAGTTTTAACAATGAAAAGTTTTTCAAAATATTGGTCAGTATTAATATGTATGCATTCCACTGCAAATTATACATCAATTTACCACAGTTTTGCTTTAACCCCTTAAGTGTAGATGGCACATGAATATATGCCATCCGCATTGTGCTGTTGCAGTGTGAAAGGCATATGTATACACTTTGTGTTTGCTTGGACTAGTTTCAACTGCATGTGACGATGTTGAGAAGATAACAATCACGTTAGGTGACATTATGCTAGCTGTAGTAAAACAAAAACAGAAAAGGAAGAAGATTAAAAAGAAGAAAGAGAATATAAGTTAAGGATAAGAAAAGTTGTCTTCTCTTGTGTGGTGTAGTTCGTACATAATAGAAAACCGAAATATGGCTCAAAAGCAAAGTTTGCGTAATGCAGACATTGAATTGCACTCTTTTGAAGTAATGTTTTAAGTCCACTTTATGTGCACATAGGCTAATTGGGACTGGACCCAGAGTTTAATGTGGGATCCCAACCACTGTGCAATGTGTCACCACCGGGTATCGAAACCGGTATCCCTTGATTGCCAGGCAATTGGGGTTACCACAATGCCATTGGGGAAGCCCAAGTTGCACTTGTTGTTCCTCTGAATCAGTGAATCTGAGTAGGAAAATGAAGGAGAAGATGGGAGCAATGAAATGGAATTTTGCTAAAAAGAACCTTCATTTTACAGTAATGACTAGTTCAGAAAATTCCACACTTAAACTATTCAAGGAATTACATTGGTAAGGAGGTAAAGTTCCCTGTGCACTTTACACCATGCCATGAGGCACATATATCCCCACCCCCATTCTTCGATCTCAGTCATTTTGGAGGTGATGATATCAGCACCACACTGGCCACTTTTATGCCCCCCACCCCCACCAGGGGTTAACCAGGGTACCCATTTATTTGAAGCTGGTTGAACCTCAAGATTCGCTTTATGCAGGGACAAGGCTGGAAAAATTCCAACCTTAGATCACGCAATCTCAAATTTGATTTAAAAACTGCACTTACTACACAAAATAAACATATCACTTCTAATAGCACATTTATGTAGTTACCAGAGTGTTAAATTGATACCTGTATATAGGGGTCCATTGTTGCTTCTCAAATATTTACAGCAGAATTAATCAATTTTTCGTGATTTGCATAACTCTCAGGATAATTCAAACTTCAGATAATGTCGCATCAGTAAATAAACTCCAAATTTTGTGTTTGAGTCTAGTTCGCATTTTGCAGTTCATTTCGCATTATTTTGTGACAAAACAGGGTACGAAAATGCACCTCACACCTTTCAGAAACATGAAAAATGAACATTACAATGTGTTATTTCAAATTTCGTGTTTTTGTCAAAAAACGAAATTTGCATACCTCTACTTATCCCTAATCTTTCTGTCTCTCTGTGAAACTAATATGTTGCCATTTTCAAAGTATTGTTGATTCAAATCTATTGATTTTTGTAACTTTTCAGTGTTGGAGCATATGTCCTCAGGGCAATTGGGCTTGCAAGGAAAAGCATGGTAGGGAGACTGAGGGAAATGCTGATACTAGAAGCCAAAGATAAGGAATTCTTGTTGAAGAGCATTTCAAAAATCACTGAAGGTGGTAAGTGATCTTTTACCATTTAACTAGATGGTACTCCTGTTCACATAAAAGGGCGCAGTTTATAAGATTTGGCAGTTGAAGTATGTGCCACTTTATCTGAACAGGAATGTACAATTAAAATTCATTAAACTTTAGCATCCTCATTGCCAAAAGATAAAGAAAAGTATTCTGTTTAAAGTCATGACCCAAACTCTGTTGAAATTCACAAATATATACAGGGTGGGGAAAAACAATTAAACAATTTAAATATGGTGCCATATCAACATCTTTGTAGGTTGCATGGTGAAACCTACATGCCTGAGTAGAGCACTGTAAAGCATGTACTTTTTAATTGCTACTGAAGTGAAAAATAATGAGTATGCCTTTCATACATTTTTTTAAAAAAATTGAGATATAATCTGGCAACTACATTTTCACTTTATCGACCAAGATTTCAAATTTGGCAACTAGGTTTGATGCATTAGCAGCCAAATTGCACCTAAGTATCAAGATCCAGTTCCCAACACTACTGAGTTGTCAGTATCGCTCCCAGTACAAGTGTTCTTTCCAGTGAAAGATATCTTTGGCTCTAAAAAAACAAAGTATTGAGGAATAAAACTCAGTACAACTTGTCTGAATGTTACAAACAATGATTCTTTAATGTACTAAAAGTCTTCCTCATAGGGTGATGGTGGCAGAAGCCGCTAAAACTGAATGCTAATTATCACTTTTGCAGATGACATTATGTTTTTCCATTCCCTAAAACATGATTTTTTTTATTAATATGAAACCATTTTTTGTTATTACTAGGGTTGGTATTTTTACCTGTAAATATTTTTTGGTTATCCCTAAAAGTACCTTTTTTTGTCTTCTACATAAACAAGCAATATTCTGGTTATCTCTTTATAGAGTGGCTGTACAACCTGGGTAATGACAAGAGCAAAATTTATACAGAAAGAAGTTCAACTTGGCAGTACAATCCTTCGTCTTACAATCGACAGGTTAGTGACAATATATGTAATACTAAAAGATTTCTGAATGCAAGTTTTTTTTTTTCCTAAGGCAAAGACCTTCCCTAGGCACGACAACATATATTAATTAAGGAAGTGAATGTATCACAGGATCTTCATGAAATTATTGTAAATGATAAATATATGTAAACACTTATAACTGCATTTTACCTGTGTTTTTGACACCCTAGCGAGGTCAGATGTAAGCTGGTCACATGCTTGTTTTCATGTTTCTTCTCTTCATAAAGTGCTATTTCATGCCACATGTCGTCAATAACAGAAAAACCAAGATATTCACAACATGTAACATTGTTTTATAGTCCACTTCGTGCCAACAGCAGGTAATAGCTGACCATTCCACCAAAGTGATCATGAAATCCTGTTTTTATACCTTTTAAGTTAATGTAAGACATTTAACTATATTTCAACTTTTTTTACCATGTGTTCTAGTCTCCTATACCTGAAGGAGGACCGATGTTGATACAAAAATTAGGATGACAAAACAAGGGTGCGTGTTCACACTGTTTGGGTTTTTATGTTTCTTCTTCTTTTTTTTTTTTTTTTTTCATATTTTGTCTTGTATTATAGTGACACATGTTTGACTTTAGATTAGTTAAAATATTGTTTTGTACATATGTTACATGTAGTTATTTAAATCCTGTTCCTTAATTCAGGCACAAGTACTGAAACTGTATTTTATAATCAGCTGATCAAAATATTGTGTATAAATAAAAATAAAACACTAAATTTGTAACAAACCATTTTACAGTGAAATCCTGATTTTACATTTCTCCCATTATAAATTCAATCTTCATGGTACTAATGTGGCAATGTTATAACATTTTCCCTGATTTTACATTTTAAGTATTGCATACCAAATAAATTGGGATTGATAAACATGTTACATGGACACAGTTTTATTAATTTAATATTATTGAATAAAGTTTGTTAATTAATCTATCCTGCTCTTACAAGATAGAATGCATTTGGTTTGAAACTTATTTGTGAATAGGAGCCATAAGTGTGGTATAATAAAGGTAAAATTCCCCATGCACATTGCACCATGCTATGAATAGAGGGATGTGGAGGTATGGTGCCACACATTCTTGATCTCTGCTATTTTTTGAAATTAATGTGATGAGCATATGCTCTAGCCATCGTTACCCCTTCCCCACCAGGGGTTACCCAAGGTACCCATTTATTTGAGGCTGGATGAATCCAAGAGTCGTTTTATGCAGGGACAAGGCCGAGAAAATTCCAATCTTAGATCACTCTCCCTGGGAATCGAACCTGGGTCTCCCACGTACAGTTAGATGCCCTCCCAACTAGACCATAGTGGCTCCCTTACATATGAAGTAATAACTAATAAGTACAAAATATGCAGTAATACATTGGACCTGACCATACATAATAGAATCTTTATCATGTTTTACAATATTTATTCTTTGCACTTTTAACAGGAAGGAGCTGGAATACCAAGGCAATCGAGGCAAAGGAATACAGGTTTGTGCGAATTATTATTGTGGTATTTCCCATAATCTCTCGTGTGTTTTGTGTGGAAAACATTGTTTTTATTCTTTTTAACAGCATGTGCTATAGAGAAAGTAGAAAAGACTATAGTTTTTCTCAACTAACCTTTGCCAAAACTAATCGGCAAATTTATGAATGGGTTTTGCATTTAATAGAATGTGCCAAATAAACAAATATTGAACTCTGGTGCAGTCTGCTAAAAAAAATATATTTTAATCTGTTTGTCTGGAATGTTTAAAAAAACTGAATCAGAAAACTAGGTGAAATACACCACATTCGTGGAAAAATATCAGTACACTTCAGTTTGTCCCCTTTCATGGTGGAATGAACAATTTCCAGCCGATGGCCAGTATCAAGGTAGATGTTCTGGATCATGTCTGCAATGATTCAAGTTTGCTCAGATAGACTAATTCGGACTGGACCTACAGTTTAAAGTGAGATCCAAACTGCTTATGCCCCCACCAGGGATCAAACACAATACCCCTTGATTACAAGGTGACCACGTTACCACCACATCATCAGGGAAGCCTGGAAAGATTAAAAAATGAAAGCTTGTCATTGGAACACTTGTATTCAGATTTTTTCAATTAATGTGACTACATATTTTTAACTTCAGGTACAGTAGTTTTCGAGTAGAAATAAATTAAAACTGGAGAAATTTTAGATGAACACCCTGTACAATGTTGAACCTTAATATATTCTTAACAGCTAAGGCTTTTTCATTATCGAAGACATCTGGATTTATTTGACATGAAAGGGGGGAGGGAGATGCTGTTGTTTGGATGTTATAAAAACTGTAGCTTCATTCCACAACAATTCAATTCATGATTGAATCATGTTATCACAAAATACATCTTTTTACCTCTTGTTTGTTTCAAGTTTATTTTTTACAGTTAAATTTCAGCTCTGTTTGTGAGACCTGAAAGTTCACAAGGATTTTTGTCTTCAGCATACTTGGGATCTGAGAGAAATTTGTCTAGGATTGTGAGCATAAAATCTATTTTAAAATATGCATTGCTAGAAGTTACAGAGAAGTAGTTATAGTTGCTTGCTACAGTGTGTACCATAGATCTGAAAGTATTTCTGAGATCAGTTTTGAGTCCATCTACAACAATCACAGGTTCTAATTTTCATACTAGTGCTATTATAATTTTGGCGATAATACGTATAATCAAAGATTTAAACATTCTTCCAGGAGATAGTATTGTTTAATAATTGCTTTTCAATTGGTATACAAGGTGTCTGGGACCGACATTACCAATAAGCAATTCGATAAAATATTTAATAACATGCAGTATTGAGGAACTCTACAAGCTGTTTTGCTTGATATCAATAAATCATACAATCTGTAGGTGCGGAATATCTTTTTGTCCAGGCAATATTCAATTTCTCGCAAGGCATTTTGTACCATCTGTAGCGTTTACAGATTTACAAGTAGCAGTGAGCCTCTGATGTAAATTGCCACTGTTGCTGAAATGTTGCCGACATAGAAATTTGAGAAATTTCTCTACTCTGTCAGCGTATGACATGCAGCCATTCTTATTGATAACTCTTATCCCAGACACATGTTGTTAATGAACTAAAATGTTTCATTGAATGCTTTTCAAAATAAAATTACAACTTTTTCGCGTGCAACATCCTCCACTGTAGGAAAAAGTTATTTTAGTAGTCATAAAAAATATACTGAATGTAGTGTACGAAAATTATAATTATGTATATTTATTTATTAGGGATGGGCCGATAGCTATACCCATAACAATGCCTATACGTTTACAGGTTCTGACAGATACTGGTATTGATGGTTGAAAATTGTTACAAAAGTTGTTCAGTGTGTAAGCATTCCACACAGATTTATTAAGACTTTTGCTTTAATATATTCAAGAATGCCTGTTACATAATCAGTTCTTCTCATGATGCTGGTGCAAAATAAAAGGAAAATTCGAATATTGCATAATTTCCTAGATAATTAAACTTCACAAAAGAGTTGTGCAACATTTTTGCGGACCTTGCAAAAGACCAAAATGCTGGAAAAGTATCTGCTGATGATCAGTAAATAAATTCCCACATCAGCATTGGTATTTGGCTAAGCCCTATTATTAAAAACATATTTGATTGCCTCATGCTTAAACTTTCTTACACAAAAATGTTCATTGAATTTTGTGCACTATAATTTTTACATAAAAATAGACTAGAAATTTTTGCATGGTTTGGCATTCATCTTCTAAAAAAATAACATGTTTTTTCATCTTTTCAATTCATTAGAGAATAATGAGCTGCTTTTTAATGTTGTAGATTGTGATATGCTTTGTTCTTGGTTGTGGTATGTTGGTATTGCTCGATGTTTATTTATATTAGAATCCAATAACAAACTAATCACTTTAAGAGATAGGGATTTTTATTTAGATATCTGGTGAATTTTTTCATGAACAAATGATCATTCACAAATGTATATTCTGCTAACCTACAGTTAAGAGATCAGTGTTCTATTATGTACCAAGGCAAATGTTTACTCTTTTCAGTGTTCAGGGGACGTATTTGAAGGTCCTTCCTGGATGCTCAGAAGTGAAGGTTAGTTCTTTTTCAACGAAGAAACATTTTTTTAAAAAAAATAAACAAGGCACCTTTCACAAGACAAAAGTGAAATTCTGTAAAGTTTCAACATTGAGTGTTCCCAATTCTATTTTTTTTAATGAATTGTGACTCAACACAAATATTAAGGAACATAGTGATCATGTTCATTGTTATTTATACAATGGTGGACAGGTTAGGCAGAGCCCACTGCCTTTCCCCCCTGAATTCATGCCAACGTATTTCACACAATGTGTCAATTTGTATTATTATTATTATTGAAATAATGCGAAGGAAATAGGAAACACTCACCATGCACTGGAAATCTTTTAAATTTTCACGACCATGGGCCATATCTTCGGACGTAGGTAAAATATGGTGGAAATGAAAGTAGTGTTGGACCTGCAAGAGTGAAGATAATGTCAGCATGGAAAAATGTAGTTTTCTTGCCAGGCTTGTTGAAATGAGAGAGTAGCAGTGTGTTTGTGGGGGGATTTAAGTTGAAAAGTTACTGAGTGGCCTTATCCAATCCACCAATTCCCCATTACAAAAATTCTGAGAACAAACTAACATCGACCATAAGTTGTTTTTTTTATAGCCTCTTATCATATATCTAATTACCCCAACAATGATATGTCATATATCATGTAGTGCTTAACATGACATCCTGTGAATCTATGAATAAACAAACATTTATAATGTTTATAATAATCACATTTATTGATTCATTTATAATGTGCACACTAAAATTACAAAAAGCTAAACTATATCGTGGACCATTATGAATTATAAGATGAATGGCAAGTTACCAGGCTGTCTCAGAAGTCCTGCACCATAGAAGGGGGAAAATAAGACACAGAATATCAGAAACAAAGACAGACTTTATTCAGCAAGTACAGGCCTCCCATCTTCAATTACCTTCACCCATCTCTGCGACAACAGTTTAATCTGATGGCGATACCAGGTGGCAGGTTTAGAATTGAAGAACTCGCAACAGGCAGAATTTACCTCATCATATGAATTGAAGTGCCGACCACACAGGAAATGTGAGAGAGAGCGAAACAAACCATAATCCGATGGTGCAACGTCCAGACTATAGGCAGGATGAGGTAACAACTCAAACCCATCAAGCTCAGTCAGGGTGTTGGTCACTCTTCGAGACCGGTGACTCGGAGCATTGTCAATTTGCAGCAGTAACCTCTTTCTCCTCATTAATACCAGGTATTTCCTGTTCAGAATGGCATACACTCGGCGTAATTGTTCAGAATACAGTTCACCTGTTACAGCACGACCTTCTGAAACAAACTCATAATGGACAATCCCATCAATATTTCCACACATACTCAGCATGAGCTTTTCCCAAATCTGTCCTGTTTCACATGGCCTCCTGTCCTCTTTTCATCCACTGTTTACACGTATCAGGGTTTTTCAGAAACACCCACTTCTCATCTCTTGTCTCAATTCTCCTCCAAAAACCAAGATCATGTGGATTTTGTAGCAATGTCTGGCAAATTGCAACTCTGCGCTGGGCCTGCAATTCAGTCAGCTCGTTCGGACTTTGTCGGGGCTGTTTATTTGTGTAATCCATGTCATGCAAGCGACGGTTTACGGTCGATTTGGATGCTCCAACCACTCTTGCTAGCACACGTGTGCTGGGTTGTGGTGCAGCATTTACAGCATCCTGCAGACTCAGTAATGTCTATCAGAGGTCCGCGAGGCATAGATCACCTGAAACAATTTTTTTAAACCAACGGGAAGCTGTCAATTGAGTCATCACTTCTTCGTTCTCCACACACAAATTTCCTCCACTGCCGCTTTAAGTGTTAGTTCTTTTTTCCATAAAAGAAGTAGCAGTGCACGAAGTGCAATTCGATCCTCACTCATCGTGCCCACTTTAACTTCACGGGAACAATCGCTGCACATGCAGTGTGTGTCTTCACTTCATCCCATGAACATGTCTTCTATGCTTGCCAACAGCTTTTCATCGGTGGTGCCACCTACCCTCGCAAACTTCACCTCGTGGAGCTCAGTGTGCTGATGGTGCAGGACTTCTGGGACAGCCTGGTACTATTTGCAATTATGTTATCAATTAAACATGATAACTGGGGCTCGGAAGTTGATGGCCCAAAAAATCTCAACAAATGACCTTGAAATGATTTAAAGATGACTGAAAATTTAAAAAAAATACATAATAATTTTCACTCTTAAAATGAAAGAGAGTAGTTGAATAAATTCAATAAAATCCATTGTTTGGTGGGTTAAACTAGTATAGTTTTACTCCAAGTTTACATTAAATACAATGCAAGTTTTTCTGTATAAATCATTCACCTCCTTGCATGATACAGTAGTCTGTCAGAAGCTGAATATCCAGTTTCGCATGCATCAGATTATATTTTTTTTATATTTTGTTACTGATTTTGCTTTGAAACCACAGATTAAAGCAATAATAGTGGCCATCAAGGGAACCTCAAAGTAGATTTCACTCAAAGCATTTTAAGTTTGCTGGAGGAAATATAAATTTATCACAATTAATTATTTACTCCCTTGCCAAAGATTTCAGTTAAAATAATATTGAGCTTTTTTATTGACCATATTCTCGATTAATGGCATACTTGCTAAAGAGACATGTTAGCAAATTTAAGTATGGAAATTATAATAGAAATTGTATTTATGAAACAAGAGGGAGAAGCCAAAAGAAACCTCAAAAATTATAAGAAATGCAACAGAAACTGTAAAAATACTGAAAAATGACCTAAAATTGCAAAGAAATGGAAAATAAAAACAATCTTTCCTTTTTTGAATTTTTGAATTTGAAATCACAATTTTGGGTCCGTCAGCACTAGAGCTATTTTGCACCTGTAATGTTATGCAGGTTCCAGCCCCATACCATAACATGTAACAAAACTATAATGTCGCATAACTAAAATCGTAAAATATTCTGACCGGTTAAAAGCTGAGGCTGTAAAGGGGCACTCAGCACATAAAGGACAAGCCAGAGGACAACACACAGAATTATGCTGGCCATAGGGCCAGTCGCTAGAGCCTCGTTAGTCTACAAAAGGCAGTCCAGGGTGTACTATGTGGAAGTGAGGTTGACAATTGGGTGTACTAAGTGAAAGGTCACCCCTTACACCCCAAAAATGTTTCCTGGTTCTAACTAAAGGGAAACATAAACTTCCGAGGCGTAGTGAAAACATTCTGAATAATTGTTCTGTTGAAAGAGGCAGAGTAATAAATTGGATTTGTAGTAAACTGAAAGAGAAGAGTTAAATTAATTTGCATACAACTGTGTGATTTACAAAAGCATGATGGGAAAGAAAAATGTGACTGTCTCTAACTATGATTTATGTGCATGTAGTGTAAATATAGTATTAGTTTTAACAATTATATCTACAAAATAAAAAGTAGTGCATAATCTTGGTCTTTCCTTTCTATCCTAAATGTGTGTGCTTTAAAGTGTTCACTAACTGAGGTTTTGGTACTTTTTAGGAACAAAATTTGTTTTCTTGTTGCCATAATAAATTAACCACAATATTGTTCATTCTTTTTATGTAAGTGTATGTTTTTAATTTTCAATGCATTATCTTGTAAACAACAGAGCAAATTTCTATCTAACTTTCTTATGAACAAACATGTATTTGTCTTCTATGTTACACACATTAAAAGATAATGATTGTTATATACTATCATATTTACCATTAATGCAAAACAGTTTAACAAAGAACTATTACAGTGCATCTGGGTAATTTTCTTCTTTGTTATTCAGGCTGGTTCTTATTTTTTTCAGAATCATCTGCAAATCTGTTGCACTCAGATGATAGCGTTGGTAAGTAAAATTAAGTCTATCTGTGCAGTTTGTAGTCTGCTGGCAGGGAGCTATCACGTGTAGTTTTGATTTGCTGACAATACTGGAGATGGCATCTACTTTGTTCTCTGGTAGCTAACGCTCACTGTTTCCTTTGCAAGTGGAATTTGAACCCTTTGGTTTCCACTAAGACCTTGAATAATTTATTATCATTATTTGTTTCCCCTTCCAAAGCATTTTTGCAGCATTACTGTTAGCCAACATGTTTGCACCATTTTATTATAATTTTTGGTATTGTCTTATGCTGGGATAGTCATGTTTTGACCAATAGGTAATGTGAAAACAGCTTGAACACAAGTAAAATTTTATACCCGAGCGTTCTTACAAATTTTAAAAACAGGGTTGAAAGTGATGCCAAGAAAGGGCTAAGGATTGGATCTTGTAATTATGATAGTAATTTTTCATTTTACTTGGCATGTTAGTTAAATCAAAAAACTGTTCGCGACTTCAACGTGCACAGTCTGCATACACTGGATGACCACAAGGACACTCGACAAAAAATCTGTACAGCTCCAACAGTAGGTGACCGATTGACTTGAAATTCCCTTTTTGAACCTACATGTAAGGGCCTTCCCTGCTGATGACTCACAACAGGATTGAAAGCTGCCGAATTTTATGGTGGAATGCTTAGCACAGCATTGTACGATGTCAGGGGTCCCAGGTTTGAATACCAACCTGGGCATGGGTGTTCTTCATAAGTGTCCCTTCGTCAACCTCTCAATTGACTGGCAAGACCCTGTGAATGGAACAGCAAAATGTACGAACGACGCATGGTTTATTGAAACTTTCATTTGTGGTTTAAACCTGAAACAACATAATTTGTTCAACACCAGGAAGGACAGCAACCTGGATTATGTTCTGTCCACCCTTAACGATATTAGTATCACGTCACGTAAGAACCTCCTGACCTCCGACCACGACAGTTTGGATGTTTCTATTCTCATCCCCCCACCCCCTAGAAGAGGTCATCGCCCCTCCATCCAGAACAAACGCTACCTGTGGAACCGAGCGCCGTGGGAGGAGATAAGACTTTCCCTCGACTCCTTCCCCTGGAGCATCTTGGAAGACGGGACGGTCGATGAGGCAGCTGACCTATTTACAGGTGTCATTCAAGCAGCAGTGACGGACCACGTGCCTACAGGGAAAATATCTTCTCGTAGATTTCCGTGTTGGTTCGACTCCGAAGTGCGGGATGTACTGGCCAACAAGACACGAGCATGGCAACTTTGGAAGGGCTTCCCGAGTGAACACACGCACAATACCTTTGCTGCTCTGCGACGACACTCAAAGTATCTCCTTCGAAAAAAATATAAGGAACATATAGACAATATCACTGCAACAATCCCAGAAAACCCAAAAAACTTTTTTAATCTAATAAACTCAAGGAAAAATAACAGTAGGATTCCAGCTGAAATTACACATGATAGTGAAAGTGCGATAGGGGACCGAAGGGCAGAACTCTTCAACGCTTATTTTCATGGTAACTTCAGCCCCCTGTCTTCCCATGCAGCGTTGCCAAACGTAAGACCAGTCTGTTCCTCCTCCCTAACAACGCTTGTCACTACACCCGATGAGGTGAAGGATCTATTGTCGTCTCTTTCAGTTCACCGTGCCCTAGGACCGGACGATATCAACACTATGTTACTCAGGAAAACTGTGCAATCCCTGTGCAATCCCCTCTCCATTCTCTTGAACAGATGTTTTTCGGAAGGCATCTTTCCTCACGCTTGGAAACAAGCTAACATCACACCGATTCACAAAAGTGGTAACAAAAATTTTGTTTCATCTTACAGACCAATCTCCTTACTCTCTCCTCTGTCCATCATCCATGAAAAGCAATCAAAGACAGACTGTACAAATTTGTTTCTCCGTACTTAAGCTCTAAGCAACATGGTTTTCTTCCACAAACCTGTCTGTTTTACTCTCACATGCTATGGAATGCATTTCAAATAATTCACAATTAGATGTAATATACTTTGATCTGGCCAAAGCCTTTGATACTGTTAGTCATCGTCTTCTGATTCACAAATTATGCAATAGATTCAACATTCATGGCAAATTTCTCACCCTTCTCACAGATTACCTTAGCGATCGCCAACAACGTATCGTCCTTCCTGGAACTGTTTCTAACTTTCTTCCTGTCGTCTCTGGAGTTCCACAGGGTAGTGTTCTAGGACCTCTCTTGTTCATATTATTCGTCGATGACCTTGCCGACCATCTCACAGCTCCCTCTAGCAATTACCTTCTTTTCGCAGATGACTGTAAAATTTTCAGGGAAATCTCCACTTCCGACGATACTCATCTTCTTCAGAATGACATAGCAACATTTACTTCCTGGTGCCTGACATGGGACCCTACATACATCCTGATAAGCGTACTACTCTCACTATCTCTCTCAAGAAGAATCTGTTAAAGTCATCTTACTCCATCTCTGGCAATAACATCAAAGCAGTATCCTCTCATAAGGACCTAGGCATTGTTTTCGACCAAAAGCTCACATTTGAGGAACATATTTTATGCACCACAAAAAAGGCCATGCATCTCTTAGGTTTATTCTACCGTTTCACTGAAATTAGTGACATCTTAGCCCTCACTTTGTACTTCAAATCATTCATCTCCCCAATAATAGAATACTGCTCTCCCGTCTGGTCCATGTCATGTCCCACTCACCTCTCCAGAATCGATTCAGTCTTTAACTTCTTCCTAGCTATAGTCCGTCACAGGGTTCCCTCATTACGCAATTTTTCATCTCCGCATCTCTTGTCTTTTCTAAACTTACAAACTGCTTATCAGCGACGTTTGCAGAATGATTTCAGTTACTTATACAAAATTGTGAATGGCAAAATCCGCTGCAACACACTCCTTGAGGAATTCCACTTTAGAGTACCTATGCGCACAACTCGCAATACAAGGTTATTTTATACAAAAAAACCTAGACTGGAAATTCAAAAAAGATCTCTCTTTTATAGACTTGCCACACAATACAATGATCTCCCCTCAAATATTGATATATTTTCCTCCGAGTTTGCCTTTCGGTCTTCTATCAGAAGAAATACTTGTAATTAATATCACATAGTGCCATCCCTTACTTACTTTTTTGTTAATTTGCTATTCACTTTTATGTTGTTTTGTTACTCTTAATTATTTCTTATTTATTTTTATTTATTTATTTTATTTTATTTTTTTATCTTTATGCTTATTATAATTATTGCTTTCTCATTGTTGACAATTTCAGTGTAAAATGGCCACCTGTGCTGTATCTGAAATTTTCTGAAATAAATAAATAAATACAGTAACCCCTTGAGTTATGTAAGTAAAGCATTCCGTAAACCTTTACGTAACTTGAATTTTACGAAAGTCGAATTTGGTAACTTCGTAAGAAACTGCAATATTAAATTATTATTGTTATTATTATTATTATTATTATTATTATTTGTAAAGGGTGTTTTTTTAAGAGTGATAGAACTTTTGATAGGGATAGCTGTCATTTGTTTTGTTTTGATGACATGTTGTTTTGTCATTTCATATCAGTGAGCATTGGCAAATGATCATGGAAAGACTTGACACCGCAACAACGTTTACAAATTGTGGAAATATATTTCCAAAATCAATGTTCTGTTCGCCAAACGTATAGAGCACTTCGGAAATATCGGTGCTGTCAGTGAATTGGCCTCCAAGATCATGTGACCTAACGCCACTGGATTATTTTCTTTGGGCATATGTAAAGTCTCTGGTTTATGCTGATAAACCAGCAACAATTGACGCTTTGGAAGCCAACATAACTAGTGTTATTAACAACATACATCCCCAATTACTTGAAAAGGTGGTTCAAAATTGGACTGATCGAATCCGGTTCATCACAGCTAGGCGTGGTGGAAATATGCTGGAAATTATTTTCAAAAAGTAAATGTCAGAAAGTTATCTTTCAAATAAAAACATAATTGGCTTCAAACTTATTTTTTAATGTGTTTTATTTCAATTCAAAGTTCTATCACTCTAAAAAAACACCCTATATGTATATGTATATATGTATATTATTTACACAGCAGTATTTACTCGGATATAAACTATAGAAGTATGAAACATATATGAAAGAATATAAAAGCAAACTGAAATCACACTTTTTAAATATAAAAAAATCTTGTGACGGCTACGTACAGTTATTACGTAATTGCAAATTTATGTAAGTTGCATATTACGTAAGTGAGGGGGTTACTGTACTTATTCCCATCCTCGCAATTAGTCAAAAGTGGCAGAAAAACAAAGTAAAATAAACCAAATCATTCACTCAAGGATCGAAATCCGGGGTGTAAAGTTTTATTTGTGTTTGTGTAGTATTTCCGTCACCCTAACAAGATGTTTGTACTCTGGTGAACATGATAATCAAGTGGCTTCAGGTTTGTATCCTACTTAAAACTGTATGCCATGTGACAAGTACCAGTTTTAGTTAACACAAAAATACCTTTAAACAAGCACTATATTTCTGTTCTTGCCATATTTCATTTCAGTAGTTTGATAAGGCTAATGCTGATATTTAAGTCTCTAATGAAAGGGTTGCTTAAAATGCTGAAATCTTATCACAAAGCTTATTTTGCATTTATAGTAACGTGGTATAAATTATTTTAATTTTATTAATTATAAAGTGTGTCCTGCGTGAACTAGAACTACACAAATTGTTATAGTAATGTTTCTGCGTATAAATCTGAGACTGCTACAGAATTAATGTGTAGATATTTTTAAACTAATGAAAAATGCATAGTTGTTGATAGGTATGAAAGTATAGGGTTTCCCAATAGGAGCTGGTGGATGTTTGGGGGAAAAAACACTTAGAGAGAGAGAACTATGAATGCCTTCATTTTAACATGTAACAATTATTCATAATTGGGAAAAGAGAGACGCGGTAGTATATAAATATGGAAACTCTAAGTTGCTGACCAAGGCAGTTTATTAAGATAAAAAAACACTTAACAGGTAACGTTTCAACCCTGTATCAGGGTCTTCCTCAGACGAAGAACTAAACTAAAAATTGATAAACTGACTTGGTCAGCAACTTAGTGTTTTTAATATGGAAACGAGGCTTAATTAAATTATAAATATGGAGAAACTAGTACTCACTTATCCGCAAAACTGTTTTTTCTTCATTCTATCAATTTCAGTGGCCACTGCCACCATCCTCGTTGGGACCAGTACAGCAAGTTCCAACGAGGATGGTGCCAATGGCCACTGAAATTGATAGAACATAGAATATAACAGTTTTGCAGATAAGTGAGTACTAGTTTCTCCATATGTATGTAACAATTAGATATGAAAGATAATATCAGACTTCTTGATGACATCTTTTGTGTAGATATCTGATGGCATTTTCACATAATTGCAGCTCGATTTCACCAATGACATGTTACGTTTCTTCTTTGAGCTCATCAGCGGTTGTTGGTGTACACCTCACTGTTCGCATAGCCTCAAAGAAAATTTGTACCAAAGCACATGATCTTATGTCAGTTGCCTATGCAAACCGAATGTATTTGGCTAAATGTGGTTTTCACATAACACGGATTACCACATTACATTTCAATGATATTCACACATAATCGTCTGTGGTGTATTCTGAAAATTTGACTTGGTTTACCAAAACAATTCTTATTTATTGTGTATATTTATTATATATTCATTAGATATAATAGAAATAAAACACCAATGGAGGCATATAAGTAAAACAAAACCAGAAATCTGACAACTTCAGATTTTCTGGTAATTTTTGTGTGTATTGCCACATCCCAGTCTCGAGACTTGAGCACTTTCCAGCTTAGAACAGGGGTAGATGCATGAGATACCTCGGGCTATTAAACCTGAGCAACAAACGTTAGAGGTTGGTAATAGACACACAATAAACCAACATATATTCTGAAAGACAGGTAATCAATACATTCCATACACATGAGTAATTTTCTACAATCTCCATATAAAGTTTTATATTTCCGAATTCTTCCTCTTTCCTCTTATGTACGATCTTCTTCCATATGTGGGCTTATTCTTCTAGCTATAGGCTTCTTCTTCTACATATACAGACTTATTCTTCTAGCTATAGGCTTCTTCTACAGCAGACTTCTTTTTCTACACATATAGACTTATTCTTCTAGCTATAGTCTTCTTCTTCTACAGCAACCTTCTTCCTCTACATATATGGACTTATTCTTCTACAGCAACCTTCTTCCTCTGCATATATGGACTTATTCTTCTAGCTATAGGCTTCTTCTTTCATCTTCCTATGTACAATGCCGGCTCTATTGCATCTTTTCTTGGGCATCTGACCCAGGCCCGTAGCTAGAACTGATCCCCAGGGGGGCTCATGGGTTATCAGGGGGCTTTGTAAACCAAGTCCATTTTTAAAAAATTGAACAGTATTAAATGAAGGTAAATTATGTGTGCGACATTTTTACGTAGTCATTGCAAGATTTGCCAAACATCAGGGTCGATCTTTCAAAGGAGAGAGGCACAATATTTCTCTGCGACAAACGCCAAGGTCATTGCCAATTCAATGTAAAAGCTCATACCACAGACCTTACTACTGCAAAAGACACATAATTCTATCCCATACGACGAGAATTATTAAATATGATGGAAACTGAAATGCAAAGACCTCAATTGTCACGTTTAAAGGCAAGAAGAACATTTATGGTTCGCCGCCGATTGTTTTGAAAAGCAGATTTATATTGTTCAATGTGTGCTTTTCCTCTTAACAAGTGGAAATAGCAGACATTCGAGTAATGTGCCCAGGATTTTTGAAGAGGCGGGGGCGTTAAGTGTACTTTTTGCCATTTTTTCCTGCCTTTTTTTTTTACAAAGAATATTGAGCATAAGCAGAATTATGATCCTCATCACCCCTCCTTGAGCACGCCACTTGAAACTCTGAAGAATCTTGATGACTCCAGACAAACCCTGCCGTGTTGTAAACATGGGGATGGGGGCTGAAAAAGGGCCTGTTGATCCAGACCTTCAAGAGTGGGGGAAAGTACAGGTTATTGGACTTGTCTGCCTGTTCGGAAGCATTTGGCTGTTCTCTGCACCGGCAGAGACCAGAGAGATTCGCACCATTCTGCGATGAGCTGGGCTGACGAACACCATTGCCTTCAATAGGAAACTTAGCAGGAGGGTTCGGGAGGGTTAGTACTGGGGCCTCATTTCGATGCGCTAAGATTAGTGAATCTCTTGCGTATTTCGAGCTGTTTCATGCTGTCGCTTGGCTTATTTCGCACAAATATGCGAGTATTCTGACTTATTATTTTCACTGCTTCTAAAAAAAAAAAAAAAAAAAGGCAATATTTTTATTATTTTGCTTGGTCATCGCCGCATCTCCCGATGACCAGACGCCTCGCCTCTGATGTCAAGGGGGCCTGATGGCAGTGCCAGGGGGGCTGATGGCAGTTCAAGGGGGCTGGCTACGGGCCTGATCTGACCCCAAAGATCTATTGTCCCTCCTTCGGGTTGCTGCTTGACATGCTGCACCACCATCTAAACCAATCCAAAAGGGGTAATCAAGGGGCACCGCCAATCCTGTACTCAACCTTGATTCGGTGCTGCAATGTATGCGCAACTTGAGAGTGCTTGGGGGCTGCCAAGAACTTGGCGCCACCATGGGACAAACAACCAAAGGTCTAACAGAAAAACTCATTCCTTCTAAACATTAAAGACACGAAATTGTAATCGTTATTTGGTTTCTTTACTTTCCGTATATGGCCACATATGACATATATAGCGATCTTTTATCTCTGCTGCCGTTATCCAATTCATTGTTGTTATAAGTTCACAAATTAAACATTCACAATTAATTACACTATTTACAATCACATTCGTGTGATTCCCTTTCGCATTGTTGCTTTAATCAATGTCCTTCCGACTTTTGCCGTGTGCTGCCATCTATCATCCGCTATATACAACTGATCATCATTTGGGTGCATAACAGTATATGAAAAAGTAGCAATGAGAATACGACACCGATAATCCCACTGTTGCACTCCATGACTACATTTCTAATGGCTTACAGTTGACAGCTGGAAAAGACTATATTGAAACAGCGTTTCCACATGACAATCATAACCTGAAAATATCCGGTAGTTCGTATTGGAAAACCCTATTTGTATTGGCTTAGATAAGTTGTAAACCAAAATATTCTTTTCAGATCTCATTCTTGATGCACCAGATCAACATATTGGGAAACGCAAACATCAAATTGATAAACGAAAATGATGTATGTGACAGAGGAGAGCCATTTGCAAATGAACACATTAAGGGTATACAACTTCAAATTGATTGCAACACATTCTATCAATAGTGCCAGTAAACTCATGTTTTTCATTCACAAGTAATTACATGTGATTTCTCCAGTGGTTGTAGTTTGGGTAATGTGGAGCACCAGGATTGTTCATTTGGTGTTTTTATAAGTGCAATATAGTCTCTTTTAATACCATTGTGTGCATGTAATAGGTTTAGCATAATCATTTAGTTTCAGTGAGTGACTACATAAGGGGAGATAGTTTTAGTTCCTATGTGCCTAGTCTTTCAATACAAGAATACCATTTTTGAATACTACACCTTTGTGTTCATATAATGTTAAATATTATCTGCTCGATTAGTTTGGTTTTATTCACGTGACACACACGAAAGTACCACATTGTTTAATTAAAAATGACTAAATGAATATTACATTTATTGTGTAACAGCATTTAGCAGGGACCAATGTTTACGTGTCTTCCAGACTTTTATTTCCATAAGCTTTTATGTAATGTTGCATTTTCAAAATGTATCGGCAAAAACTTAATAACTAAATGTAAATAGATGCCAGTTAGTATTTAGTTATACTAGTTAACCAGTAGTCTATTGGTATTGCCCAGTATAGGCTTATTAATGCATGTTCTGATAATTTTACTGATCAAATATATCTATTTATAGCCTGTAACTTTGTGGAAAATTATTGAAAAAATGTGGAAAATGTTATTTTTTTTAATGATTATAGAGAGAGAATTCACGAACCTTGATTTTGTAAAGTAAATTAATAAATATGTAGTTTCCTTTTAAAAGCAAAATCTATTGCTGTCATCTTGTGACATACGTTAATTAAGAAAGTTAATGAGCAATTAAATCTTCATGGAATGTTTGCAGTTTTAAATTGGATCAGTAGAATATCACATATTAGAATTGGTAAATTTTATATTGGTTTCTTATCAGTATTGGCTATCTGCTATTGGCATATCCATAATTTTTCTATGACCGACTGCTGTCATCTAATATATACAATAGTCATTCAGTTTCAATTGGAGGTGAACCATGTATTGAATATTCAATATATATATATATAAGAAAGTATTACGTACGGTAGCTCAGTGGTTAGAGCAATGGCACGGTATGCCAGAGACCCAGGTTCGAGTCCTGGTCGAGCCTGCATTTTTTGCTGAAAATGTCTACGTAATACATCTCCTGTGTATGCCTAATCTACAAAGATGGTTGAATAAACTTGAGTTATTGGAATAGTGGTGAGGACTCAGTGCTTAATATTAGAGTGGTCTGGGCACCTCAGTCACTAAGGTTATTGAGTACTAGATTCATCTTTTTGCCATCGAAGGTTCCAGATTTTAGACTGCACGGGCATTCGTTTGTGCATGGTACTTCATCAGTTTCATACAATCATCATTCATCCTCATTGTCACAAATAGCCTGGACAGAAAAGAGATGTGAAGTATAATCTTGAAACCTAAGAAAGGAAGGACAAGGAAATGTGATTAGTCAAAATAAATGGTAACAGTGTTTTTATGATATGGTTGCAATGCAATACGTATATTGTAATATGGGCAACTGTTCAGAATAATTTTAATTACTACAATATTGAAGTATCTGCCAGAATTGCAAGAGTATCACTTCAGTCAAAGTTTCAATGAAATACCACACACTCTGCAAGGTCTACTAAATCTTCTAGGATAGTAAGTTCGATAATTTCTTGAAAATTAATATATTTTTCGACTCTCACATACACATCACAGATTCCTTTTTGTGTAATTCAACTTGAAAGTATTTTTTTTCCCCCAACTACTGTTGGATTAAAAATTATAGATACTAGAGTTTGAACTCAAATTAAAGATTAACCAGTAGACCTACAAAAAATGAGTTACATCGAAATTTAGCTTATTTATTTCTGTTAATCTATGCTAACCTTTTTTTTTTTCGAGTATGCCTTCTATTTTTTTATAGTCTTGAGAACAAAAAAAAATGCCTTTTTTAAAGTTTTGCAAACAATCGCTCTGTTTGAAATTCTGTAAATCAAAAACAGGTTGTCCGATCGTTATGATATCTGTTGATCAGCGGAAACTGCTAGTGGGTGTTGCCATGTTCCACGTACAACTTTACTCCTTATAATAAAAATCTATATAAAATCTTTTTTGCAGTGTGAATTGACAAGTGATAATGAATGCCTTTTAAAAACAGACTCAAAGAGCTTCAAAACAAGGTCAATATTGTATTTGTAGGACTACTCAATACTAAGAAAACGTTGTTTCGCAAAATTGCTAAAATCTGATTTTTTGACAAATTTTGAAAACCTGAAAATTAATAATTGTGTTTATAACCTTTCTGCCTGCACCCTACTAAAATTTCATAACAATCGGACAACCAGTTTTTGATTTACAGAATTTCAAAGAGAGCGATCGTTTACAAAACTTTAAGAAACGGCCATTTTTTTTTGTTCTCACGACGATGAAAAATAGAAGGCATACTAAAAAAAATGGTTAGCATAGATTAATGCAGGAAAAAATAAGCTAAGTTTTGATGTAACTCGTTTTAATGTTGGTCTAGTGGTTACTTTTTAATTTGAGTCCAAACTAGAGTATCTATAATTTTTAATCTGATAGTAGATGCTCAAATTTTGTGATTCTTAGCATGATTCCAGTGATAAAATATTTTTCTATTTTACATGTGCCAAAGAGTACAATGTGTTCCATGTCTTAATTGTTAAAGTTCAGATGAGAATCAGTGAATGAATGAAGTTGGCTTCTTTTTTATTAAATAATAAGTAAACAGGTACACAAAATAATATTCTTAAAAAGTAGCAGTATTATAGGATATAGGTGCACACCGTTAAATTTTTTTCTCTTTTAATGACTAACTATAATGGATTTTCTTAACTTTTTTATGGTAAAACTGATCTAGGTTATTTTTACTTCTAGATCGTGTGTTCCTATCATTGGCTGTACTAAAATATATTATTTTTTTGTTGTTGACATAATTTATTGCAATTGTTGTGTGTATGTATTTATACATGGAAGAGTAAGAAAAGAAAAAAACACTTTTATTATGAGTTGCATTATATTGAAATGCATTTCTCATAAGCATCATCCTTTGCCATTTCCTGCCTCTGGGTCAAGCCTCCAATTTTTCCTGGTCTTATACCATTCCTCTCTTTTCACGGTATTCCAATCTTGTGCTCTTCTCCTAACACACACTGCTATTTGCTCTTTCCACCAACATCTTGGTCACCCCCTTGGCCTTATTCCCACTCCTTGTGCATTGTAAGATCTTACTGGTAGTCTTTCTGCATCCATCCTCTTGTGTCCAAACCATCTCATCTGTGCCTGATCTATCCTGTCCTGAAGCTTCACCACTCCCACTGTCTGTTGGATCTCCTCATTCCTTATTCTATCCCATCTAGTCTTCCCCAACATAATCCTTAAAAATTTCATCTCCACTGCCTGCATATTTCTTTTGTCTTTTTTTTCTCATATCAAATAGTAATTCTGTCAGTTAAAACAGCCTATTTGTTAATTAAATATTGAACTTGGTGTGCCTATCACACTGGGTATGTGCACAATTTAATTAACAACAGACGTAAGCTAATTTTAAATTATTTTTTTAATTATCAAACAATCAAGAAATGCTATGAAATGTATTTGTTTAAATAAACATGCTTCCATTTTGAATTTTATTTTTGTAAATAATGTTGTCCATTTAGTATGTATACATACAAAAAACTTACGTTTTAATTGCTAGTTGTTATTCAGCAATTGCTTTTGTCAAATATGAATATGCTTCCATTACTTGTCAAAATATCAATAAAGATCTTATTGTTTATCATGTTATTCCTATTGATTAAAATATATAGTAAGTATAGGCATAAAAATACACCTTGTGTGTTTAATTTTGATCCAATACAACAAATGTATAATTCAGGAATTTTGAAGGTCTAATGCTACTTTCTTAATCTTAGTCAAAATAAGTTTTATGAAAAAAAAATCATACACACTTCTACTAATTAGAAGCAGTTTTAACAGTTACTACAATAGCTAATGTTCACAGAGGAACTATGATAATTACTTTTGTGAAAATTTGTGGCTCAGTTGAACCTGGCCAATCTATACTTTCTAATATTTTTTTTGCGTGTAGTTATTAGTTAGAACTAGTTTGTACTTTCTCTGTGGCTTTCTTTAAAATGTATATAAATCCATATATTTTCCAATATAATGCACAGAATATTATATTGATTAGATAGGTAAGTGTCTGATGCTCAGGAAAATAATTGTTGTATACTATTGTAATTATTCAGTATTTATTTTAAGGATAACAGTTGCTCTATTACTATTTCTTTTCCATGTGTTTGCAATTTTCCATGTCAGTTTAATTTCAGTATTATATTTGTTGAAGTTTTGATAAGTTCTTCTGTAAACCAACAATTTGTACACCAAAGCTTCTTCACTTGTTGTGTATTCACTTGTTTTGTAATCAAAGTATTGAATAAATCAAAAATTGTGAATTAAATCTTTGCATTATAATATCTTCTGCATGTTATAATATTTCAGGAAAAGTTATTCTCAGTGGCAAACACTGCTTTTCAGAGAGAGGTTGCAGAATCTGTTGTTCATTGTGTGTTTGTCGCCTTTGAACGATTGAGACTGTCTTTGCATGTGCACTCAGAATGGTGTTAACTTTAGAACAGCGAATATTTCTCGTTGATACGTCTTCCGTGAGCATGGTGAGTACACACAGACAGCAAAAGACCAGTTTTCCGTTAGATTTACAGGTACCCCGGTTCCTAATCGACATACTGTAAGATTGGTAATAGAGAAATTTAGGGAGATTGGATTGATAAAGGAATATGAGCGAAGAAGTACTCGATGAAGAAAAACTGCAAGACACATCAGCTGCTATGCAACCTAGTCTCATGCGAAAGTTGGCCCAAAAGATAAACATCGGTGTTGCATCTGCACAAAAGGCAGTTTGTAAGCAGCTCAGTCCCATTCCGTATAAAGTGAAAGTGATTTAAAAGTTATTGGCCACAGACTGTGGAAAGTGAATTCAATACTGTGAGTGGTTTCAACAGTTTCTAGTGGACAATTCTGACGATAGTTTGGACTATGTTTTCTATACCGATGAGGCATGGTTCCATTTATCAGGATATGTGCACGCACAGAACTCACGTTTGTGGTCTGCCAATAACCCACATGCCGTACATGAAATTCCTCTACATGACCGGAAGATTGAGGTGTGGATTGCAATATCCAGGAGAAGAATAGTCTGCCCAATTTTCTTTGCAGAAACAATAAATTCAGCTCGTTATTGTGAAATCATTCAACAGTTTATGGGAGAGGTAACCGAGGACAAAATTAATAATGCTTGGATTCAACACACATACAGCCAGGCAGTCCATGAAGTTACTGCAAGAGGTTTTTGGAGATCAAATCATTTCTAAGGGCGTCTGGCCACCTCGTTCTCCAGATTTAAGCCCACAGGATTTTTACTTCTGGGGTTATGCAAAAAGTAATGTTTATCGAGGAAAGCCCCACATCCTCCAGGAACTTTATACTGCTATTCGTGACTTCACCAAGAACATCCCACACGAACAACTTGTGAATCTTCAAGAACAAGAAGAAATGCGTGCAGATATGTCTGAATGTTCATGGGAACCATTTCCAACAACTACTGTAAGGTAAGTCGATGTTACGTATTGTTGTACTAGTGCATGACAGGTGTATAGTTACTTTTTGAATGCACTCTTTTATTTTGCATTGACAAAAACCACGAAAAAACATCACAGGAAAAGTAAAAGGAACTTAAAATAACTGTATTATATTATTTTGCATCAACATATTAATTAATGTATAGAGTTAAAGAAATGAGATATTTATGAGTAAAATAGTGAGATCAGGGCATAGACTTTTTTTCAAAAAAAATAAAATAATAATACCATGGTCTCGCGAAGGTTGAGAACCAATGCCTTTGACAGTGTTCGCCACTGCTTGGAACTAATATTATTCTTAAGTCATGAATGCAATTAGAGAAGGATATAATTTGTGGTTTCATGCTCTCTGATAATAAAATGACTGTGCTATTTCAACACAAGGTCAACGTGAAATTGGTTTGCTTTGGAACAATCTACCTGGTGCACATTTTCTTCTTCTGAGCTTGTAGATTACTACCAACAGTTCCCCCTTGTCTTGGCTTAATATCCCCAAGGACTTATGAGGGGATCTTGTTGGTGTGGCATCAGTATCCTGCACTAGTTCACAGTTAACGCTGTTTTCTGTCTTGTTTAACACAGAACCACTTTTGCTTTGAGTTTTTGTTCTAAATTCACTTTTATGCACAGATAGGCTAATCAGGACTGGATCTACAGTTTAAAGTTGGATCGGAACCACTATGTGCCTCCACTGGATATTGAACTTGGGACGTATTGATTATAAGACGACTGCTATGACATCAGAGAGACTTGAACCGGTTTGGCTAAACCTTTGCAGCAAATTCTGAATTACACATTTGACTGCCACTTTCTGTAAACTTTTCGGTGACAGGTCATGCACACTGTACATAAACAGCGATTTATCCACACCCTCTAAAATTATTTACAAAGGCCTAATTTATGATCATTATGGCTCTAAATTTACTATTAAACCACTTTTAAATTCAGTCCTGCACCCCCAAATGGAAAATTCTGGATACAAAAATCATCATGTCTAAGCAATAATCTCTTAGCAACTGGAAAAAGTTATAGGATAGTTAATAACCCTTTGGTATGATTACACAATTGCATAATATGATTGGCATCTTCATACAAATAAATTAGTCTGTTTTAAATTCAACATTTTAAATGCAGCATTATTCAGTTAGGTGGAGGTGTAAACTGGCAGCCTTGCCACAAGCAAAAAAGAAAATTAACAAAATGAAAATTAAGTGAATTCTCTTTTTGTTGTTCTCATTTATTCAGTTTAGGAACTACTTTTTTAAATTTCTTGGAATGTAGGATGGGAAAGAATTACTCCAATTCACTCTTCTGGCTCTACAGCCCTTGGTGGGTCTTGGCCTCCTCTTTTTTTCATCTAGGATGCTCCCTCATGTTCTTTTTATTACTATGTAACCTGTGCCAATTTGCCCAGTTCTTCTTACTGGTCCACTGTACACAGTGGCGCAGGAACGGGGGGTACAGGGGTACATTGTACCCCCTCAAATTTTTGAAGGGGGGTACTGTACCCCCCTAAGTCCGAAAATCCCGTTGTACCCCCCTTAGATAGTTTGACAGACGCAAGGTGCTACTGTTAAAGGAACATATTTTCAATTCGCTCAATAAAAAAGGTTTAGGTATATTGTTTATAACTTACAAGCATTATCTAATTCATCTTACTTAGCTACCACAGAAATTCAAACCATTGTAAACTTATTCTACTACACTGTGCTTGCTACTATGTAGTTAGTTCATTGACCTGTGTTCTTGGAAACCTCTTTAAGGAGATGAAAATTGTGTAAATTTCTGTGAAACAGTTTACTCAGAAAATCATGCTCCAGATGAATGCTCCTTTGCGTAAGGTGGGGGGGGTTACACTTTTCTAAAGAAATGGTCGCGTTGATTCAAATATAATATATAAATCTTCATCAGAAGAGTATATGACTGACCTTTTCTTTTGAATTTTTCAAATGGAATTTTCCGAAACGAAATACTTACACAAATGAGACGAGACATTGGGGGTACAATGTATTCCTGTACTTCATAACTTTGTAAGAGGGAAAACTATACTTAAACCTATATATTAAGAGATTTTTGAATATAGAGATGATACTGAGACAAGAAAAGTCTGTGTTTCTTCTCAAATTTCGAAACGAGACAAATAAATCTCTGCAAAATCAAAGCGAGGCCATACTTGATGTCTGAGATGATCTCGTTCGAAACTCTGGTATCATATTTGAAGAAATTGGTAAAAATAAATTTAAATTACTGTGTGTCTTATCAGACATACCAAGCATTTAAATTTATTGACTTATTTTTTTTCAAAATGTCCTGTATTTTGTTTACTGTAATTGCAAAGTTAATGCATTAGTAATAATTGCGAGCCTGTGCTGCCCGGTTTAATGTATTTATAATATAATTCCAAATTTCGACGGTTAACAGCATCGAAACAAGATATAAAGCAGAAAAACGTTATTAAGAAAAGTTTTGCTTTAATGACATATAAGTTGTGAAACTTTGAGTGGTGACACAATGTACGTGTTGCTTATACTAAACATTTCGTGGGTCAGGATGAGATATCTCGCCTTGTAATTGAAGGATCCAACATGCACTGAGCTTTGGATTCCACTTTAAACTGCAGATTCAGTCCCAATTAGCCCATGAAGTGGATATAAAGTACATAGAATAAGTTTTAACAACTTATGAGTGGACACCGAAACACAAACAAGAACGAGAAGTACCTCAGCACACCGGAGGACCTCCCCGATGGCGCAGTGGTAGCGTCGTCGCCTTGTAATCAAGGGGTTCCGGGTTCGATACCCGGTGGAGGCACGTGGCACAGTGGTTCGGATCCCGATTATCCTAACTGTGCATAAAATGGACTTAATACACCAACTTAAACAAACTCAAACTCACCACACAGGAGACGAGATGAGGCTGTGACAATTCTCCTCTCGTCTCATCTCGATGTCATTCCTAGGTCAAATGAAAGGTTCCCCTTTCCTAGACATTAGAACAGGGTGCAATTTGTGATTTTATCAGAGGACGACAACTTACTTTTACCTAAGTATTAGATATAGTACTTAGAATTGGACATTAATCGCTTAAAACCTAATTTTGATATCGAATGCAACACAAATACAACGCCATTTGAAGTTAAACCCTAAAGTCAAACTGGAAGAAAATTACATTAGTCAAATGAATGCATGGGATAAATGAGACTCGCTGCAGGTCCTATAGTTGGCTTTCAAGGCCACTGTGTTATCTTCATTCAATTTCTTGCAAATTTTTCTGCATGAAGCAATGCACTGGGGCTATAAGGAAAGTAAAAGTATGTTTAAAACTTCTAAATTATTTTTCTAATTTGAACCGGGGACCTCTGGCATCATAGAACGATATGTTAATCACTCCGCCACGAGGGCTGGCGAGGTGGGACTGTGTTTTGGATTTTCTTTGTAGATACGAAAATATTTAACTGTGACGCGCACATGCTTTACCTTTTCACGAAAACGAGGAATTGACAAGTCACCTTAAAACGTGCATGTATATGCATTTAATACTACTAAATACGAAAAGAAACCTTGGCCGGCTCTTCAAATTATCCACCGAAGATTGAAAAGAGAAATAAAACAACTTTCGAGCGTTTGGCTTTTCCTTGCTTGCTCTGAGATCTGAAGGATTTCGGTTTTGTATACATAATGATAGTATTTTCAGTGCTTGAAGAACGTCGTTAGGCACACATAATTATGTTACAAATAACTAACTAACTAACTCTCTAGCCTTCTTAAACCCGAAGGTTCATGGCTGCAGCAACACAGGCCTTCCATCTTTCCCCATCTTGAGCAAGATCTATATACTCTTTTCCATCCCTACCGATTTCCCTTAGGTCCATCTGAACGTTGTCCCTCCATCTTCGTCTTGGCCTTCCTACAGGTCTCTTACCATCAGGTTTCCCAACAAGAATCCTGTAAACTCCTCTTTCCTCTCCCATTCATGCCACATGGCCTGCCCACCTAAGTCTTCTTGATTTAATTATTCTAATAATATCTGGACATGAATACAAATTATGTAGTTTTAAATTATGTAACCTTCTCCACTCATCTGTGTCCTCATCCCTTTTAGGTCCAAATATTTTCCTAAGGATCTTATTTTCAAATACTCTCAATTTATGTTCCTCTTTTAATGTAAGGGACCAAGTTTCACATCCATATAATACTACAGGCAAAATTACTGTTTTGTATATTTTAACTTTTAGTTTCTTAGATATTAAACGAGAAGACAAAAGTTTATGAAGAGAGAAGTAACATGCATTTCCTGAATTAAGCCTACTTTTTATTTCCTCATTAATATAATTTTCATTTGTTAATATTACTCCTAAGTATTTGAATTTGGAAACTGGTTCAAACGAGTTGTTATCAATAATTAGATTTTGATTATTACCTAACACTTGGTTTCGGCCTGTAAGCATATATTTAGTTTTCTCTTTGTTAACTTCCAAACCTATCTCTTTAGCAGTTTTGAAAAATATCTTAGTATTATTCTTAATTGTATTCACATCATCCCCCAGTAAGTCTACATCATCTGCATATGCTAACAACTGAGTCACACCATTTAATTTTAGTCCGTCTTTAGTGTCTTTTACCTTCCTTACAGCATATTCTAAGGCAAAATTAAAGAGCAATGGAGATAATGCATCTCCTTGTTTTAACCCATCATGAATTGTAAATTTGTCAGACATATTAATACCCGCACGAATTTTACTTTCTGTTTCACTGGTGCATATTTTTATCATACTAACAAATAAATACTTTGTCAAATGTTTTACAAACATTCCAAACTTAGACCTCTTACGAGTTGATCGGGAACCATCTCAACTCAATATTTTTTTTTAAAAAATACAACACCCTATAGATGTCTGAGGAAATACCGAATACATGGCTTCTAAAAGGCATTGGATGTGGTACACATCTGCCATAAATTATTTAAATATATTTTTATGCTTAGCTATGGGACTTTAAAATTAAAATGAACTGAACTGATGTGGACTCTATAAGTATGATATATTCAATAATATGGTTTCTATATCCAGTTGGTGAGAGACGATTATTCCTGGTTGGGATGGTTAAAGATAGAGGAGAGGGGGGAATCCTCCTCAGCTCCTTTAATCTCACACTGCATTAAAAATCAATAGCTGTATCTTTGTTCGCAATTTTCACATTTCGAACTCCTGATATTCCGTTTCGTTAAATTCAAAACGAGCCCATGAACAAGGACCAGAGATTTATATTTTTCAGGATTGTTATCCGGTTAAAATCTGTTTTTGAAATGACAATAAATACTAAGGAAAACAAAGAAATAAAAATTATTTATGCCAATTTTTAATTTAAAAAAAACAAACAGGAAATTCGTGTGCTGTTCTAAAATGGAATATTTCCGATGCCTTCACATTATACCTATAGGTACTACCTTTGTAGTAGTATATATATATATGCGCGCGCGTGTGTGTACGTATATATATATATATATATATATATATATATATATATATATATATATATATATATATATATATATATATATATATATATATGGGAGGCTGAATTTTGTACCCCCCCAAATGAAAAACGTTCCTGCGCCACTGACTGTACAGGAGTGTATATTTAGATTTATCTATCTTCCATAACGTTGCCATCCTATTTCTTGTAGGGCAACGAGATCATATCCAAATTTCAGTACTTCATTTGCTATTTCTCTCATTTTGCCTGGTCTCAACATAGTTCTGATATTCCACGTTCCAACCACAAGTTCCTTAGTCCGTTTCAGTTGCTGAGGTCATCTGTTTGATCCATCGATACATGGCTGTGTGTTTGGCGTCGTAACAATGGTTGTTTTACAGGTATGGTTGTCAGCCATACACCCAACCCCAAACTGGAGGACCAGGATTTTTCCATATGGGGTTTACTCCCCTCGGGAGGCTGATTTCACTACACCTAAGAGCTGCCACTGTCCCTCAGTTTTCTGTCAAGGTATCCTTTCCTTAGCCTTTGGGGATTCTCTCTCCCTGCAAGGCAGCAGGGGCTGAGCTTATTTAGGGGCAGCTCATCTTTGCCACATCACAGGATTTTCTTCGGAGCATTGCAGTATTTAATGAGATGCAGACACCACTCCACATCTTGCTGCCTCTTCCAATCCTGCTGCTGCTTGTCCACAACTGTTGCCATCATAGCTAATAGCCTTTCCTCTATTCTCAATTGTGGGGACTCTCCTGGTGGCATGCAGCCTCTGGGAAGGTTGCCCAGCCCAGGAATTCCTCCAATTAACTAGTTTTTTAATGTCGGTAGAAGGGACCTAAGAATAAACACTGGAGTTAACCTTTGAAAAACTGCAATTACAATTAATAACTCTGAAAACATCATTATATACATATCAAGGTACATCGATTTTGATTACAAATAAATTACTATATTGCAGTTAAATATTTATGCAACACAATACTTTATATGTAACATTGATTACGCATTATATAAATGTAGCAATTCACTATGGAGTATCACACATATGTTTACAGGTAGAAATAAAATAAATACTAATCCTGATTAAATAAAACAGTGACATATTGCAAAACAGAATATTTTCAACTTCTACCTGTTTTTTACGAAGGGAAACAACATTGATTTCTTTAGTGTCAATATTATGAATTTTTTCCTTCTGTACTTCACACAGCACCAAAGAATTGATGCTTTTGGGTCATCGTAGTTTGAAAATACTTCTCGAGGGGATCCAAAGCATTAACTACTTTCAGCCTCCTCGCAAGAAAACAGCGTCAAAAGCAAGCGCACTTTATGCAGTTCTAAAGTTGTCCTACCTATGCACCATGGGTACTAATCAGAACATGTAATATCTATAGCATATCATTGTAAAGCAAGTTACTATTTATAGTTTGGATTTCTTCTTGAAATAGTCGAAGTGTGTTCCAGTTTTTCTTTTCTCCGTTCTCAACTCTAGCTCAACTACACCCACCCACCACAATTCACTGCTATGTACTGAACAAAGATGATAAAGTCGTTTTCTCACTCCTTTCTTTTCTCTCTTTTGAATGCAAGTGAGAGAAAGCATTCCATACTGATGAAATACTGACCTACTTATTTACACTACATCAATAAATTGCCATCCTAAAAGTAATACTGGTATTTCATCTTTTAAAAAATTATCTGGTCACCATTTTGATAGCTTAGTCATCACACATTCTTTAATTATGATAGTTTTCATAATTGTACAAAATTATGTAAGGCAACAAAATACAAAATTATGTAAGGCAATAAAACAATTCTTTAAACAATAGTGTGTAGCAGATATTGAAAAGAAAAACACATTGTCATTACTTAAAGACTTTCTTTGGTATTTTACTGATTAAAAAAATATATAATTAAACTCTTTTGAAATGGAAATCTGCCACTGCCTTCACAAGAGAGCACTTCAGACTGGCAATACAGGGGTGTGTCTTCTTGCAAGCATGTCTTAAAGTACAGACCGCTTGTAATCTAGAGGGTTGAGGTATGGACCGACTGCCAGATGGCCCATCTAAGGGTGATTGAAATCAGGCACATTAGTCTCAAGCCACTGCAAGGTTGTTTGTGGCTTATGGGCTGGTGCAGAATCCTGATGAAAGCTCCACTCCTGACCATGAAAAAGAGTGTTGCTGAGATCCTTGACCATTATGACCATGGCTGTCTCCTGGTACACTCAGGCTGAAGTTTTTAACCCTTTCTTGCAGAAATGGAGCTCGGTGATGCTGTCATAACTCTCTCTCAACACATCATGATTGAAGCAGGACCCCTCTGGACCCTTCCTTCCCACTACCTTCTCTTGAACTTGTGGCATACACCCAGTGGCGCAACCACAGGGGGCAACCTTGGTTGGAAATGAGTTCAAGGGGGCAAACATTGACGGCAAAGTGTACCTGCAGGGGGCAATTACCGCCCAGAGCTTCAAATTTTATGCAAATAAAAATACTTTTCATAAAATTTTCTTGCTCGCTTCGCTAGCAATGCCTGCTTTTCTTAGTCTTATCAAGTTCAGAACCATAGCTAGGGGACTGCGAATCCCGGCTTGGACATGGATGTTTGCGAGTATCCATTAATCATTTTCATCATGCCATCACTTATCCCCATCTTCACAAATTAGGCAAAACTGGCACAAGAAGTGAAGTAAAGTAAAGCAAATCAATAATAATAATTTTAATAATAATAATGTTATAATAACATTATTATTATTATTATTGGTACATTTATCCTGGTACTTGCCCCCCCCCCCCTTCCCCCCAGACAACAATTTGTGGTGGCGCCTCTACATACACCCTGTCATTTTGCAATTTGAAAGCCACCTCGGCAGTAAAACATTTTTCCATTGGTGAATATAATTCTTCTGTACCCATTTATTGTACCATTCTATCACTTATTTATCTCAACTAGCAATCACTGATGTGTTGAAGAAAGTAAATACTCAAGAAAATACTTTCTTCACTGGTAGGAAATTGAAAAAAAAAAAGAATCATTTCTCTTGAGAAGTGAGGATTAGAGTATTCCCATACTTCTTCCTCTATTCTTGTACATAATCATTATATACCATGCCTTTCCGTAATTTACTGTGTACTTGAAAAAATAAATAATGAAATAGAGTAAATGCACGGACACACTAAACTATAAACACACAACTGACTGATTGTCCCACATTGTTGATGTGCCAATTTCAGAGCAGAATTTCACGCCTGTTGTATGCAAAGTTCCTGCATGCAAAATTTTTTGACCTTAAATGAAATGAATGATTCAAACTAGAAATGTGAAGAAATAAGGACCTAAATGTTCTCGCAGAGAGAGTCCTCAAATAATTTATGAAATTTCCATTATACAAATAATATTTTGTTACAACATGAAATCTTGTTGAAAGTTATATATTGGACCCCTTATAGAGGGCTCAAGCGAGAACTGCCATCCTCTACAGAAACGTAGCAGACTACTAAAGTAGTCTTATAAATAAGAAGCTGTCCTAATTATGAAATTTCTGGACATGCCACTGGTCACTTGAGTTAATTTTTTTTTGGCGGAATGAGACACCTAAGTTATATTGCATCCAGAATTTTTCACCGGGGGAGGGGCAAGAGTCAATTTGGATGAATCACTGACATATGGTATACATGTGAAAGTGATTTAAGAGAATGCATGTGATTATCGACAATCTTGTGATATTTATGCAGTTCAGGTGAGTAACAGACCAAATAAAATTTAGAAGAGAAACAAAGATGCATTTAATTACCATTTTTTCATTGCTGGGTTGGTCGATATGCATCTTCCCATCTAGCATTGTCACTGAATGAAGTTCATCTGTTGTTTACAAGTTGGTTGTTGTTACAGTACAACTTGAATGCCTTATTATTCTTAATTTCCAATTAGATGACTTCAGTTGCTTGATCCTCCAGTTCCATTATTATTATTATTATTATTATTATTTTTAAATCTGCCGCCTCGAAAATGCTCAGTTTAGGAAGGATGAGAGGTATGACCTGTGGTATGACCACTGGATGTTGAAAGGTAACAACTGCTACCTTAGCCTTTGACTGTGTACAAAATTACTTATACTTTGTTCCGGGTATCTCTGGAGCAAGTCAAACAAGTCTGCGCAAGAAGTGACGTGAGACTGCTCGACCAATGAACATGTGACAGGGAACGGGATTACGTGGAGGGGGGAGCGACTGCAGTTACTAGCCTTCACAGCAGTGTGTACTGCTTCCAGGTCCGTAGCTAGAGGGATGGCAACTGCCCCCCCTGAGAGCATGCTTTGCCCCCCTGTGAAAAATACAGAACACATTCCTACCTGGAATTTTCACTAATCTTTAAAATTATATCCTGTATTACTCTAGCAACACGAAGGTGTGTCGGATTCTGTATAATGTCGTATCAGGATTGGGGGGATTCCCTTCCAGATTCAGATTTCGGAAAATGATTTCGCAATTTTCAGTATCTAGAACAGTTGTGACACTTTGAGTAGTCTTGTATTAAAAGTGTCTAATGTATTTGGATGTTTTTTTTTTCTCGAATGTGTTGCTATGAAGTTTGAACTGCATAATTTCATAATTTTTTGTTTCCCAAGTCTATCTTTTGGTAATAGCGAGAGAGAGGGAGTGGATATTTGATTTTTGTTACTTAGCATTGCTTTTCTGCCACATCCAGCTAATCGTGGAGATGAGTGATGACGTGAAATTGATGAAGAGACCACAAGGGGGCAGGGGCATTGTTGTCCCCCCCCAATCTTGGAGGGAAGTCCAATCTAGGGGGGCAAACATTGAAGTAAAGAAACATGACTAGCAGAGTCTAAGAATAACAGGACAAATGGATACTCAAGATGGAATAAGTTTTCAAGTGTTTCTTGCATTTTTTCTTCCAGATGGCTAAGGGCACTTACAGGGGGCACAGAGTGGCAATTGCCCCCCCCCCCCGATTTCAAATTTTATACAAATAAAAGTACATTTCGTAAAATAATATCTACTATTCTTATAGTCCGTAGCGCAGAGCCGCCGCTAGGGGTCAGCGGGAGTCAACCCTGGGCCAAAACCATCTAAATGAAAAAAAAAAAATGTTAAAGAGATTCCCATGGCACCCAGTGAAATTATTTGCGCCCAATTAAATCAATATTGTTTTCAGTTTGCAAATATTTGAATCTAAAGATTTTCCTGCTTGCTTCGATCCCAATATGATTATTTCCTGCAATACATTATAAATTACCTGAGAGAGAAGTAAGGCCAGATATATATACTTCAGATTGTTGTCGCACATTTGAGATACAATTTGGCGGATGAATTGATCATGTAATGTATTTAAATAATATATATATATTAAAGAATCTTTGACTACGTACACAATTTAGAGTTAACATGTTGCATATATTTTCTTATTTTATGTCGCTCCATGTTGCATATGTGTAAAAAATATGTTGTACATGAAAGTTATACGTGTCATATGTGCAAAAAGAATAATGTTCGTCATGCATATTCTGTCTTTCAAAAATACAGTTTGTGTGCTTGTTTTCCATTATTAGTTAATATTTCAAATTATTTGTTCAAGCACAAATGCTATAGCATTGACTTGTACCCCCTTTTGCATGATTTACGACAATAATAATGTCCTTTTAATGCTACTATTGTTACTACCACTACCACCACTATATTACTATTATTATAATTGGCATGTTTGTCCTGGTACTTGACCCCTCTCCATATAAAGATTTGTGGTTTCGCCTCTGCTCACAAAGAACATTCATGCCCAGGCTCTAACCTGGAACCCCTGGCTTCGTAGTGTGTTATGTAACCATCCCACCATGGAGGTCGGCTAGCGGAAGATGTAGGACAGCTTACTGGCTCAAATTATTATTAAACACGATGAAAATGTGATAGTGTTTCACATTTATTATTTCGGTTAGAAAGCGATAAAATTTGTAGTGTGAGACGGGTTACACTAAGCATCTTATGAAATATAAATGTGAATTTCAAATCTTATGAATCATTTCTCTATGCAAACGCATTAAATATGATAAGCAACATAGGTGCGTGTCATGATATCCATTTTATAAAGGGAAAGTTAAGTTTTAACCCTGACTGTTTGCATGATATCGTTTCCATAGCATGTTATATATATTGCTCTCAAGAATTTTAAACGGCAGTAAAAATAAATTACATTTGCAACTGCGAAGCTTACAATGCGATTGCATACATTAAGGTCTTAAGATGCCATATTTTGATTGCTTGTAACATCGAAAGAAGAATTAGACGAGTAAATAGTCATTGATAAAAGTTGCCTTCCTTGATGTCCTGTACACACTGTGAAAATTTTCGATGTTATCAGGCGGCACCCTATGAATATAGGTTCAAGAAAATGACTATTTATTTTCTTATATTTATAATATTATATTGTGTCTGTAGCAGACGTTGTCTGTTAAAGTACCTCATGCACAACCTAATTTTTTGACAAATAATTATGTCAACTCTTCTGCTATGGAGTGGATTCTCCTAATTTTGTTCATACATCTTAAGCCATTCTGTGACTGGCAGAAATCAGTATCAGCATAAAAAACCCTGATATTTTGGGTTTGTACACTTCTGCTCAAAAAGTGGTGGCGATAAGTGGCCCAGAGACCTCGCTTTTTCGGAAATGGGGTAAGGCGAAGGAGGCCCCTTAGATCATTTGGTTTGTACCATAGTCATTAAGGAAGGTATTTTTTCATAACGTAAAGAGGATACAACATTTCCCTCTATAAAACTTGATATGAAATATGAATGATGACACTGTAATCCAAGAAGTCATTGATCAATCAAAGGATTCTTATTTGTTTGTCGGGTGTCAAACACATGTACGAGTATTTCAATGACAAAATATTTTGCAAAATGGTTAACGTAACCAGTAGTCAAACATTGTCTGTAGTGATGCAAGTCTCTCCCCTTTGAAGCAAATAGGAGCCATGTTTTAGCAAGTCGGCCTAAAAAAATTATACAAATTTTTACACAATTCATCAAAGTGTAGATAACATGTAACCATTATTATTTAATTAATTCGATTTTTCTTGCATAACAACATAATGGTGGTGTTGGATTCTCATTAGATTCCTTTGTGTGTAAAAATATTGCATACTGGAAATGAGAGTACATTATGAAGCACAATGTATAAAGGACTTCCTTAATCAGTTCTGCAGAGAAGCCCAAAATTACATATTAATCGTCTATTAACATTATTTATTGACATGTAAATATAAAGTAGATAAAATCCCAATTAGCCTATATATGTTAAACTTCATCTTTGTATTCTTTGTTAGTCCGAAAGGTCAATATCGAAATATTGTTATTTGATGTTGCTCGAACTTTTTTTGTTCGTTGGATTTTCAAGATACCATCCCTTTCCTGTTACCATAGAATAGCTAGAACCTAACCTAACTAGTCTATGCTGTTACTTATCACTTTTGGAGGAGGGGGCAAGCGCCCCTCTGTACCCTGCTATATCTGCCAATGCAACACAATATATTAAAAATTTACCCCTCTAGGATTGACTTTGCCCCCCCCAGTAAGAAATCCTGGCTACGGGCCTGACTGCTTCGCTCAGGCCACAGATTCTCCCTCTTCACTACAGCTATGCGCGACTTTGCTCCAGAGATATGACTAAAAGTGGTAAACGTTGTAAGTGCTAAAAGCGACAGTTTTGGTAAATCGCATCGTTCCACTATTCTATGGATCCACACATCAGCCCGTAAGAACATTCACACTAGTGACCAATTTACACGGCCTTTGAACTACTTAGAGGGCTACCAGCTACTTTTCACGTTTACCACATCATAAAACATGGCCGAGTCTGCTGCCACGCACGTGTCAGCAGTAAGAATAAGCGTCAAATTTGCTGCTGCCACGTAATTCGTCTGTTAAGAGGATGTTACAAATCTTAAGAACAGATTAAGACGAGAGAAATGCAAGTTTATGATTAGTGGGAATGAATGTACAGGCAATTTAGAATCTTTTTCTTTAGAAAGCATTTAGCTACCACACCCCTGCTACTATGTTAATGAAGTGTGTTACTGGCAGGGGGGGCCACTCCGCGACTTGCACGTTATTGGCTAGAGCTTGTGACGTCACCAAGCGGACACGAGCGGAAGAAAGCTATGCGTAGAATGTAGCAGAAAGCCCATGAAACGCTGTGTTTTCATGCATCTTTTGATATTATACACCAAAGCTGTTAATTTAATTTGACAACAAGAGATCAAATACGCGATAGAAGAATACACTTATTCCGAAACAATGCATAGTTTATTTTTCATACATTATATGAGTGATATCTTGTCCCTGTAGGCTATATTCCACTGCCAGCTTTTCTTTCCAGCTAACCTATTGCATTTATTTTAAATGTCTAATTATAAGGAAAGTTCTTGTCCGGGCATATTCTGATATGAATTTTTACTGAATGTCCTGGAATTTCCCTTTAATATTTTTACGCTACTTTTCAGATTCTCCAGTTGATCGCCACGGTGAGGATAAATTTGTTTTTGTTATTTAGCGTCTTCTTCCACTTTTGGCTAATCGCGACGAACAGGATGAGTGATGATTAGTTTAAATTGATGAAGGGACACTCGCAACAGGCACGTATCCAAGGGGGAGCTTAGGCGGCTCGAGCCACCCCGAAAGTTTGCGGTTTACAATAGTTAAAATGAGGTTTTTTGGTTTCTTGTGGTGTGAAATAAAATAACGTGACGATAATTTAAGGAGAGAAATAATTATCGAGTCAAGCACGTATGCAAGGTGGGAATCAGGGGGCTCCAGCACCCCATTCAGGAAATTACGCTACATAAAATTAGGTTCATGGTTTCTTAAATAATGTGATGATAATTTCAGATAAATAATTTTCTAGCCAAGACACAGAATGTTCTATAACCCTGTTATTGTTAATAGCGCGCACCCAAGGTGGGATCAGGGGGCTGGAGCCCCCCTTAATTTTTTCAGTTTACACTACATAAAATTAGTTTTTTTTTTATTTGATTTATTTCATTTTACTTCGCGTTTTGTTTCTCTTAGCTAATTTACGAAGATGGGAATGAGTGATGAAATTATGAAAATGATAAATTGACATTCACACACAACCATGGCCGAGCGGGATTCGAACCCGGGACCCTTGGGGTCGCAGCGCGATGTACTAACCACTCAGCCACAGGGTCCGGGAAAATTAGGTTTTTGTTTTCTTGAATAGTGTGCCGATAATATATAAGGAGAGAAATACTTACCAAGGCAACACGGAGAATGTTCTATAACCCTGTTGTTGATAATATTGCATTAAAACTTTTCTTGCGCTTTCGGTGTTGTCGCAACACTATGCAAAGACTTGTCAGCATTTGGAAGCTGCAAACGTAGCGCCACACGTAGGACGATTTATTGTAATTTTTTAATCTCTGGAAAGCGCGAGAGGGAACGTTCTTGAATAAGAGAAGGAGTCGAACTACTGGCAACATTAACGAATCGTTTTATCTGTGGAACGTTCTAGAATATAATGAGGTTAAAATACGCGGCTTCAATTTCCAGGTTGATCTGTACAACAGAATCGCTTAATGAGTATTCAAAGATAAGTGTGATAGTTCATACAGTCGATTAGTGATCAGTCAGTGTCTATTGGTGGCTTTATAAGATCTAGTGATTCGAAAATGAAAAGGACTAAATACCGTAAAGTAACGAAGTCTACTACTAGTTCCAGTTCGGGTCCAAAGCAGAAGGCATTAACGACAGCGGAATTTCCGGAGCCTCAGTGTAGTGCTAGTTCGGGTCGAGGGGCGAAGAGATCGAAGGTCTCTCTCTAAAGTGAATATTTAAGCAGTAACGGGTATTGGAGCGGTTAATAAAAAAAGAAATAAGCTGCACAGATCAACTGAAAATCAAAGTTTTGAGTGATGAGTTAGTTGTGCCCGGACCAAATTTTCCCAGAATTTTAGAAGAGGAGGGTTATGCATACTATTTTCGGTGGTCAGTCCTCATTTTGCCATCTTTTCCTCTCTTTGACGTTCATGTTTTTAAGGAATACTTTGTCAAATTGGGTTATGACCTCACCAACCCTCCCCTGGGCACGTCACTGGAGATAAATGAATAAGCATTTAATCATATTGGGAGAAGAAACACTAGATGTGTTGGGATCGGAAGGGTTTTCATTGTGAATTAATTGTTTCGAACTGTATTCGAGAAGACTTACTTTGTTTCGTGCCAATATATGACAAGACTGCGGAAGTTGTGACAGAAATTGTGAACACTTGCGAGTGCTTAGGCCTCAATATGAATAATTTGGTGGGTTTCGGCTTTTATAAGAACTGTAAACATGGGAGGACAAGACACAGTAGTGGTGTTGAGGCTCGAATCAGAGAGAAATATTCGAGAAATTTCTGCGTCCAGTTCGCAGCCAACAGTTTGAGTCTCGCGTTGTCGAGTGGATTGTCCATACCGTGCGTGTGTAACAGCTTCGTAAAAACACTCGAAGACGCCATAGATGTTTTGATGTCTGATGATAAGAAATGGACAAACACACATACTGAGATGGTTCCGGCACACAATGTTAATGCATGGAAACAGAGGAGTTGAGTGGTAAAAAATGTTCCGATTTCACGTTCTGAATAATTTGGCAGCCTTGAACAGTGGCGACGATTTTGGGGATAGTTGCTCCCCATTCTTTTGCCTTCACACTATGACCTCTTTATGCTAACCCTTGTATACCAAGGGAAGAGAAAGTAAACTTTTCTTGCACCCTCACTCCCCTTTTGAACCCAATTGCCACCACTGGCCTTACACATACAGTTGTGAGGTTCTATCTATACACCTTAAAAATATGGTGTTCAGCCCCCCACGAATACGTGGATACGTGCCTGACTCGCAGAGAACACCTATGCCTATGCTGGGACTTGAACCGGGAACTTCGGAAGCGAAATCGAAAGTCGACCACTTAACGCCCTCGGCTACCGAGCCGGCGAATGAATTAGATGATGGTTATTGTATAAATGGTGTCTTTTCGGGAAACATTCAAATAGCAATATTTCTTTCAGGTAATATATCCTAGGAACTTCATTCTTGCGGGCTTACTAGGTTCTGGCATGTTGGCCAACAATCTGTGTAGTACTCTGTACTGTTTGTGATCCACATGGATTTGTGATCATCCATTTCATCTACTCACCATTCATTTTCATCTTTGCGATTAGCCAAGGGGTAAATTATACTTGAAATAAAACAAAAGCAATACAAATACAAAACAAAAATAATGGAACGATTATGCTGTTACGTTTTCCTGTATTTTAGGCACGTCGCATTTATCAGCCAACAGTCGGAGATTGCTTTTCGGTCGAATGATACTTCTAATAATCGGAGGTAAATGCAAGCTGAGAATTATAATTTGATCTCTTATCCACCTGAGTTGAGGATCTAATTTTTTGGATTTTATTTGTAACAATATTTACTACTGCGAGGAATTAAAAAAAAACTTACGGCTAATTTCGCCACTGGCTTCCTATTCTATAATAGTTACATTTGTTGTAAGGACATAATACATTAATTTACTTTGTATAAATATTACATTATCCATCGCTTTTCCTAATTAAATCTCATACCATATCCAACACACACATAAAATGTGTTTTACTAATAATACAGGTAGGTTTGGTTTGAGTTGGTTTTTTAAGTCTACTTTATGCACAGTAAGGCTAATTGGGACTGGACCCACAGTTTAAAGTGGGATCCGAACCACTTTGTGCCTCCACCGGGTATCGAACCCGGGACCCCTTGATTTCAAGGCGATGACGCTACCACTGCGCCATCGGGGAGGACGTGTTCCTTGCATTTTTCTTCCAGACGGCCAAGGGTACTTGCAAGGGGCACAAAGGGGCAATTGCACCCTTCGATTTAAAATTTTATACAAATAAAAATACATTTCGTAAAATTATCTTGCTTGCTTCGCTCGCATTATCTCCTATTCTTATAGTCCAAGTTCAGAGCCATAGCTATATGGGAAGGCGGGAGTCGGCCCTGGGAGCCCCCGTAAAATTATTTGCGCCCTATTAAAACAATTTCTTTCTATGAAACTTAATATCAAATATTAATGATGACACTGTAATCCAAGAAGTCATTGGTCAATCAAGGGATTCCTATTTTTGTCAGGTGTCGAAACATGTATTTCAACTATAATATAATACAATTCACACAATATTTTGCAAAATGGTTAACGTAACCAGTAGGCAAACATTGTATGTAGTGATACAAGAGTCTCCCCTTTGAAGGAAATAGAGTCCGTGGTGGACTAAGGGACCCATGTTTTAATGTTTTAGCAAGGTCAAAAAAAGTATTACAATTTTTTCCACAATTCATCAAAGTGCAGATCCTAACCATTATTATGTAATTAATCCGATTTTGCTTGTACAACACAACACAATGGTGTTGTTGGATTCTCGATAGATTCCTTTGTGCGTAAAAAATCTTGCGTACTGGAAACTAGAGGGAATCATTATGAAGCATGATTTATAAAGGGCTCCCTTAATCAGTTCTGCAGAGAGGCCCAAAGCTGTTGTTAGTCATCAATTAACATTATCGACCTGTAAATATCAAGTAGGGTGAAGGCACATAATGGTTCGGATCCCACTTTAAACTGTAGGTCCAGTCCAAATTTATTTATTTATTTATTAAGTGTGCATAAAGTGGACCTTAAACACCAAATCAATCAATTACAATATCAAGTAGGTACAGTCTCTATTAGCCTATTTATGTTAAACTTTATATTCTTTGGCAACCTGGAAAGGTCATTATCGAAATATTGCTATTTGATGTTGCTCGAAGTTTTTTTTTTTTTTTTTTTTTTTTTTTGTTCGTTGCAGTTTCAAGATACCATCCCTTTTCTGTTACTTATAGCTTTTGGGGGAGGGGGGCAAGTGCCTCTGTGTACTCTACCATAACATGTGCCAATGCGACACAATATATTAAAATATTGCCCCCTCTAGGATTGACTTCGCCCCCCCCCCACAAAAAATTCCTGGCTACGGGCCTGATAGAATAGCTTCTTTGGTCATTATTTACATGGCAGCTCTTCTCATTGATTGACGAGAAGATTGAAAGGATGTGCAGGGGAGAAACGGCTGTCCTGTAAGTCGTACATTATATTTTCAGCACAATTTCTCAACAAACGCACATAAAGTAAAGTAATAGTGCAATTGTTAATTAGTGTTCGCTACCTACGAGATGTTCAAAGTATTATTGTCGCGGACGATGTTTCAACTTCAAAGCTAATAAATCTTATCTTGCATTCAATATTCAATGAAGCAATACTTAGAAACTGAGTTCCGATTGTGTAAAGGTTTTTGAAAGTTGCATACGTGATGATACGGAAGGCGAGTGTGGAAGAAAAGGCCAGAGGCGCAACCACGAATTTTTGTCTGGAGGGAGAAAGTACCAGGATAAACGTACCAATAATAATAATAGTAATAATAATAACATTAATAATGTCATTATTATTACTAGTGGTAGTAGTGGTAGTATCAAAGACGTTATTATCCTCATAAATTACGCAAAAGGGAGGTAGATGTATGTGCTAAAGCATTTATTTGGAACAAACGATTTGAAATATTTTTTCAACACCAGAAATTTTACATTAGCTAATAATTGAAAACAAGCACACAAACTGTATTTTTGAATGTCAGAAAATGAATGATAAATGCGTGCCGAAGATATTTTTTTGGTACATATAACATGTATAACTTTCATATGTTTTACACATAAGCAACATGGAGCGACATAAAATAAGAAAATACATATGCAAGATGCTAACACTAAATTATGTACGTATTCAAAGTTTTTCATTACACATATACAAGACATATTATTTAAATACATCACATTAAAAAAAAAAAACAATTATATTGCGAGCGAAGCGAGAAAGTAAATTTTTTGATCCAATTTTTGCAATTTAAAACAATATTGATTTAATAAGGAACAAATAATAGCACATGGCGCCAAGGCATTCTCTCTTTCACATTTTTTAAAAATTAGATTATTTGGCGCCGATGACCGACTCCCGACGCCCCCTAGCTACGTCTCTGAACTTGACGAGACTGAGAAAAGCTGGCACTGCAAGCAAAGCGAGTAAGAAAATTTTAGGAAATGTATTTTTATTTGTATAAAATTTGAAATAGAAGGGGACAATTTCTCCTCTGTGCCCCCTGCAGGTGCCTTTGGCCATCAATGTTTGCCCCCCCCCCCCTAGAATTGACTTCCGTCGAAGGTTGGGGGACAATGCCCCTGCCCTCCCCTGTGGTTGCACCACTGAGTAAGTCCGAAATTTGGAGGAACAAATTGAATCAATCCTGCTGCAGCAACTTTTTGGGAAGCGATGATCACTTTATTCCAGGCGATTTTCTTCTATTATTATTGCACGTGGCAGGAGCACAAACATGTTGATTTGTTCTCATTCTACCGGCATTCAAGAAAAAGTGTGTATAAGTAAATAATCGACCCATTTATCTCAAGCTTCCGTATACGATAACGAAGTAAATTCCATTCTGTCCGCTTAATGACGTCATAGCGCGCACAGAATCATGGGAGAAAATCTCGGAACCTCGGGAATGGCATACCTTATAAAGGTACCTTGTGTTACTGGATTTAATAATGGTCATGTTTGGTTCTCATGACCTTGCGTAGACACTGTTATCCGCTAAAGTGGAAATCCCTGAGATTCTGATAAAGAAAATATAATTATTTTAATTAAAAGTTTTACAAATTAATTTCCTACGTATTGCATTAAATTATTATGAGAGATATTCATAGAAAAAAATACATTCTCTATTCTCTTCATTCCACTCTGGTAATGGTTAATTCGCAGTCTTTGGTTGCTATGGCAACAAGTGCGAACAAGTGTGTGGGAACATTCGATTCGAGTGGAGTGTGAACAGTATGCATGTATGCATTTATTTGAACAATATTAATGGAAGTTATGCAGATATCAAGTTGTATGTTAACGGAGATAAACAAATGGAATGGAAATAGTAATGCTTTTTAAAGTTATAAGACAAGAAGGTCGTGCAGGTAATGCACTCATAAATTATGCGGTATGGTTACTTTTATGGAGAATATGAAATTTTAATTATTCCGTTTGCAAGCAAGCAATATAACTACATTTTTGTAGCATTTTCAATGGATACTGGTAAGATTTTCGAAACGTACTCTTTAGCAAAATAGTTTGGTGGTAACATAATTATTGGCGGGAGAAAATCATAGATTTGAAAGTTGTTTAAGACGTTTGATTGTTTAGCGACCACTGCATGCACCCGAAAATGTTGATAAACATATTTAACGTCTTCTAATAGATGTGGGCACAAGTTCCTTTTGTTTTATTGCGATTTCCTCATGCTACGTATGTATTTTTTTATATGTTTTGATTTCGATTTAACACATGCTACGGAGTTTTACCGATTACTTACTGCGTGTTTCCTTGGAACTGTTTTTTTCACTTTCGTATATACTTCTATATGATTCTGTACTTGCCGACAACCCAATATGTAGTGGAACATTTTAAAGAGAAAGGGTGCCTTCTCTGCACCCCGTCGTTAGGTTTGGAGCTGATAGCAATTTCCATTGTGTTCTTTCGCTATTTTAGTGTGCACATAAACGGATTTTACTAATAAAAAACGTTGAAAGTACTCAGAGATGACTGGCTTTTACTTACGCAGGCCATACTTTGGGAGGATATATCTCAGTGTTATTTGTGTTTTCCGCGTGCTGAAACCAAGGTAAATGTCTGTTATATCGGAGACACATTTCTAACGCATATTTTCAATTGCAAATGGTTCGTACTTACCAATTGTGTATTGCGGAACTTATTTCAAGGTGCCGTTATGCTTTTTATACGAAAATAACTTCGATTTTTCACATTACGAGTAATTCTTTTGGGTCCTTTCTTCCGTTGCGGAACATAGAATATTTCGCGCACAGCTCCCGATCATCACGCGTCGTACTTGTGTTTTGTCGATTTGGAGTCGGCATGCAGTGTTGCAACCTTCTTAACTGAAAAATACCTACTTTCGTGTTCATTATGTCATCACAAACCATTAAGGGATAGCCCCAAAAAACATTCACGATAGCCCCACAAACCATTGACGATAGCATCAAAAACCATTCACGATAGCCCCAAAAACCATTGACGATAGCCCCAAAAACCATTCACGTTAGCCCCACGAACCATTTCCGGCAAGGTTGGGTTAGGTTAGGTAAGCATAGTTAAAAAAATAAAAATAAAAAAATTCTGCTAAAACCAGGCACGTTTGGAAACACTTCTTGCTCTCGCGAGACTGCGTGACTTTCGACACTCCCGCCATGTGCAGGTTCATAATGGAAACAACGGCATAATGTTGTCACTTCGCACAAAAGGCTACTTTATTACATCAAAAGTACTTATTTTCTGTTGTGCAGCATTCCATAATGACAAAATACCTCCACGAAGTTTGATAAATGCAACAGAAACTCATTTCTCTAAGTAGTTTCTCCTGTAAATTTGAAGAAAAGTGTCTCCGATATAACAGACACTTACCGAAACAAATTTCATATTACGTAAAACATCGAAATTGTCGATTAAGAAAAATCGACATAATTTTCATCCTGATTCCAACCTCACTTTACATCAAGAAAGTTCCGAAAGATCAGTTTTCCCCCTAACAACCACATGTCAGGTCCACATGGAGTCCAATAAATCATCCCCTGAAACCTTTTCCACCAATGGCGTTCGTCCAAGAAATGACAGCTCTCGTCAAGTCCACGTGGAGTAAATGAGGTGTTGCTAATTCGGTTTCCTTAGAGATTTTTGAATGCGAGGTTCCGATTCTTTATCTTTGCTAGGTTGTGTTATTGTGGTGTGCTATTTTTTTTTATATATAATATAAAGACCATGGGAGTAAAACGTCGCAGTGACAACAGCACTTTGCCGAAAAACAGGTGGTGGCTTGAAACCAGATACGGGTTTGGTCGGCTTCCTCTAGGGTTGGGTCTAAGATGCCGAACTGGCGGTACGTTCAAGACTTCATTCAGCTTTACAGTCGATCAACGGCCCCAAATAAAGAACTAGAGAGGGACACTGCCTTGTTTTGAGACAGTATCATGAAAAATGCGACAGTGTAAATTAGAGTTCTAATTTTTGGTCACACCAGTAGACACTTTTGGGATCGAATCCAGCTTGGTCATAGGTGTTCCTCTGTCCCTTGTTTTCACATGTTGCGATTAACCTAAAAAGGTAGATAAATGACTTTAAATAGTAACTTACATACAAACATGAAGACTTCGAGTCATAAATACTTGAAGAGGTTTTCTCGGGCAATCAACCAGGTAATTTCCGGATAGGTTACCGAGCTTTCGAGAGCTAACATTACTCTCATCTTCAAGATTGAAGATTAAGGCAATCACTAAGGTAATCTATTATTTTCGCCCGCCAATACTTGTGTTAGCACCAGACTATTTTTCAAGAGAGTACATTTCGAGAATCTTACCAATATCCATTCATAATGCTCATCATTATTCGTCGCCAGGAAAGCTTCATTAATTGTTTTATAAATACTTGTTTGCATTGTAGTTTGGAGCTTTAAAAATGTGGAATGATTCTTCCATGTACTGTAAGTTATTAATGTTTTACGTATATGCTTGCTTTATGTTGTTCATTGCATTTTTGAAATGTTATTACTAGAACGTTATGGCAGCAAGCGGCATTCTCCAAAGTTTTTCATTAACTTCTTCCCCCGCTTTTATTAATTTACCTTTTCTCCACCATAAAAGAATAATAACAATAATCGCTTATATCCAGGGATGGAGTCTGAATTTGAAAATTCAGTGCTAAAGAAGTATATATATATATATATATATATTTAATTTCGAGTTCGCTTATGTAAATATCATTACCTTTTTTGGTAAAACTTCCATAGCGTCCCAATGGATTTCTTCATTTTTACACAAGACACTACTTACCGAAATGAGTTTCTGTAGCATTTAGAAGTTCTTGTTGATATTTTCTTTAATCGAGAAAATCCGATGTTGTCCGTATATATGCTAAATTGAAAGAAATGAGTGCTTATGGAACCTAACCTAACAGGCCTAACCTAACCTCGTAGGCATACCTTGTCCCCGTGATGGTTCGTGAGGCTAACGTCAATGGTTTGTGGGGCTAACGTCAATGGTTTAATAATTACTGTTTATGTCAAAAATTGAACTTTTTTTTCATGAAAAAAGCAAAATAGCACCTTGAAGAATCTTTCGCAATGCAGAATAGGTAAGTACGAATGTTAAAAATGACTAAATTAATGAGAGAGGTGTTGGGACGCTATCGAAGTTTTACCCCCTTTTTTTTGTAAATAACTAGTATATTATGTGTTTTTTAATGTTTGCATGTTTTTTTCTGTATGCATATAATTAAATTAGAATAATAAACATTCAATCATAAGTTTTTTCACTGTTGCTAGATGAATTAAAATCTGTGTTGGTAGAGACTGCTATATAGTAGCACATATTAGTTACATTGTTACTCATGGTGTTACCAGGTGAGCCTTCTTTAGGAATGTCACTCTGGCACAAGAATTAATTACTTTTAAACCAATCTTGTATTAATTAATAAATTAAATGTTTTAAGATCATGTTTCAAAATGTCGAGCTTTATGTTAGTTGGATTCATAACTTTCTTAGACCATATTTGAAAAAAAAAAAAAAAAAGAGGCTCCTGAGAAAGAGGGCTGGTTCCTGAATTAGTTTTAGTATGTTTTACTTATGCTTATACCACACTATCAAATTGTCACCATGCAATCACCAGAATAATTCAAAATATCCATCGCACAAAACATTTAACAATTTAATACTAATTGCTTCTGGGATTTCTTGGGTTGTAACTATAGGAAATAGTCAGAAATTATTGATTCTTTTGAGTAACACAATGGGTACTATTTAATTAACTTATTATGTATTTATTATTATTTCAGGGAGTCAGCACATTCAATTTTGAGCAACTTGCTGTGCAAGTTGCTTGATGTCATGAAGTTTATTTGTGTGATGCAGTTTGAAACTCAAGTAAGGTGTGCAATATTGATTTAAGGTTTTTTTAATCACACATTGTCTGATCAAAATGAAGAAAGCACAATCTGCCAATCCAAACCTTCGTGGGAAGGTTTATCCAGATATTCCAACAGTGCCGTTTGCACCAATTGCTGAAGATGGGGAGCCTTCTGAATTACTCCAGACGACAATAAAGAATACTCTTTATCCCCCTCTAATGCAAGATAAGTCATGGACCAAAGCAGTACCTTTCAAGGTATGTATTAGCAGTGCCTTTTCCCGGCAGTACGCAGTAGCTAGTATGCCATACCAGCACCTTTTTTATAGGTTTTATAGAAAACTAATAACATTTATTTTAACGAAAAGTATGTGTGTGTGTATGCTTGAGCCCGTGTGACATACATGTACAGTACATATAACTACAGGGTGTTTCAGTGGGAAGTCACGCTTTTTAAATAGCTATAGCATTCGACATAGTAACATTACAATAATGCTACGGTGTGCAAATTAGAGGAAAACTGTGGGAGAATGACTTACCATCACAACAAACCAAGAACTATTCAGGATCTCCAGGCAAACATCACATCTGAAATAAACAGTATTGGCGGAGACATGTTGAAGCGTATATCAGAAAACATGATGAAACATGCAAGAATGTGTCTTGAAGAGAATGGAGGTCACTTTCAGCATTTGGCGTGATTGTAAGACATTGTTCCACAGTTTTCCTCTAATTTGCACACAGTAGCGTTATTGTAATGTTATTATGTTGAATGCTATAGCTATTTAAAAAGCGGGACTTCCCACTGAAACACCTAGTACATGAATGCACAATCATTTATGAATATACCACAAGATTTTGAGTAGTTCTTGAATACACTAACAAACTAACTTGAAGAGTACCAGAACTTTTCTGCCCAGAAAATAAGCACTGTTACTATTAATATTCTTTACAAACTAAAGTCCCTGTATGTATTGCAAAGGAGTAACAAGGGTATTTTATCTGTATTAGGAGTTGAGAAAATATACAGGGTGTTCAAAAAGTCATGGAACCGAGATTTTGAATGTACATAAACTTTTGTACAAAAAGGGATAGACATGAACCTTGCACTGGGAATTAAACTTTGTCTATGTGGATGTTTTTTAAACATTATAAGAAAAAGAAAATTATTCTCTACATAAACATTCAGTATGGGGGAGAAGTTACTAAGGGGTCATTCCATGTCAAATCATCCAAAATTTTGTGTAATGTCACTCACCATCCCCGATTTTGATGAAATTCAGTATACTTATAGAACTTTTAATGCTGATTACAAAAATGACAATTGTTTCTAGATTGGTCAAGGGCTTCAGAAGTTATGCGCTTTTTAAAATCTCCATGTACACTTTGAATGACACACCTTAGGTTATAAATAAAGCCCGGATTTTTATGTAATATCAACCCCTAAAATATGTACATAAATATGTAATAAAAATGTCTGAAATATGTAAATTCATAATGAAATATGTACTATAAATATTTATTCCATACGTTACTTCCTATTTTTGTTACATTTTTTCCTCACAAAGGGATATGTTTATTTCAAAAAGACTTACAAAAATTGAAGTTACAATATTACAATGCTTACATTAAGTATTTTTTTATGTTCTTATAGAGCAAAAATATTAACCACAATTTGAATATATTCAATATTTAATATACAATGTCACCAGGTACCATTCAAAATGTTCAGTAGTAAATGTTTGTCGCCGATCAGATAATATGTTCTTGTACGCAGAGAAACTTCTCTCCACGTCACAAGAAGTGACCGGAGGGTACTTCAGGAGGTGAATGTGGTCGGGAGAAATATCATTGGGAGGGTTAACTGTTTCACCATTGAGAATGCGGCTCACTGTAAATAAGCTGACGTAACCTGGGTTTCTTTCAGTCACTGCGTCAAATTTTCTTCGAGCTTTCTCTCCCACATCTCCTCCAACAGCAGACAGTTTCTTTCTTGCATCCTCATATATATCCATGGCTTCCAGAAGAGGAAGCCCAACAGTTTCAAGTTTTTTTATACTTGTATCAATCCAACCAAAATTGCTGTTTATGTATGCCATATCGCAAGCAAGTTTGGTGTCCTTGAAGAGATTTTGAGCAGTTCGTACCGATACAGCTGAGTCCGCTGAAAATGAGTCAAGCACAGATTTCACTTCTTCAAAATGTTCGTTGTAAAACTTACTTGCCCGGATCCAAGTGCCCCATCTAGTAAGAATAGGTTCCGGAGGAAGTGGTACAGCTGGCAATTGTTCCTTGTAAACTTGCACACGTTGTGGTGCCTTCAGAAACACCTTTTTCGTGGAAGAAATAAGTTGGTTGACTTCCGGGAAATTGCCTCTCACCTCCTCAGCAATGCGTTGGAGAGCATGTGCCAAGAAAGTAAAGTGGATCAAGTTAGGATAAAACACTTAAAGTGCCGTAGCAGCTTTTAACATGTATGACGCACTGTCTGTGAACATGAGAAGAACTCTCTCTTCTTGTACACCATCCGGATACAACAATTTAAGACTGTCATTCACAAATCGTGCTATGGTGGAATGATTAGTACGCTCTAGAACTTTGCATGCAATGAGATGTGGTGTAGATGGAGAATCAGCAATTAGCGTTCCAACAATGAAATTACTTACATACCGTCCCAAAGCATCAGTTTGTTTCGTCGATGGAAATCCACACATAGGAACTGCCTACTTCTGCCCTAATTGATTCTAAAGTTTCTTGGTAGGAATGTGGAAGATATCGCTTTCGAAGGGTTGACTCGTCAGGAAGTTTACGGCCACAATATTTTTCCAGAAAATCCCGGAACTTCGGTACTTGAATTTTATACCAAGAGATGTTTGCTGCAATCATTGCTTCAAACATTTCCTTGTAAAACACACTGAATGAAGAATCCTCTTGCATCTGGGTTAGTAAAACTTGATTCTTTTCACTCCGTAGTTGTTTGTTTTTCACATGAAGTGAAGTGCGAACATGTTGATCTAATTGAGACTTCATAGTGCACCCAACTTTTTTATCGCACACTCGACAAAAAATAACCTTACCATCCGTAGTAAATGTATCATCGACTGCTATCCAAGATCGCAACTTTTGAGATAACGAGGAGGTAGGCGGAGCCATTCCAGCTTTCTACAGCTAAAACACTGTTTAAATACTGAGGCAAGCTCTTCTTAAAACTCCAATGGTTAAAATGAAAAGGCGACGAAATATATATATGAAATTCTACGGTTGAGTTAACAATACTTCATTCAAGATTTGTTGCCGCCGGCTGCAAAAATCAAAACGATCACAACAATGTACGGATAATGAAAGGTAAGTGCCTCTCAGCGTTGTACTTGCCGTCTTCCATTGTTGGTTCTCTTCGTTCGCTGTGTGTGGTCCATGTTACAAACTGGAAACTGAAACACTGTCGAATCTTGATGTAATTGTTACGATGCGGCGAATCAACGAACTGCTATGTACGTACGAAAACAAATCGCACTTTTAAGTTACTATATTTTTTTAGAACTGGAAATGGGGAGGGAAGTGAGAAGATACTTTTTTAACTAGTAAGCCAAAAGTTCATTGGATTTTCCTCTTAAGGACTGTTTTATGTAAAAAATATTTCATATCTTAGGAATATGTAACATTTAGTAAAATATGTAAAAATATGTAATATAAAACTTCACTGTGACATCTCTACTGACGTAATTCGTCAATATATTTTAATTCCACGCTTGTACATATAAAGGAAAAAATATGTAATTACATAGAAATCCGGGCTTTAGTTATAAATGATAGTATCTTCCCTCAGGTTTGCCGTAGAAACTTCAAGTTTGTTTTATTTTGTTCAGAATAGTGTAAGCTTTCATTTAAATAAGATTTCAGATGAGTGTACTAATAACCATGTATTTTTATGTATACTTTCATGTATTTTTTTAGAAAAATAAATGACTAACTTCAAGAGCTAATTTCGTGCAATGCCCCCCTTCAATTTCCCCCCAATTTTACTTGTAGGTAGCTCAGAGAGTGTATTAATGCCTGATGGAAAAATTGGGATGGGTGGTTCAGAGACAGGATGATAAAAAATCATTTGCATCAAATGACATTAAAAGTTAATCTTATTAAAAATGCTTATGTATCTAACACAATGCCTGAAGTACAATATGTTTTAAGGTATAATATTCAAAATTTCTGTTCACTATGTGTGAAGGTAAGCATACGCGTAACCTTGCGGGGGGCAAAGGGAAGCATTTGCCCCCTCCAAAATTTATAGATTCATTAAAATTTACAAGTTAAATATATTTTGTGAACCTCCTGGCACTTGAGGAACAAACGAACAAAGAGTAATAATTGTGATTTTTCAAATGTATTTAGCAAATATTCTTGGACACTATTTTTATGGAATGGAAAACTTTGTGATTCTCTCAACCCAAAGATAGTTCCCAAGTTATGCCCATGAAGATAGTACCTAATAATACTTACTCTATTGTACTATATGCATTGCCAAAATTTAATGTACTATAAATTGTGCCGTTCACATATTAGAAGAATATTTTGACCATTTCAACACGCTAAAGTATTTTACTAATCACTAAGTACATATGCCCTTCCATTTGTGTTGTTAATGTCCACTGAACACAGAATACTTTGTGGCCAGTAGGAGGAAGTTGATGGACCAAGTGGATGCATGCAAAAATTTAATTGCAGCATCTCCTTTTTTCACGTGGACTATTGAAGCAATCCTACAAACAAGTTTGAGTTGCACACACATGCTACTACATAACTGTTTAGAGTTGGAAATCAGAAAGCCACTTCTTCACAACAGTCAAACCATACAGTTATACAAAACATATTTCTTCAGCACTTTTTATTTTTGCATCGACTGTTAAACAACCAGTGTTTCGAAATAACTCGTTACAAGTAACAGTTACTTTTTATTTAGGAATTGTAATTGTAACTAGCAACTTTTAAAAGTAAATAACTGTATCGTTAACAACGGTAACAGAGTTACTTTTTACAGTAGGGGTTATAAAAAAATATATGTATCTTCTCTGCATGTTACGTAAAAGGATTTTCTTGGAATTGCTGGCCTGGCAAGGAAGCTATGCTTTGTTGCATGCTAACTTTAGAACATCCACGTTTTACTTCAATTCATTTCTAATTGTATGTGAAAACTTCAGTGTTTCTGGTGGACTGCTGCTTTTGTTTGGAATGTGGTTGTCTAGCTTGGAAAAAGTCATTGTCGAAGGAGTGGATCTTTGAATCTTGTTGAACTAAGAATGGAGGAGACAGAAATAGGTGCAAGTGGAATCAATGACACCATATTCAAAATATCGTGGTCAGCATACAAATGATTTCTTAATTAAAATCGTTCAATCAAAGCCGACTCTGTGTTCCATCATTTATTTGCAGCAGTAATATAAATATACGAAGACTTATTATGTTCTAGAAACATAAGTAAACGCAACTAGAAATGGAAGTCTTCATGATCATTGATTGTGTGTAATTTTCACACCAATCAATGATCATTAATTGTAAGTTACTTTCACAGTAATTGTTAAGGTAACTCACAGTTACTTGTAAAAAGTGACTTACCGAACACTGTAAATAGCCTGCAGCCTAAGTTCAAAATAGTGCATACTTAATCTTCCTGTGCTGTTGTATAGTACTTTGCAATCGCTGATACATTGTAGTGTGGGTTGTTGTCATTTCACCTTACGTAATTAACAAGAAATTTATGCCTTGAATACCATTTCTATGGAATTGGTACATAATTGCTGCACTTAGGCCTCTCCGATGGTGCAGTGGTAGCATCGTCGCCTTATAATCAAGGGGTCCCGGGTTCGATACCCAGTGGAGGCACATAGTGGTTCGGATCCCACTTTAAACTGTAGGTCCAGTCCCGATTAGCCTTACTGTGCATAAAGTGGACTTAAAACACCAAATCAAATCAAATCAAATTGCTGCACTTGTTCTTTTCTGTGGTATGTGGCAAAAAAGCTCCATTTGGAAAAATTTCAATCAGCACAAATGTGTATTATTAATTCCTACTTCATATTACGTATCCCCGTGAAGAGTATCCCAAAAAGAGAACTTCCATATGGATATAAAATACACAGAAAGAATGTTCTCGAAGAAAAATTACTAAACTTAGGAATGCTTATAATGATGATTACAATTTTACAAAAAATGAAAGTAACTTAGATACAGTGGAACCTTGATTTTATGTTATTCAGGGGACCAAGCTGGAAAAACGTAAAATGCGAGAAAATGTAAAACCGAGGAAAACTTCTTAGCAATTTGCTATGTTGGGACCACCAAGATTGAATGTAAATTGCAGGAAATAAAATCGAGGAACTTAAAATTATTATTTGTAAAATTTAATTAATCTATAAATTTGGGAGGGGGAAATGCTTCTCTTTGCCCCCGCAAGGTTACGCGTATGCTTACCTTCACACATAGTGAACAGAAATTTTGAATATTATACCTTAAAACATATTGTACTTCAGGCATTGTGTTAGATACATAAGCATTTTTAATAAGATTAACTTTTAATGTAATTTGATGCAAATGATTTTTTATCACCCTGTCTCGGAACCACCCATCCCAATTTTTCCATCAGGCATCATTAGTACACACTCTGAGCTACCTACAACTAAATTTGGGGGGAAATTGAAAGGGGGGCATTGCACGAAATTAGCTCTTCAAGTTAGTCATTTATTTTTCTAAAAAAATACATGAAATTATACATAAAAATACATGGTTATTGATACACTCATCTGAAACCTTATTTAAATGAAAGCTTACACTATTCTGAACAAAATAAAACAAACTTGAAGTTTCTATGGCAAACCTGAGGGAAGATACTATCATTTATAACCTAACGCGTGTCATTCAAAGTGGAGCCGCAAGTGGTGTACATGGAAATTTTAAAAAGCTCATAACTTCTGAACCCCTCGACCAATCTAGAAATAATTGTCATTTTTGTAATCAGCATTAAAAGTTCTATGAGTATACCGAATTTCATCAAAATCGGGGATGGTGGGTGACATGGCCTGGATGAATCGACATGGAATGACCCTAAGGTGTAAAAATAGTTTTTGTACGAAGTAAAAACAAACTAATAAAATACAACTATGGACTAGCTTGCAATACTTTTTGATGTGTATGGATGAATTCCATGGGTATTTATCGAATTGATGAAATACTGATACATTTTTATTCATTTTGTGCATTACAGGATGATTTAAGGGGCTAATTATGACATTCATTCATTCATAAGATGTGTGTTTTTTTTAAATTACGAGATCTGCTGGCAACATTGATCATGTGAGAGGGCAGTACCAGGTGTGCCAGACATGTGGCTGTTATTCATTGAGTGCTCAGATGAAATAAAAGATTTGAAATTTATCATTCAAAATGATATGTAGGTTTGGCTTATAGTCAAGCTATTCCACACCTTAGTAATTCCCCCCCCCCCCTCACCTACAATACTGAACGTTCATGTAGAGAATAATTTCCTTGTTTAATGTTTTAAAAACATCTGCATGGACAAAGTTTAATACCCAGTGCAAGGTTTATGTCTATCGCTTTCTGTACGAAAGTTACACATGTTCAAAATCATGGTTGCTTGACTGTTTGGACGCCTGGTATCTTGCATTGTTTTAACTATTACTGGACACGGTAACAGTTCAGATTGTTTTATGATTTTTTTTCAAATTCTCTCAGCAGGAAAACTAATTATCGTAGAATTTTGGCAGTCATTGTCACACGAAATTTTAACCTTCCTTAAAGTAATGAGCACTGTTTGAATTTCGAAAAAAAAATTACATTGGACAATGCATTTTCCGTTGACAAGCGGCTGTAAGCATCGTAGGCTAGTGGGAATTAACATAAAAGTAAAGCGGAACATTGCCGTATTTAGAGGGGGGTTTCTAGGGTTCAAACCCCCCACCCCCCCGAAACTTCTGACATGTTGGATTAATGGAAGTTCAGAAACCAAAATCTGTAACTCATTTTCCAAAATTTTTTTTTGAAGCATCACAAAATACAAGGAAACAAGGTTGAAACGATCTAGCTAGAATTTTCATACATTTGGAATTCTGAAACTTGAGTAAAACAGGATTTATTCCCGGAATCGCAACTCGCCCGCGACCCCTCCATTTTCACTTCTGCTGTCCTCTTTCCAGTCTTGTTCCTGCTTCACAAGGAATATAGACTGAAAATTCACTTATGATTGTCCCAAAGTTCCCTTTCCAAATTTGTAATTCCCTGTTCGATAAAGTTGAAAATCCCCTTGATAGGAGTTCAAACCTAGGATCTCCAATTTCGTAGCGCATTACATTCGCGATTGAGACAATCCATGCACCAGGCTAAGTTTTTTAAAAATAATAACTGGTTCCACACTTTTCAAAATTCCAAAAATTAAGTTTTAAGGCCAAACAACAAAAACATTGTGACTAAAATTTTCATCAGACTTTTAAAGCTTTTTCTTGAAGGTATCTAAAATTTAATAACAAACAATAATAATTGTGGATTTCAGTACACACTGTATGAAACGTAAAAAAAGCCAAAAAAAAACCAACGTGGCTGGATATTCACTCATCTGCTAGATTGAGTAAGCCCCGTCAAGGATATAACAACAACAGGGGCGGTTACAACAATAATAATAATAATAATAATTGTTATTATTATTAGGCCTATTATTATTATGGAATAAAATTGTTTTATTATTATTATGAAATTTTAATTATTATTGTATAATTATTGTTATTATTACTATTATTCAAATTTCTCGCGACGCCCATGGGAACAATTATGGATGAACACCCCCCCGAAAACATTTCCTGTCTATGGCCATGAAGTGGAACCTTAGTAGAATGTATTTAGGGACTTTATTTTAATGCTAAGAGAACCAAACCTGGCCTGTCTAACCTAACTACAAGAGCATATGTTGAAGAAAATCTTAAGTAATCGCTAAAACTCCACAGTATGTGTTTACAGAAGTAAATTGAAATCGAACCATGTAAAAATTGCATTCGTAGAATGATGAATTTGCAATAAAACAAAAGGAACTTGGGCCCTGGACTCTGCTGTAGGAGGGAGATGAGAGAGATACAGGTGTTGCATTCACCAAGAATTAAAATTTTGGAAAAAGGTGCAGCTTGCGTCCATCTTTTTGGGCACTCCTAAATTTTTGTGATTGCCCAAAATATAAAATAATACTTTTATTAATTAAGAGTTTCCTGGCTGCGTAGTTGTCAGTGTTTCAAGAACTCATAATTTCCTTCTCAATATCTTGTTGCATACTGTCTGGTCGCATGTTAAAAGAACCTTTTAATGTGGATCTCAAGTGTTGTTTGTGGTTTAAGAAGTAACCTTTTGCTGAAGGCTCTCAAATGTCAACCTTTCTTCTATCAGGGTGGCTACTCACCGGGAATTCCTTGAATTCTGGGGAATTATGCATGAATCGTTGGCTCTGGGAATTATATGTAAATTCTGCAGGAATTTTTCTCTGTAGACATGAAACATTGCAACTTTTATTAATCCAAGTTCAATTTAATTTATACATATTTATAAATTCCCTGAAACAAGTTTTTCACAGTTTAGATTTTATTTTATGGAGGAAAGAAAAGAAAGCTGCTTGGAAAAAAAACAGAATTCTCTCAATCTGTTTACTTTGTTAGTGTCCTTTGCATAAAACACTATTAATCAGATGGAAGATTATTGCAAGATATGATATTTTGAAGCTGATTAGGTAAATTTGAGTTTGAAATTCTTATACAATTAACAATTTTGGTAGATTAGTACAGTAAAACCTCGTTAATTCAGACTAATGGGGGGGGGGGATAAGTTGACCGGTTTAACAAAAGTCCGGATTAACTGAAATAACGTAAAAGAACAGTATATAGCAACAAAAAACACATTTATTATGGTGTATTTAAAGGGCATAGGCCTAAATACACTATACAGTACAGTAACATGTAAACCAGTACTGTACATACAATGCAGTACGTACGACAAATGCGATTGCTGACTTGCAACATTTAAAACCTTTTTTTTTTGGTCCTTTTGCCTGTCTGGATTATTGGGGTCCGGATTAACGAGGTTTTACTGTATATCCCTTGACATTTGAGACTTGTATTTGTAGATCTATTTCGAGTCTGTGTATGTGAAATGGCTAATCTGAACTCTGCGCCTTGAATTAAATATTTTAAATATAGGTACATATTGTTTAATTGAATTGAATTATAATTTTTGGATACATTTGAATCACAGAGATCCTTTATATTGTTAATATATTTGCATGTGTATGTGTGTGTTTGGTGAGAGGCGGTAGTACATAAGGTTGAAATAGAGAAAACATCTGGTTGTAGCCTTTATGTTTGGAAATTTTGCCTTGAAAACCGGGAATTATACTTGGATTTTATCATGGTCGTAGAGTAGCCACCCTGCTCTATGTAGTTCAGGGTCAACAAAGTTAGTAATAAGTTGTGTTTTATACAGCGAATATATTGATACACCTGTATGTTGAATTGTATTTTCTGCAAATATGCTGTATAAAGAAACAAACTGCCGGAGTACTAATTGAGGCGAGTGTACACCTGGGCTTCATCTGAAGGTAAACGAGACTCTGGTGCCTGGATCCACAGCCAGTATAATTCTCTGTAGTGGTTTGTGTTGTCATTTATTTTTGTGATTGTCCTTCATTCATTTCATCCTATCACCAGTCATCTCCACTGTTTCAGTTAGCCAAAAATGGCAGGAGAGTGACATAAAATAAATTATTTTTGGTATACATAAACAATATAACACTGTGCCTATCCAGCAAATTGTACTGTTTTCCAATTCCACTTTGTTTCATAATTTAGAAATGAAATGAATGTATAGAAGTGAAATAAAGAACAAGTGAATCAAGTTACTTTCATGACATAGCCTAATAAGTAAATGGGTTAAAAGTGTGTGTTTAACACTTTTTTAAGTGTTCACTTAACCAGTGTTTGACAATGAAATAAATTTGGAGTGTCCCCAACCTTTCCACTTTAGCCTTTTAAAATTTTTACATTTCTCTCGTGTTTTTACCCAGTTGATGTGTTATTTTTTATATGTTTTAAACGTCTGGGACAGAAAGCAGAAAACGCTGTTCCTTTTTTGAAAAAAAAAATCTTAAAAGTACGTGAATGATGCTTACCTTATATTAATACTGTGTAATAATTATGTTATAGGCCTGTAATTAATATTAGTTGATAATTTCTTAATAATCATAGAATGGAAATTCAACTAACTCACTTAAGATATAAAAGTGTTATTTTTTTTAACAATATAATCAACAAGAGGAAATAGTTACATTGTGAATATTTATGTGCATATGTTTAGAAAAAAAAATGGTAATGTTTTCCTTCTTTGTAGGATCTTTACAAATATTGTAAACCCAGCGAGTCTATAGGAAGCTGCTATACCCCTTCTGCAGCTCATCTCAGAATAAAGAATTTACCTCCCCTTCGTCGATCTGCACCACCTTCGGAAGAGTGGCGAAAATGCCCCCACAAAAAGGCTAAAATATCGCCAGCAGAGAAAAAACGAACACCTGGAACAGTAAAACTAATAGTAAGTCCATAACTTCTTGTTTTTGGTGAAGCATAAATTATTTTAATCACTTGAGACATGTGTGTGGGTTTGTGTACATGTACAGTCACTGACGGAATTTTTACAACTCAGAGCCCTGCACCGTAGCCATGCAGTATAAGACATCAGGCTTTGAGCTCCGACTATGGGACATGCACTGGTTCAGTTCTCCTGGGGGGGGGGGGGGGGAGCCTAACAACTTTTCTCCTGAGATTTCAGCCAGTGTATGTGACCGGTGACCACCCACCATTGTGAGGAAATTGGGAGCTACGAATGAGTAACGTAATCTGATCATTGACCTACAACAATGACTTGGGGTTCGTCATGTTGAGCACGCGTAACTCCGTAACTGGTTGGATGATTGCCCACCTCTGGTGAGGCATGTTGGAGTGAGGCCGACCAACGGTAGGTAGACCCTGGCCCTCAAGGGCTGTTGTGCCGTGGGTATTACGTTTATTATATTATTATTGTTGTCGACTTTCGATCTTACCACCAGCTCTTGGCTTGAACCCCAGATTGCCACGGGTGTTCTTCGTGGTCCTCCCTTCATTAACCTTTTGGTGCCCAAGCATCTCGAACGAGATACCCAAAAGTAACCCTCGGGGTACCAAGCGTCTCGATCGAGATGCTGTGTCAAGGTCGTAGTTTTTACGTTATAACTTTTCTATTTTTGGCTAGAATTTCGATTTTATTTTTTATATTGTTCCTAACACATGTATTTAACAGAAATGGTTTTTTGCATTTTTTTTGTCTTCATGAAAATGGAGTGGGAAAGGCGGGAAAAGGGTCTTCTCTTTTGCATCTCTTTTCAAGGTCAATTTTTTGCCGACAAAGGAAGACCGACTTTGTTGTTCTAAAGCAATGCTTTTCACTCCCTCCTGCTAAGTGCAGTCGAAGGAAACTTGTTTATCAGTATCCGATGTCAAAATGAAAGTTTTCCGTGAGGGTGCAAGCAGGGGGGGAGGGGGAAGACTGGTTGTCGAATCTGCCTTGTGAGAATGGAATTTTGAAGCACGCTGAAGGAAACCTTTGTTTTTTTTAGCACAAGTGTCCACAAGTGGCAACGGGTTACCCAGCATTGTCTAAAAATAGAAATTCAAGCAGCTGCAAGAATTGGCGCTCATTTGTCACTACGTTCTAGCTTTTCGTCCGTGAATGTTGTGCGTAGGTGTCGTTTTGTGCCCAAGTGCGAGGACATTTTTTTGGGTGAAGTGACAATTTTTTAAAATAATTTTTGGGAGTTTTTTCCCTTCCCCCTCCATATATACACCAAATTTGCATTAATTTTGCATTTTGTGCATTTTGACATTTTTTTTCGGGGGGGGGGGAACACCATTTTTTTAAAGAAAAGTATTTTTGAGGGGATTTCCCCCTTTCCCCCTCCATATGTACGCCGAATGTGCATAAATTATATATCGTCTGAATCTGTGATTCATTCTGCGTACAACGGTATATCTTTCATATCTCTAGGGCATTTAGTTTCTGAGCTATTGCATTTTGAAGCTTGAATCAGTGGCGTCCCGACCATTCCTTTTGGGGGTACAACTCAAGTTACATTGGTCATACGACAATGATGCAAATATTTTTCTGTTTCTTACATGCCAGCGATAATTTCTATGTGCATTTTGAACTTTTCATATCCTTTTTTTCAGGGGGCGGGGGTGAAACCCCATTTTTTTTTTAAAAAAAAAAGTATTTTCAGGGGATTTCCCCCCTTTCCCCTCCATATATACGCCGAATGTGCATAAATTATATATCGTCTAAATCTGTGATTCATTCTGCGTACAACGGTATATCTTTCATATCTCTAGGGCATTTAGTTTCTGAGCTATAGTCATTTCAAGGTACCCCTGCATTTTGAAGCTTGAATCAGTGGCGTGCTGACCATTCCTTTTGGGGGTACAACTCAAGTTACATTGGTCATATGATAATAATGCAAATATTTTTGTGTTCCTTACATGTCAGCGATCATTTCCATGTGCATGTCGACACTGTCATGTACTTTTTTCTTGGGAGGAGGGTGGGGGAACCAATTTTTTTTCCCGAAATTTTGGAATTTTGAGAGTTAGCCCCCTCCCCCCGCCACATATACGCCGAATTTGCAAAAATTTCATATAGTCTGAATCTCTGATTCATTCCGCGTACAATGGTATATCACTCATCTCTCTAGGGCAATTAGCTTCTGATCTACACTCATTTAATTGAAACTCTGCATTTTGCTCAAAATCGGCTCAGTACCCAGAGGCTTACTTGTGAAAAAGGCCTTGGGCGGCAAAAGGTTAATTTCACCAATCATCACTCATCTTCATTGTCGCAATTATCCAAAAGTGGCAGAAAGGTGATCATAAGTAACAAGAATTTTAAATATAGATCTGGCATAAGTACCGTGAATGATGTTCATTCTTTCAAAACCTGTAGGTCTTGGAAAAGTCTGTGTTCTGTTACAGATATGTGGGAATGCTGGCATGATAAACATATAATATCAATGTGAAAGTAAGATGGGAACAGTGTTTGACAAGAAAGTGTTTGTTCCTTCAGTCATAACAAAACATCATCATCCTTGGCCGTTTCCTGCCTCTGGCTGGGTCGGCATAGAAGTTAAGCCTCTCCATTTTCTTCTGGTCTTTCACCATTCCTCTTTTTCCACTGACATCTTGGCCTTATTCCCACTCCTTGTGCATTATAAGCTCTTGCTGGTAGTCTTTCTGCATCCATCCTCTTCATGTGTCCAAACCATCTCATCTGTGCCTGATGTATTCTGTCCTGGAGCTTCACCACTCCCACTGTCTATCGGATCTGTAAATAAAAAAGCAAAATTTCGGTACAAAACCAGTCTATTTCGGGTTCAAAAGCGGTAAATAAAATTAAATTTCGTTGTTATAGCGGTGAATAATCACATCAAAAGTGCTATGTAAAATGACATTTTGGTTTTAAAATTGTGAATATAATCCTAAATTTGATTTAAAACTGCATTTATTACACAAAATAAACGTTTCTCTTCTAATAGTACATTTATATAGTTACCAAAGTATTAAGGTGGGGAGGGACAATTTCCCTTAGGTCTTTCTTGCTGGGGCAGCTGCCGATCACTGTTACCTACTTCTCTCTTTTGGAGCCAGATCTGGCTCTTTCATGCACTCGTTTGACTGTGAACTGTGGCATCCGCCCTCTGCCCCACCATGATGCCACCACTGGCTCCAGCCCATAAAGACCGACCTTTGTCATGAGTGTACATTTTACACGTGACGTGATATTCATATATAGGCTGCGTCACCCACGTCCTCTTTCCTCCCCACATATTTTTATATATAGTGCTGTGGCTAAGGTGAAGATGACAATATTATTATCCGGGAATCCTTTATTTTCGATTTCATATGAACATAATTGTATTACTGAGATGGGTGATGCCGCCAAATCTAGGCCGTGAAAACTAAGAATAAATTGCCATCATTTTAAAGCTAATGGTAATAGCAGCGCCCCCACCCCTCTAACACCTAAAATTACCCTAGGAGGCACTTTATGCAGCCTTTGCTAATCTAGTTCCTTGATAGTCATCTTTAGCTCTATTAATGGTGAAATGTAGCTCTTTTGTGCAATCAGGTTTGACAACACTGCGTGGATGGCCGTATGAGGCAAGGAGAAATGCATTAGGTTTATGGGAGCATTATTTTATTCGTTCTCTCAGGAATGTCAAACATTCAGTGATGTAGAAAAGTACATGGACGGAAAAAGGACACGTTGAACTATGTCATAGTAGTAGGAAGAGTCGAAACTCCCATTTGATTAGTAGCAGTAACTTGAAGTTGAAGTTGATTTCCCATAATGAATACATGAGATTCTGTAAATTCTTATTAATCATATTTTTCAAACATCGTGTCTAGCTTACTAATCAACTTGAAAAACATTTTCCACTTGCAACATGGAGAGAAGTTCATACTCTCTTGCATACTAAACCCTTTTTTAAATAGCAGTGCCCAATCCGACGATATTGAAATAAATGCACAACTAGTGCATAATTGTCCCTCCTCACCTTAAGTTTATTCCTGTGTAAAGGGGTCCATTTTTGCTTCTCAAATATTTACAGCAGAATTAATCAATTTTCCGTGAATTGCATAACTCACATGATACTTCAGAAAGTGTCACGTCTGTATATAAATGGTAAATTTCGTGTTTAAGAGTATATTTCGCATTTTGCAGTTCATTTCACATTATTTCGTGACAAAACAGGGTAGCAAAATGCACCTAATACCTATCAGAAACATTAAAAATTAACATTACTGCATGCTATTTTATGTTTCGTGTTTTCATCAAAAATGAAATATGTATGCCTGTAATTATATATTACCTTCTTGCATAACAAAACACACGAATCAAACAAGAAAGTACTGGCATTGTGAACCTGATGAAACCATTTATGTATTTTGCATAATTGCCAGTATATTTAGACTCAACTTACTGTGAAACAGCTATCATAAAGGTACTACACAAACATACCAGCTTTCAGAAACACTAGTCAAAATCATCAGTTGCATTGTTTTCTTTGTGGCATCTGGTGGGAGACTTATTTCCCTGACAGAAATAAATATACTAGTGCAAACATTATTGTACATTTTAATCACACCTTAAGGGCAGATACAGAAAGACTCGACTTATTCATATTTATTTATGTGTTCTGTTTGAACTTTCTGTTCAAATGATAATCCTAATTCATGGGGCCTCCCCGATGGTGTAGTGGTAATGTTGTCACCTTGTAATGTAGAGGTCCTGGGTTTGATGCCCGGTGGAGGCACATAGTGGTTCAGATTCCACTTTAAACTGTAGGTCAAGTCCCCATTAGCCTATCTGTGCATAAAGTGGACTTAAAACAAAAACTCAAACTTGATATTATGTATTCTGAATTAGGAGAATTTGAAACAACCATACATGTGTATTGACAGCAGCTTACAGATAGTCTTCGGAGAAGAAACGCGCTTCTCGGGCTGTTTCGTGCGAGTATGAACTTTATGCCTTGTTGAAAAGCAATTGTAGCAATGCTGTAGTGAACTTTCCAAGGTTCATGCAAGGACTTAAGTAATGGCCAATTGCCATAATTCGTTTAATGAGTTAAACTTTTGTTACTTTCCGAACAAACTCTAAATTTAATCTCATAAGGACAGGGTGGTGATTGAAATAATGGAAAAAACTTAAAAAATAACCACATGCTAAAGATTGTATTTAACTTGTATTTAACACGTATGTATGTGTAAAAAGCTTACCACTTTTTTGTTAGGATCTTCTAATACCGAAACCACCAGCAGAACTTAAAAAAAATGAAGAGGAAGAAGAGGAATTGATAGAGTGTGATGAGTGTGAATGCGCTATTATCGCTCAGAAGGAAGCAGAACGACTTGCACAGTATGTATTAAGTTTTACACAAGGTGCTAAATCATTTAATTACACCATTAAGCCTTATTTCCATGATAACCAAAAACTAAATATGCTGACCAAGGCAGAAATTTATTTTATTCTAAAGCGTAAACTAAACCTTACGTTTCAACCTTCTAGCAAGGTCTTCTTCAGACTCTGTACCAAATACAAAAGAAATTGTGTACAAAACGGGAAGATGTATATGTATATATACACAAAAATGACTCCCCTCCAGACACAAGATTATTAGAAAGTTGTTTATCTGGAACATTCCTTTCCAGGTGTTCCAGCAGGTGGCCTTTTCCTGTCAACTGTTGTTTCACCTGACAGGCGATTTAGATATACATTTCCTTTCATCTGGAACATGGTTGGAAAGGACAAGAGCGAAGGAGGAGGAAAGAAGGAAGAGGAATGAAGAAAGAAAGGATAAGGAAAAAGAGTGTGAGATAAGGAGTCCAACCACGTTCCAGATGAAAGGAGATATTTATCTAACTCGCCTGTCAGGTGAAACAACAGTTGACAGGAGAAGGCCACCTGCTGGAACATCTGGAAAGGAATGTTCCAGATAAACAACTTTCTAATAATCTTGTGTCTCCAGGGGAATGATTTTTGTGTATATATATATATCTTCCTGTTTTGTACTCTATTTCATTTGTACTCCCTCTGTCTCATAATTATTGTCCGGTACACCTTTGTTTGTTCTCATAATAATTGCCCGATATTCAAACTGTGACATTGGTGTATACAGAAGAAGAACATGAAACAAGGGAATGAGTCATACAACTTTACTACTCAAGGATCAGTACAAATTGTGCTTTCCATCTGCCTTTTCGTCTGTCATTTCTGTACTACCATTTTGGCATACCGGACTATAATTATGGGACAGAGGGAGTATTTGGTACAGAGTCTGAAGAAGACCTTGCTAGAATGTTGAAACGTAACATTTAGTTTATGTTTTAGAATAAAATAAATTTCTGCCTTGGTCAGCATATTTAGTTTTTGGTAAATCATTGAGTATGCATTAGTAAATTGATCTACATAATTAATATGCACAGTTAATCATTATTTCAAGAGTCTCCTTGAATGATTTGATATTTATAGTGCTGAGTTACATATGTCTCCAATTTATGGCAATTTTATACTAATTTACACAACATAAAAATATAATACACATCAGCAGTGGCATATTCTCCTGTGGTTACTGCTGGAAAACCAACTTTTTTCACATAATGTACAAATAACCAGAAAATTTTAAGTTGTCGGATCCAGTTTTAATGATTTATTTATGTTTGTGCTGCATCTTTTATGTTGCACGTTTCATGATAAATTTAACACGACTCTTATACTAATTTTCACAACTTAACAAATTAAATACGGAGAGACTATTACTCACTTTTATCCGCGAAGCTGTTTTTTCTTTTTTGATTCATTTCAGTGGCCACTGCCACCATCCTCGTTGGATCTTGCTGTACTGTTGCTTGACATGCGTCTTTTGTTTGTAGTTCTCTGGCTTTGCGGATAAAAGTGAGTACTAGTCTCTTCGCATTTATATACTACTGCGTCTCTCTTTTCTCAATTATGAATTAACACATTAGTTGAAACAACATAATAAATTTCAAATGGAACTTATGCAGATAAACTGAGCCGCGGTAACTCAGTCATTAGGGCATCTGTCTACCATGCGAGAGATCCGGGTTTGATCCCCGCAAGGGAGAACTGGGATTTTTTCCACCTGTTCAAGCTGCTCCAGCGTCCACCCAGCATTGTATAAAGTGTACCTGGAGGAAACTGGGGGGGGTAAAGGCAGCCAGGGGCATGGTACTGATCACATCACCCCCACCTTTGGCCGTGATCAAAAAAGTGTGGGGTCCTAACTCCACACCCCCTATACGCCTTCATGGGGCAGGGGAGTACTTTACTTTTTACTTTTTACTTTTTACTTATGCAGATAAATAAAAAAATAGCTGCACGTAAACTTGACTACTTTTATACATGAACTATTTTAAGGGGGAATGATATATTTTGCATATTTCATTATGTATTTGTGAGACTTGTAAGAAACTAGTTAGTGATATAAGAATACTGAGACACTGTAATAGGTTGAAAATTTTTAATTCTACATGAGGGGTCATTCCACGAAAAGTTGTCGTACTCTATGTAAATAACAAAATAAATTAATCTGAAAATTATTATTGTTTTTAATTGCATTAAGGATTAAATGTTTGTGAATGCATACAATTTGCATATTTCACCAACAAAAATTATTATAAATCTGTAGCCTATATGCTTCACAGACAAATGAATCAAATTTTTCTACAATTTTAAAGCATCACACATGTAACACATTTCCGTTAATGCTTTTTAACTGCTCTACCTCGGACTCGTTGCCCGTTGGTCAACAGGTCCTACCTTCTAAACAGAGGGTGAAATCCGGTACGACTAAGGTTTTAATGCCCCCAATTGTGTATCCTCATGCGTTCAGAATATGTCATCATACTTAAGTTTATTTTCATTTGTTAGCAGACACCACAAAGTACTTCATAATTCTATGAAATCAGTTCATTACTTAAATTTTAATTCAATCTCATGTCTAGAACCTTAAATGTTGTATGTGAAATGTCACACACCTGGAATGTTCCATGGATGAATATTTAATCCTAATTTGGAAAGAATAGAGCAACATGATAGGCGACCTGAGGGAATTTGCAGGAATTACTTTTATCTGGATTATGCAGCAAATGGCTATATCGGCTGGTACCAATAAAGTGTCAGTTAATTTGCTACATCTGTAGCAGAAAGTTGTAATTGTAGATGAAAGTGTATACCCAGTCCCAGCAAACTGTGGAGCAAGGCCGTACGTAGCATCATAGAAGCGAGGGAAATCTATTGGCCAGAGCGAAGCAGTACACGCAGCTGGGAAGACTGGTAACTTCAGTCGCTTTCCCCCACTCCACGCAATTCCGTTCCTCTTACATGTTCATTGGTGGAGCTGTCTCGCATCACTACTTGCGCAGACACTTGTTTTCGTTTGCCTGCTCCACAGTTAGCTGGGACAGAGTATAGTGTAACAAAGAGATAGAAGCACATGCTGGTATCTGTAGGTTTGTCACTGATCTGGAAATCCTTGTGAAGTCAGTGAAACGACTAAGAAAGACATCGAGAAGTTGCGAATTTCATAAAAGTATTAGAACACCCCAAAATGTCATGAGGATATGACATATGTTTGCTGTGCACTACAGTGCTGCAGTGAGAGGATTTTGCTTAAGTGACAAATAGTTTGCACAGGATGACGCTAGATAGTGTCCAGAATTGAGAGCTTCTTCGCTTGGTCAAAGAACGCTTGAACAGGCAAAACAAGCAGTATATGCTCGAAGCTCAGTATAGTACAAGTATAACTGTAATTTGTCTATGGTAGTGGGCTTTCAAATATGAATATGAAGTGAAGGATGCGGTGAAATTGAAACTTCAGTAAACATAGTAATTATTTCCATGTTAAAATGTAGTTTCGTCTATCTTACAATACACAGTGATATGTGAAAATGAAATACAGTAGACAATGTGGGCTGAAACTACCAAGGTGGATATTTTACACATATGTTTCTAATCGACACATTGAAATGATATTCAATTGGAGACTCAAACGAGTATAAGTGAGCAAAAGTGGTCCCATGCGCTACCGAGCACCTGCCACAGGCAAAAAAATATTTTTATATATTTGTACCACTAATTTGCTACAAACATTTTTGTTTGTTTGAGTCCAATTTATGCTCCCATAGGCTAATCGTGACTGGACCTAAAGTTTGAAGTAAGATCCGAACCTCTGAGCAATAGACTTCCACCATGGGTCGAACCGGGTGTTTGCTATGACAGGTGTCAATTGTAAGAAATGGGTAAAACATGCACCATGTGAACTTTCTTATCCTCTCCCACTGCCCACTTAAGTTTTCTTGATTTAATTATTCTAATAATATGAGGATGTACGAGGGAAAGTCAATATGTAAGTCGCAAAATGTAATATATTCGAATTGCTGCAATGTGAAATTGTTTTATGAATATCAGTCGTTGCACTGATCCTTTCCGCAAGTGTCGGTGTAGGTGGCAGCACCACCGTGTATTGTATATGTCGCTAGTAGTCACGTTCTCTTGTGGCGGTCAGTCATTCGAGTGCCAAGTGATTAAGTTGGCAGGTGTGTTAGCAGAGTGTACACATGGTTAGCAACAGGCTGTAATTTGATTTCTGTGGGCGCAGGGCAAATCTGCTGAGCAAGTGCACAAGGAAATGTGGAATTTCTGCCCCAGGGTCACACTTTGCCACGTATTGCAGAACCCTGACGAAGTTACGGTCTGCCATTCGCAGGAAACGTCCAGGTGCTTTGAGACATGTAGTTCTTCTGTTGGATGACAACGCTCGTCCACACAGTGCCAATACCACAGTGGCTCACATACGGTCCCTAGGTTGGAAACGAATGGAACATCCAGCCTACAGTCCAAATTTGGCACCATCCGACTTTCATCTCTTGGGCCCACTGAAGAATCACCTGGGTGGTCACCGGTTCCAGGATATGGAGGACGTCCATCAGGAGGTTACCAGCCGGCTACGACAACAACCACAAAACTTCTTCACTGCTGGCTTTGAGGGACTCGTGAAACGCTGGGACAAGTGCCTAAATGTTCATGGAGATTACGTTGAAAAATAAACCACATTTCATCAGGTAACTGTTTCAACTTTTCTTTCTATTCCATTTTGCGACTTATATATTGACTTACGCTCATAAATGCAGATTATGTAGTTCAGTTAATAATGTTTGTTAAATATTTTATTTTTCCCCCCTAATTCAAGCACATTTACAGCCCTTTTGCAGATAGAGAAGCAGACACGCCAAGGACAGTAGATGAGCAGCGGAATCATCTCTTAAAAGTTGCAGAGGAGGAACAGTGCAGATTATTAAGGCCAGAAGACGTGGAGAGGATACAGTACTATTTAAAGAATGCAAGTAGTTCTTCCCTGCTTATTGTACATGAGGAATGGGACAGCATTGGGGTTTTAAAATAATTTTTGCTACTTTCACTTTTGGGGCCTCTGTGGTCACGCTGTTAGGACACCAGAATGCCATGCAAGAGACCCAGGATCGATTCCTTGGGTGATCTAAGATCAGAGTTTTTCCAACCGTGAACCTGCATAAACAAAAAGAGGCTTTGTGGTTCACCCAGCCTCTAATAAATGTGTAATGAGGAGGAGGTGGGTAAAAGTGGATGGAACATGGTGCTTATCACATCACCTATGTGGTAAAATACAGTGAGCAGGGGGAACTTTTGCCAATTTTTTTTTCAAATACAAGGGTTGTTTATAAAGGGCTTGTCATGACTTTGTTATGGTCAGAAAATTTACACCATTGGTTTAGTAATCAGTATTTTCAAAAGTAGAAAGTAAAAACTTAGAATTATTGGTAAATAATTTTGTTGTTTCTACCAAAATTTTCATGAAACAAGTGGAAGTTTTGTGAAATTTACATAATTTTTAGGGTTGAAATTTTGAAAATTTATTTGTGGATCCTGTGATTATGCTTGAATTTTGTCTTGACACTAAAGTATCCTGCTCATATTAATTGAGCATTGTTTCCAACCAAAATTCATGTGCAGTTTTATCTCAGATAGATTTGCTGTTGACTAAGGAAGGTTTCACACCAAAGTGCCATGTGACAAGCGACATATGTTACTTGGAAGCGAACCCTCATTAATCAATCAAACCTTTCAAACCAAAGTGACACAACTTAAGTTGCATGTGTTGCAAGGACTGGGCCGTTTTCGCCGTGCATCGTCTCACCTCAGTTTGTTGTTTGCACATGTGCAGGGATTTTTTTACCCCAACAAGCTATATTTAAAATTTAGAAGGCAGCTCAACTGGCAGCCCTGCAGCATTTTTGAACCTCTAATTTGAAATGTTCTTTTGGCTGTATCAAGCAGTTATCGGCTGTAATTTGCCTTCAACATCATATGAAGAGGCTGTGTTTTGGCCATTTATGACGTGACTGCTTTTGTTTGAAACAGTCAGTGCTTGGAGGTGAGTCAGCCCAAAGTAGATCAGCCAACGTGGGAGGGGATTCTAGGGTGCTTTTGTCTTTTCTTTATGCAGGCTTGAAATTAAAGCGAAAGTTAAATGTATACAGTTTGAGGTCAGTGCATATGATTTCGTCTTTTTTCATGGACAACATACCTCTCCCAAGTTTCAATAACTTCCACAAATTTTACAACATGATTGACACATAACATGTATCTTCTTACGTTTTCTTCAAGAATCTATCTTCTTATGTTTTCTTCTGTGACTAATAAACTGATTAGTGCAAGTGTATCAGTGTCATGGCCCGATGCAGACATCATGTGAACTGAGCAGAGAAACAAGTACAGTAGACTCATGATTAACCGAGGCTCCGGGTTAACCGAGGGAGTGGTTGGAAAACATCGCGCTTCATAACGCACCCCCCCATTTGTTTACTACTAGTAAGTTGGAGTCAATTCACCATCCACGCTGCACGTGTTCGTTACATTGTCGGTGTATCTGATTGTTACGGTGGTGTATAAGTCTGTGTAGGCCTATTCTAAGCGAGTAATGTAGTATGAGTGGCAAACGGAAAAGGTGTGTGGTTTCTCTGGAAACAAAATTCAACGCAATAAAAAGGTTTGATAAAGGTGAGTCTATGAAAAAGGTTGCTGCTGATTATGGAGTCAGGGAAGTGACTGTTGGATATGAGCAGTCCACAAAACTATGAAGGAATTTTTGAAAAAGTAATCTTCTCATTTATGTTGTACTAGTAATAAATAACTACTATACAGTTTTAAGTGTTGTTTCGTCATTTAAGACCTATTAGCACATAATCTCCATATTATCGAAGTTTTTCCGTATCCGAGGTAGTCTCGGTCCTAATTAACTCGGATAATTGCAAGTCTACTGTATTGCCATCTGCTTGGCACTTTGATGTCAAACTCTTGCATCGTTTGTCTCGTGTCTCATGTTGCTTGCAGCTTGTCGCTTTGGTGTGAAATCTTCGTAAGAAAAGTGCTTTACATAATGTGTGTGAACCGGATTGACTTAATCTGGGTTTGCCTACACCTGTGCTGTGTCCTATCAGTCTACACCTGCTTGAAAATATTGAAACTTTATTTGCTTTGGTGTGAAATCTTCGTAAGACTTGCACCTGTGCTGTATCCTATTGAAACTTTATTTTCCCCACCAATTCACACACATAATAAGGTTTTGCATAGTCATGAACTTAGTAGAAAGCATGTTGTGTATTAGAAGGTATGAGCTAGCTTATATTTTGTCCTTTCAGGGTATACCTGACCACATGCTGGAACCATATCCTATCTACCTGTTAAATGAGGCCAAGGAAAAACTCCTAAAGAGGAAATTGTTTAAGAGGTAAATAATATATATTGTCTGGAATATATATTGTTGCTCAAGCTCTAAATCTTAAAGGAATCACATTGAAGGTGATTTTGCTAGAGGGTACTGTAGTATTTTTTTTAAAAGAATCACATTGCTGGCATAGTAGCCATATGGGTTAAATAGTCAACTTTCAATCTTGCCAACAAAGTTCCTGAGTTTGAATCCCAGCCTGGGCATGGATATTCTTTGTGAATCTCTCTACATTAATTTCATCGAGTTAACACTCATTCTCATCGTGATAATTAGCTGAAAGTGGCAGAAAATAAATAAATAAAATGATTTTTAAATAATATAAATAATATAAGTACAAGTACAAAGTGAAATCCTTATATAATTTTTAAAGTTAACAGTCCCTCTTTCAGTATGAAAATGTTAGTGACAGTGATAATTGAGCAGCACAAAATTTACTTGTACTGAACTTTTATAATAAGAACAAATATCGACGTTTATCTTGTGGTAGAGTCCGCAGATATAGACTCCCACAGAAAGGTCCGAGATTACAAAGTTATCCAAGTAGATGTGATAAAGGACCTTATGCTTGACAAAAAAGGATCTTGGGTATACATCAATAGACCCGTGTATTTAAGATATCCTCTGTAACAGTTGTTCCCAGTCTTCGTGAGAATGCAGCCCAGTAAATTATCTTTTTAAAACTTGATGCCTTGATCTCAAGAAGTTTATTTGCAAATACTTCTATGTTTTTTTAACATTGTACATTATTGAAGATTAAGCACACACAGGAGATGTACTACGTAGAAATTTTCAGCGAAAAATTCAGGCTCGACCCGGGTTCGAGTCCTGGTCGAGCCTACATTTTTTGCTGAAAATTCTACCTTAGTTAATATGTACCCTTGAAATTAAATAACAGGTGCAGCAGTGAAACGGGCGATTTGGCAACCCTGGAAATAGCAAGTTACGTAAGGAATCAGATAACGGGAGTGGTGCCATCTGGACAACAAACCTTTGCCATTGACACTGATATTGTTGTTCAGTCAAGATGGCGTCGTGGACCGGTGAACAACGCGCTTTTGCCGCAAAGGCGTTTCACGAAAACAACGACAGCTACGTGGCCGCGCTGCATTTTTGTAAAACGCCTTTGCGGCAAAAGCGCGTTGTTCACCGGTCCACGACGCCATCTTGACTGAACAACAATATCAGTGTCAATGGCAAAGGTTTGTTGTCCAGATGGCACCACTCCCGTTATCTGATTCCTTACGTAACTTGCTATTTCCAGGGTTGCCAAATCGCCTGTTTCACTGCCGCACCTGTTATTAATAGATTAACTGTGGCATAATCATAATGAGTTATATTTTGATTATGTCTATGCTTCTTAAGGAATAAAATATTATGTTTCAATAAGTTGTCAACCACTGGGTGTAATGAAGTTTCCAGTTTCCTGAGGGTTTGATACCCTGTGAAGGCACATACTGGTTTGGAATCCACTTTAAACTGTAGTCCCAGTTCCGACCTATTGGTGCATAAGTGGGCTTAAAACAAAAACTCTTACAAACTAATGCCAAAAAATTCCGGTTGATTAGAATATTTCCACTACAAAATATTTGTTAATGAAAAGTGCTGCACAAATGCAAACGACAAATTTCAGCAGTGTATCTCTCTCCACGGCCTGGTGGTTGAGAAACGCTGCTCCAAAACAACAGCTTTTAGTACTTTGATGATGATATTTTTGGTTCTTAATGGATAACTCCTAGAAATTGTCCATTCTCCTGTTACAGGGTGGCTGTCTTCATGGACGTGTGCAGGATTTTTTCCAGGGAGGCAAACAAGGCACATTTTCCCCAATAATAGTGGTGTTCCCTCAAGAAACATGGCTTAAATTTGAATTTATCATATTCATGCAATAATTAACACATATTATTGTGGCTGAAATGAAATAATATGTGTGAAATATATAATTTTAGGTTGACTTTCATTTTCCAGGGAGGGCCACAGGCCCCCCTTCCAGACGCCCATGGTTGTCTTGGAAAATTGTCATAAAAAAGGGAAAAAAGTTAAGATATGGTTAAAAATGACAGATCAAGGTCAATATGAAACAGGGTGCATAAAAATCATGATTTTTATTAAAAACATCATTCTTGCTGATTTTTTTGATTCAAATATTTTTTTTAAAAAAAACACTTAACATTTCTTGTATGGTTTTTGGCACCATACATATACCAGGTAACCAAGAAAGTTCATGCGGGTTTAGTACAAAGAAGAAAAGGTCCAAAACAAATGTGTTTACCTTATATTTATTCTGCAAAATATCCACCATCCGCTTCTACAACCTTCTCCCATCTTTGTACAAGCCTGTAGATGCCATGTTTGAAAAAGTCCTTGTGTAGGGCCGCAAAAAACTGCACCACCGCGTTTTCAACCTCCTCGCGAGTTTGGAAATGTCGATTGCGCATATGGTTGTCTATAGACAAAAAAAGATGGTAGTCTGATGGAGCGATGTCGAGTGAATACGCTGGATGTGGCAGAAGTTCCCAGCCGAGAGAAGGAATCACCTCCAGGGTCATCTTTGCTGTATGCGGTTTAGCGTTGTCTTGGTGGAAAAGAACACGCTTCCTATTCACTAATGCAGGTTGTTTTTTTGCAAGCTGTTCGGCCACTCTTTGCAATTGCGCGGAGTACACCTCTTTGTTGATGGTTCTACCACTTTCCAAGAACTCATAATGCACAATCCCAGCCGTAGTCCACCAGACACACAGCAGCACCTTCCGCTCATGAAGAGCAGGTGTTGCAGTTAAAGGTATGGTGTCATTTGACGATAGCCAATGGTATGAGCGTTTCTTGTTATCGTACATTACCCACTTTTCATCACACTTCAAAATGCGGTCCAAAATTGGACAGTTGTTGTTCCTAGTGAGCAAGGAAGCGCAAATGTTCGGTCGTTGGAGACGGTTCGCAGCAGTCAGATCGTGCGGGACCCACTTACTCAGTTTCCATGATTTGCCAAGCTCATGCAAGTGCACACGAATTGTGCACTTGACACGTTTGACTTGAATCCTCTTCAATTGATGCCTTCAGTTGGTCCACATCGAGCGATTTCGGTCTGCCCGATCGAGGTTTGTCTGCCAGTGTCTCATCGCCACTCGAGAAGGTCTGAAACCACTTTTCCGCTGTCCGTTCACTAATTGTACCTTCTCCAAACGCTGCACATATTTTTCTTGCTGCTTCCGCTCCTTTTGTGCCCAACTTGTACTCATACAGTAAACACGCCCTGATTACTGCATTCGACACAGCCATGGTTCACTGCGAATACTTGCTCCCGAACTATCGACTGCGACCTGTTATCTTACGTTAGCCAACTTGCCAATCACACATACATGTACCCCTGGCGGCTGAACTGCGTACTACCGCACGAAAACTACGGGCAGTTGTAAAAACCGCATGAACTTTCTTGGTTACCTGGTAGATTTATGTTTTTTTATAAAAACGCTTTTTTCTAGTAAATGACCCTGTAAAATATTTGATGAGTTTGATTAAAGCAAATAAAAAAAATGTATGTAAATATACATTTTTCTGTTTCTGATACTGTTCCTACTATGGAAATGTTTGTTTCATGTGTTAATGAAAATATAATAATTTCAGTAACTTTTCTTCCAATGAAAATAAAACATTCTGGATGTACTCTAAAATTGTAAATTAAAATATTAACTTCATTCTTTTTTTCATGTTGAGGGGAATAAACAACGTGGTTGATAATATGAGACATAAGCGAGTTACTAAATATATATCTGCGAAACTTACTTGTAAATGTTCTATTAATTTTGGTGGCCTCTGCCACCATCCACTTGGGTACTCGATGCTTTACTGTTAGGTTTACTTTCGGTTCCTGCTGTTGTTTCCTCGACTACCGCTAGGGGTGCTGGTGTAGCTATTTCGTTGGCTGCGTGTGATGGGTTTGAGCTGTTGTAATAGCGGGAGCCAAACACCACTGTCGATATTCAGCTCGTGCGGAATGTGCATAATTGCATGCGTCTCTTTGATTTTGGTGTCGATTAGGGTGTGTGATGTATGCCTAACTGAAACTTTTTGGATCCTTTCTAGTCTTTGTAGCTGAATTTTGGAGATTTTTTTATGTTTATTTACAGTTTAATGATAATTCCACTATTTTATGGTTTAACATGATTAGTATTTTGTATATTTTTCTACACAAAATGTTTGATATTTTTGCCTATAAAAATTATTGAATTTTAAATCAAGAGAAATGCGTATTTACATTTGCCTTTGTATAAACTACACACCATCAGTACATATATTTTATTTCCTTTATTTTCCTATCTTGGAACCTAATAATCACCATTAAATGATTACGAGATTAATGCACTTTCATCAAAAGTGATTCTGATATCTGCAAAATCGTTATGTACATTAATCTATAAATTATTTAAATCAGTCCACCTTGATATGAAATCATTGATTTTGATATTTTGATATTTGAATTTGTATTTTTGGGTCCTTCAGCACTAAAAGGCTATTTTGCACCCACCACGTTATATGGGGTCCAGCCCCTTACCATAACTAAAATAGCATAATTGCAGTGTCGTGTTACTAAAATATTAAAATATTCTGACTTTCGTTAAAAGCTGAGGCTGTAAAGGGACACTCAGCACACACAAGGACAAAAACAGGACAACACACACAAAATTATACTGGTCATAGTGCCAGTCGCCAGAGCCTCGTCAGTCTACAGTCCAGGGTGTACTCTGTGCAAGTGAGGTTGACTTTTGGGCACCTACGTGGAAGGTCATCCCTTACACTCCATGAAATCATTGAAATTTGATTATGTAGTTTCAAAGATTTGAGATAACTATATAGATGCACTAAAGTCAAATGTAACTTTACTTTCAGGTGGCGAGATATACAAGAAACATCGGAAAAGGAAATAATGTGCGACTACTACACCAGTTTACGGAGAGCAATATTTGATTACATCATGCACGATCCGCAAGAAAGAAAGAGACTTGATATCCAAACATATCCCATTCCTTATCCAGTTTTCACAATTAGGGCTCCTATTCCATGGCATGAAGTACTGCTACTAGGGAAGCAAAATTCGACATATAACCTGCACATCACAAATCCAATTTTACTAAGACTTCGTGATTTGTGGGACAATGAGTGAGTATAATAATGATGGTGTGTAAAGAAGAATAATTACTTTCGGTAAAAATGAAGGAATGATTATGTGATATAAGGATCATACTTTCAGTAATTGCATTCCCAGCTTCCACCCTCATACATTTGCGGGTATGTGCTTATGTCCTGGTGCCTATAGAGACCAGGACTTTCGTTTTGTATTCAAATGTTGTTTCCCCCATTTTTCCTTTTCCTTTTTCTTTATTGTTCGGGTCTTACAAGTGGTCTTGATTCTACAGGTGTTTTGTACAGACATTCTGCATGATCAAGTACTGAGTACTGGGGTTGTTTTATAATCCTTGGCAGCCCCGGTTTACAACTATATATTACAAAACTATTTCTACAACTATAACTATAAACTAAACTATTACTAAGATTGATAGTGAGATAACTCTGGATAAGTGTATAAAAATTACATGGATGCATGAAGTAGGGATTGTAATTAGAAGGCATCAACATTGGATAAACATTCTTACATGATTTAAAGTGTAGTACCGTTTGAAACCCCACACTGAGTTTCTGGGATCGAATCTAGGCTGTGCTAGCCTAAGGCAACTCGCCTCTACGAGAGGTACCTTTTATATGTAAGGGGTCTCATCCCTGTGAAATAAGGAGAACACGAACGATATTCAATATTTAACACTTCTATTGACTGGACAGGGTGGGCTCGTGATAACAGTAGAAAGGATGTTCGTTTACCTGTAGAGTCCTGTAGAGGTGATCGTCTCCACTGATTTGGTAGATAAGGCACGGTCCTGAAATGAGACGTCTTTAGGGAGCGTAACTCCCCACTTCTAACTCTAGCGTAGCACTGATCTTCAATCTATAACTTGGAGACAACCACTGTTTACTCTATAACTTTCGGACTACATCTGTTATCACGATCTGTTTAAAGGGGAATCAAATTTCCGATCGTTAAAACTGTTGAGCCAGTTCCATCCTGTTGTGAATCGTACTTTTTGCATAAAGCTGACTTTACTTTATTTCATAAGATTTCCTGTTGATTCCCATGTCAGCGGAGTTTAGATATCCACTGAAGGTTGTCGGTGTAATGTGCTTGTAACAAGTTACTTCCAGCGCTTCAGCTGGACCCCTTGGCGAAGTGATCAGACTATCGAGGTATGATGCCACAGGTCCCACGTTCGAATCACGCCTTTGGCGTGATACGGTACCAAGCGTGGGTTGACTATTTTTATTATAATAACCGGTTTCATGAAAACTTTAGATGTAATGAATTTATAAACTGTGTTGCATACAATGTGTAGGCAATCATTCACTTAGTAATCTTGCACCGTTGCTAATCTGGTACCCGTCTCTGCAAGGAATGGCCAGATTAGCTGCTGTGCATATTTATTTCATTTCAATAAATATGATTGCACAGGGCGTTTACATTATTACTAAGGTTTTCTCCTCTTTAATTTAGATTCGCTGAGTTGAGGTTTATTCCCCCTGGAAGGCTTAATGAGAAGAAAGAATTTCCTTTCACTTTGGAGGAACTGGATGCAACTGTTGACAACCTGTGTGTAGAAGCAAAGCATGTTCTAGTCAAACAGTAAGTATCATAGGTTGACATTTGTGAGTGACGCGAAGGAAACCAGACGTACGTGCGCGACCTCCGCGTTTCTGCGCCTTTTCGTTCAGAGATAACGGCTACTTATGCGTTTCAGTGTACTGGGAATGAGTGTATGTGAGTGTGTGTGAGTGTTGGTGTGTTGGTGAAGGGTGGAGGGATACTCTCCCAGAGAATTCTGGTAAGTACTGTGTTTTTACACACTTTTTACTTATGTGAACTGCCCTCCATATCTTCCCACGTTCGAGGAAGCTAACGCGAAGCACTTTGAACAGTCAGCAAAACAGCCACGTGCTGTTATGCGATACGGTTTATTGAACCAGGACGATAAATTCTGAATTTCACTAAAGTGAAAAAACTGCAAATGCCCCAAGAAGGGGGCTCGAAGCATCAAACATCCCAAAGTCAGAAATCACAACAGAATGACACTCCCTCGTTTGTAATAGGAGGCCCGGTTTCGGACCGATCCGGTTTGAACTTACTCGTGTGTAATGCGATAAACGATAAAAGGAAACAATCCCCAGGAACTCTAGAGGATCCCAGGAAGAGAAAAAACTTATTGAGGAGTGACGGCTCCCAGACCCCCCTTCCCCAAGTGTTGGTGCTCCTGCTGGTCAAGATACAATGAACGTTGCAATGGATAATATCCCAGATACAGCTGATATCCAACTGGGCTTGTTTATCAAGCTGTCCCTCGAATTAAATACCATTATAGCTAAAGATAGAAACATTCCTCCTGAAAATAAATCAACAATCCTCAAAATAGTAGCCAAAATGGGTCAGGTTCATCAAGAGACGGTGGCTGAAAACAAATCGTTAAAAACCGCCTGCGACTTACTTCAAAGTGCAGCAAAGACAGAAGGTAACGCTAAACCATCCTACGCACAAACAGCGGCGTCACCAGCTATCGTGCAAACAGGAAGGGCAGCTCAAATTCAAAAAACTGTTCAAAATTTGAAATACACTGTCTTCATTTCAGATGAGAACAGAAATAAAGATGCAAAAAAGGTTCAAGAAACATTCACAAAAGTGATAAATCCCATCAGAGACGGGATAAGGATTAAACAAATGAGACAAACAAACAAAATGCTGATTGTGGAGACAGATACAAAAGAGGAGGCAAACAAAATAATTAACCATGGTGAACTAGCCAAACATAAAATCAGGGCAGAGCTCCCCAAAAAAAGGAACCCACTATTAATACTGTACGAAGTCCCTGCACAAAAGGAAGAAACTGATCTGTACGAGGAGATATATTTATTAAACCTAAAAGACAAGATGACCTGGGAGGAGTTCATTAAAAAGTTTCACTTGAAGTTCAAGACTGGTCCACGAAATAGGGCAACCTGCCACTGTGTTTTCGAGGTGGCTCCAGATTTAAAAAAAATCCTTTTGAAAAATGAAAAAATCTTCGTCGCATTCCTGTCCTTATCCCTTAAAGATTACATTGTCGTCCCAAAGTGTAATAAATGTTGCGACTATGGACATTTGAGCCGGTTTTGTAAAGGAAAGGAAATCTGCGCCCAGTGTGGCCTGGAAAGTCATTCTAAGGAGGACCAATGTCCTAAAAAAGATGGTCCAAAGATATGCATTCCTTGCATGAAAAGAAAAAAGGAATGTAATGGCAAGGACTGCCCCACTTACAAGTTACAGTTACAAAGGTTAATAGAGAGGACAGATTATGGATTGTAAATCGACTGGAAATTTTAGAATGACAAAGAAAAACAAAAATAGGAAAACTCCCAGCCGTCTTCGCCGCGACACGGCTAGAGCGGCAGCTTACAGGGAAAGAAAAAAAAAGGAAATTAAGCTACTGCTAGCCAAAATTGAGAAGAATAAAATGGACAATTATCAAAACATAAAACTACCAGAAACGTTTTTCGAACATATAGAATCTTCTGCCTTCACGACGCAGGGAAATGAAAGAACCATAAACTTCATATTAAAGAACAAAATATATCTTGATTCGAACAACATTAAAACACCAGTACAACCATCACAGCCTCTACTTAGCTCAAAAATACCCAACCTTCCCCCAAGTGTTTTTACCTATTTACCTGATGGCATAACTCTGCACAACCCCTTTGTAACCCCCCCAGAATCACCTCCTAATGAAAGACTCTTTAGATACCCAGTAGTTCCCGAACCACCCTTCCCGCTCAATAACGAAATTGAAAGTGGAATACAAGAGGAAATAATAGTAACAAGCACAGAGAGAGATCAACATCCAGGAGTGAGCGACGCAGGCCCCACTTACACTAATATGTCAGAGAAGAAAACAACGAAATTAAATCCGAACGCCCGTGCCTTTCATCCGGAGATCAAGTATAGTAATTTCAGTAAACCGCAGACTCTTCATCCGCCATTCTCTCCGGCGAGTGCTGAACCGCCTTCGGGTCTGGTCGTGGAAGAGAAATGTAAAATAAATCCAGCAAAAATCTACAACAACTTTGAAGAAGCGCTGAGACTAAGCAGGCTCGAGGAAAAAGAAAATTTGGTCACGGCTTTGAGGATTTTGATTAGAAATAAGCACGAAAAGGGAAAATCTATCACCTTCCCGTACCCGGAGGCGGTCGACATGATAACTCTAAAGTCTAACAATATTCCTACTGAAACGGAGGAATTATCATCATTGCTGGAAAAAGTTTTTGCTCGCCGAGGCGTCTCCTTGGATATAAACGAAATTTACTCAGACTTCGCGAGGGCTCATGGGAGGGTGGTGTTTATCCCAAGAACAGAATGGCCGCAGTGCTTTCAGATAGCGAGACACCCTTAATGGAAAGGTATGTAAGCGTTGCACAGGCAAACCTAATGGGGGCAAAACTGTCAACCGCGGAAATTTTTGACTTCGCTAAAAACAAAAAACTGGATATTCTTGCCTTGCAGGAACCATATATTTTTAAAAACAAAATTCCATCTGCACCGATAGGGGCGAGAATTAAAATGCATCATCAAAATGCCAAATCTGCAATAGTTATTCTAAACAGAGAGATTGTACCAATTAAAATCGCTAAATTTTCTACCAGTCACATTAACTGTGTAGAATTATCCTTGGAAAATTTATCATTCATAATTATAAATTGCTATTGCCAATATAGCCATAATATCGAACAGTTTCTGGAAAAAATGGGCGACGCGTGCAACGTCTATAGCAACAAAAGTCTCCTAATAACAATGGATGCAAATTCCTCCTCCCCGTGGTGGCACGGGTGTGAGACGAATCCCAACGGGGAGCTGGTGGAGGAATTCGTGGCAGGAAATAATCTGTTTGTGGAGAATCTACCAGACAATCCTCCAACTTATAGAGGCAGGGCGGGGGCATCCAGTAACATCGACGTAACTTTGTCAAACAATAGATTACTGGGAAAAGTAAAAGAATGGAAAGTGAATGACATGAAAACTACCAGCGATCACAATGTGATTACTTTTAAAATATCCAAAAATTCAACGGAAGAAGAAAGATCGCCAAAAATAAGATATGACTGGGGAAGAACAAATCAACAACTTTTAATTGAATCAATACACCTCCCCCAACAGGCGGACTCCACGAAAACGATAAACGAATGGGCAAGAGTGGTGACAGAAACTATACAAAACGTAATAGAAATTGCAACGCCTAAAAAACAGATTAAACATAACAACAAGCCGTGGAACAAGAAGCTAACTAAGCTCAGAGCATTCATGAGAAAAACACGGAAAATTTATCAAAAAACAAACATTAATGAAATGAGAATTAAAAACTTGGAATTATACAGTAAAGTAAAGTGCTCCCCTGTGCATAGCACTACGCCATGAAGGCGTATAGGGGGTGTGGGGGTAACGCCCCACACTTCCTTGATCCGGTCGTGAGTGGGGGTGATGTGATCAGCATCACGCCCCTGACCGCCTTTACCCCCCAGGGTTTCCCCCAGGTACCCATGTTATTCGACACTGGGTGGGCGCCGGGGCCGCTTCCATCGTTAGAAAAGTTCCCGGATTTGAACCGGCCGGGGATCGAACCCGGGACCTTTAGCATGGTAGTCAGACGCGTTACCGACTGAGCCACCGCGGCCACTGGAATTATACAGGGCGGCCAAAAAAAGATATGAAAACGAACTAAGATCCTACAAATGTGAACACTGGAAAAATTTCGTTACAAACAAATTAACAATTGATAAATGGGGACTGCCGTATAAAATCGCATCTGGGAAAATTAAATTAGGAAAAGCTCTCTCAACACTAGAGAAGGAAGATGGAACACACACAATGGATTTGCGAGAGACGGCAGAACAATTACTGCATGGACTCCTGCCGGACGATGCAATGGAGAATGAGAACGACTACCACACAAATACAAGATTGAAACTCCAGGAGACTTACAACAATGATCCAATTCTGCCTTTCGCGGAGGAAGAAGTAGCTCTCCAGATAATGACGTTGAAAAGAAAAAAATCGCCGGGTCCGGATAATATTCCAGCAGAAATAATCCAGATGGCGGCGCAGAAGCTCTTTCCAAACCTAACGTCCTTTTTTAACAGATGCTTGGAAGTTCAAAAATTTCCCACGCCCTGGAAGGAGGCTAACGTTATTATAATACAAAAGGATGCTGATCGCGACGAAACGCAGTCGAGATCGTACCGCCCAATCTGTCTCATAAATGTTCTGGAAAAGGTTTTTGAAAAAATGATAACAAAAAGATTATTAGAATTCCTTGCTTTGAAACCAAATACAGGACTCCAATACGGCTTCACAAAAGGGAGATGCACGGAGGATGCAGTAAATACTTTATTAGACACGGTCGCTTCGAACGAAAACAAATACGTGGTGGCAACACTGGCGGATATAACTGGGGCGTTTGATAATCTGTGGTGGCCTCACTTACTCTGTACTCTCAGAGAAATGAAATGCCCGGGCACCCTGTATAGAATTCTGGAGGACTATTTCAGGGATAGAAAAGTCACCCTACATATTCCGGACCAAGATATCGCTAAAACAATGACAAAGGGTTGCCCACAGGGTTCCGTTTTGGGACCCCATCTATGGAACGTAAACTTCGAACCTTGCATCAAGACCTTGCAAGAAACACTGGAAGTAGTTAAGTGCATAGCCTACGCCGATGATCTGATAATTATCACCACAGGAAACTAACTCAAGAGCAGAAATTGAGAAAAATACTACCACCGCGTTACAAAAATTGACACAATGGTGTGATAAAGCTAAATTAAAATTATCGGATACAAAGACTAAATACATAGTTTTGAAAGGAAAATTTAGCCAACATCGGAATCCATTAATAAGAATGAAAGGCAAATCAATAAAAAGGGTAACTGAGATTAAATACTTGGGAGTGACGCTGGAAGAGGGCTTACTTTTCAAAAGCCACATTGAGAACATAACCTCCAAAGGGGAAGCTCTCATGAACAAAATAGCTACCATTGCATCCAACAGCTACAGACTTCCTCCGTCAGTTATTAAAACTTATCTAGTGTCCATCTACTTTTCAATCATCACTTACGGGGCATCGGCGTGGGCCTCGTCATCATTGCATAAAATAACATACGTTCGTAAGCTAAGATCATCTTACAGGAAAGTAATTCTCAGAGTTACCGGGGCTTTTAAAACTACTTCGTCGGAAGCGCTGTTTGTCATGATGGAAACTTTGCCAAATTATTATCAAATTAAGCTGAGGGCAATGACTTATCACTTCAAACGTGGGAACGAGAGGGAGATAACCGAACAAATGGGAGAATTCCTCCCCACCGTCCGGGAGATCAAGGCGAAGTTTCATCGAGACTGGCAGCGAGAATGGGACGAGTGCGAGAAGGGTAGAAGACTGTATAACTTCCTCCCCTGCACGCAGGAGAAGGTTTTTAACAGGGACGTCACGCCATCCAGAGGGCTGATACATCTTCTAACAGGGCACGGACCATACGGAAGTTACCTCACAAAAATAGGTAAAAGGGAAACCGACGTATGCCGAGACTGCTGGATGGAAAGAGACACGCCAGAACATAGAGTTTTTTCCTGCCCCGCCTCTGATGAACAGATAATATCAGCCAGAAGAGACCTGCCGAATAACAACATCTTCGAACTGATAAGGAGCGAACATGTAAAGAAGTTATGCGACCTCGCAGACTTAGTGTCCAATATCGAGTTGCGGAGGTACCTGACGGAACCGGAAACCCGGTGCCCACCAGCCCCCCCTCCTCAACAGGAGCCCCGCAGAAGCAGCAGGATACGAAACCAAGTCCCCACACCCCCTCCCCGGAGACCGTCACAATCGCGTCGGGAGCAGATACCAGAGGAAGAAGAGGAGTCAGCACCGGAAGATTCAACCCGAAGGAGAAACTTCAGAGTGTCCACTGGGAGAAGAGGAGCCGCCGCCAGGAGAGGGTTACGCCCGTCCAATCAGCCTGGAGAGAGGCATGAAGGTTGCCCGGAGAGAAGTCGTCGAAGATGAAAATGACCTAAAAACCATCTCTAGGGAAAAAAAAACAAAAAAAACAGAACCCCACATTAAATCGTGACTAAATTTTCTTTAATAATACATCCAATATGAGGGACCATAAACTGCTAGACCTGGAATCTGCTGGAATCCAGTAGGCACCAAAGAGACTTATATAAAAGGAAATTTCGAAAACAAACAAATTTAATTTAAATTAATTTCTTAACAATGTAAGTGTAGTAAAAACCATGAACATACATTTATATACTTATTATTAATTAATATAATCTAATATAAAAGTTTGTTTATCTTTTCCCTTTTTTTAATTTTTATTATTATTATTATTACCATCAAGTCTACATATAATTATTTACGTATTTTGTCATATTTATTTATCTATTACATATCTAACAATTACAGTTAGCATGCTATCAAAACTTAGTACCCTGTATTACTGATTCACGTTAAATTTTGCGGCTGTGATTTCATTCTGAGATCTCATAGCAGCCCTAGTCTGCACGGACATTGAACCTCGCACGGCCACTGTCGCTTGCGTGGAATGCAGAGTCAGCTTCGTGTCGCATAACCAAGTTGACACGGAGTGCTGACGCCGGTATCTTATCGGGCGTGTGTCCTCAACACATAAATGCAACAACGGCGAGATAAATAAGAAACTACATAACCTCTTACAGTAAGTGTATATTAGGATTAATTAATGAACTAGCCCAGTATTTCAGTGCATTTAACTTTATCCAAATAGCAAATTCTCCCCACACACTACAATAAAGCCTGATCTGGAAACCAGACAGGGAACTTGCGTCCGTGCAGACTAATCCAAGCAATCATTCACCCCAATCTAAACTCTCACCCCATCATACTCTCCCCTCAAGCTTGAAACAGTTCTGGATACCAGAATGGTTGTCCCTCCTGTAGATAGCATTTCTTATCGTACTATCTGTACGATAACTAAAACTAACCAATAAACTAACATAAATTAATCCATAACTACTATTAACAAGTTTAATTAATTACCAATCATACAAATGCACAGTAAATTTACAAGAAATCTTTAAGAATTGTTCCGGTCACCAGAACGGTCTATTAAAATAATACAAACTAAAAATTATTAAATGTAGCTATGTATAGTCTCTCCATGTATTTTCTTTTTCTGTACTTGTATTTTATGTATGAAAATAAAGATGAGAAGAAGTAGGATAAAAAGGCGGGGAAACCGTTTAAATTCAGGAAACTGACGTCCTGGTTTATTTAAAGGTACCAGGACATTAAGAGCATACCCTCGAAAGTACGTGGGTGGAGGCGGGCTACTTCGGGAGGTTTCCCCCCTTTAGATATGTATATGTATTTCAAAAAGTATTATATTATAATGAGATGTAGTGAAAATGTAGTGATCCAATGAAATGTATGATAAAGTTATGAATGTATACATTCTAAAGGTCAATAAAATTGGTCTGTTACATTTGTAGTCAAACAGTAAGTATCATAGGTTAGCACTTCCACTGCTGATAGAAATTTTTACATTTTTTTTGGCATGTATTATGTTTGGCTAGAGCCGAGCCCCAATACCCATACTGTTGTATTCATGTTGTTTTTCAGAAAATATCAGTTCTGAACCACTGTGTTGATTCTTTTCTGGAATCCGAGTATCTCACAGAGTCCACAAAATTCATGACACTTTCATGGCGTCTAAATACCCTGAAAGTTTGAAAAATTTAAATTTATTGTATGCCAGTACTTGCACAAGAATATATTTTGAGTCTAACTTGGGAACATGTCATTATAAACACTCAACATGCCACAAATGAGAAATAAATTCAAATTAGATACCTTAACATAATTTGAAAACTGTTTTTTCTATATGGTAGCGAATGTTGGAGTCTTTGTCAACATGACAAATTAGAATGAATTGTTCACAAATGAGATTTTTGTGGTCTTTAAGTGGAGTGACCTTACGAGACGAAATTAGAAGGGAAGAAATCCGAAATAAATGGCAGGTCGAAAAATGGTGTAAGAAATTTAAAAATTTCAGTTAAGTGGAAACATCATGTTCTGAGGCCACCAGATAGCTGTTTGCTTTGGAAATTATTAAATTACAGGCCACGCAGAATGGGCTTTGGTTACTCAGACCTGCAAGAGGAAGAAGATGATCACCACAGTGGACACAGAGCAGTATATACCTCGTGGACAAGTTGCACCACCTGACTTGCTGCATTTGCAGTATGTTCTGTGCAAAGGATGCTATCTATTGAAGGCCAGTTTCATTCTGTGGTGTTTGTCCACACACAAGGGACTTGAGGCAAGTGTGGAAGTGTCAAGTCTGGAGAATTCGCATACCATATTCTTGAAATGTGAGTGCCATGTTTCTCTCTCATGCACTAGTGCCAACATATGGCTGAACCAACTAGAACCATTCATGCTACATGGGTATCCTTTCTTCTCATATTCAAACAGAAGATTCAGGCCTCTCCGATGGTGCAGTGGTAGCGTCCTTGCCTTGTAATCAAGGGATCCCGGGTTCATTACGTGGTGGAGGCACATAGTGGTTCGGATCCCACTTTAAACTGTTTGTTCAGTCCCGATTAGCCTTACTGTGCATAAAGTGGACTTAAAACACCAAATCAATCAATCAATCAAACATATCTTTCTGTACTTTTGACAAGCTCTAGAACACCTCGGAACACACCTGACCAGTAAAGAGGATGCTTAGGTATTCATTTATTTTTATATTTTATGTACATTGATTAAGGGGGTGAATGTGTCATTCAGGTTCTTGAAGAAATGATTGATTGATTTGGTTTATTTTACTTCATATTTCTGCCACTTTTGGCTAATTGTGAAGATGAGAATGAGTGATGATATTATGAAATTAATGAAGGGACATTCACAAAGAACACCCATGCCTCGGCAAGGATTCGAACCCGAGGCCCCTGGAGTCGTAGCCTTCTGTGCCGACCACGTTCTTGAAGAAATGCTTCCTATATTTTATTGGATAGCTGCAGTATTGGTTATTTTGTTGTCATTAAGTTTTTCTACAGTAGAACCCCAATTTTACATTTTTCAGGGGAGCAAGGTGAAAAAACCATAAAGATTGAGTGTAATGAAGGAAAACATAAAATTGGGGTTGCACTGTATATGTAAACCACCAGTATCTGATAATTCATCTCAAATAGAAATTTTGCATGCCAGTGTAAATGTAATTAATATATGCCCTTTTCCTCCTCAGATGGTTGCCAAAGTGTGCTGATCTGTTTCTCGATATGAAAGACTGCTGGAGCTATCTGGTGCCCACAAAGAGAGGTGAATCGCTTTTTCAAGTTCAAAGGTTCTTCTTCTCTGCCTGTTCATTGATGTCTTTGCAGCTGCGATCGCTGGTCATCAAATCGATCAACGCTCTGCTTGAGTTTTTGGATCATTATAAGGCATGTGGTTTCTTCTTTGGTAAAAGGAATAGTGTAAAAAGTATTTTTTGCAATCTTACCCATACTATTTGCAATACTTGTACATTCACTGAGCCATGGTGATCCAGTTTGGTAGGACTGCCACTCGGGAGATCTGGGTTCAATTCCCATGGAGGAGTTGATCTCAGGGGAGAATAGTTTTTATGCAGTTCATCTAATTTCTAATCATTGAAGACTAACCATAATGCTGATAACATCACCTCCACCATAGCTGGGATCAAAGAATCACATCCCCTATGTGCCTTCAGGACATAAACAGAGCTCTTCCCGATGGTGTGGTGCTGGCCTCCGTGGCAGAGTGGTTAGCACAGTGCACTATGATGCCAGAGGTCCCAGGTTCAAATCCCAGCCTGAGCATGGGTGTTCTTTGTGATTGTTGCTTTATGAATTTCATCATATTATCACTCATCCTTATCTTCGGGATTATCCAAACGTGGCAGAAAAGCAAATTAAAGTGAATGAAACCAATCAACCGATGGCATAGTGGTAACAGCAATTGCTTTGTAATAAAGAGGTTCCGTGGCTCAATACCTGGTGGATGCACATGGTGGTTCAGATCCCATTTTAAACTGTAGGTCCAGTTCTGATTAGCCTTTCTGTGCATAAAGTGTACTTAAAACTCAAGTGAAACAAACAAACAAGCAGTTCAGTTCACAGGGGATATTTTGCAAAATTGTGATCAAGGGGTTCCAGGTTCAATCCTTGATGCATGCACACAGTGGTTCAGATCTCATTTTAATATTATACAAGGTACATCTTGGCTTGCTCTAAGGTTATCCTATATTTAACAACTTGGCTTCTTCAGGGATAAGTAACACTTAGAGAGACTGTACAGGCCACACTTCCCTAGGATGCAAAGTATATATATGCAAGAATCTATTTCAGAAACTATTGCCAATTGAACTTTTTCGGAATGTAGGGTAACAACCTCTGTGATGTCCCAAATATATAATATATAAATGAGGTGCACACAGGAGATGTACTACGTAGAATTTTCAGCAATGATGAGGCCGATTAATCGGTACTCTATCGATATCGGCCTATATAGGCATATTGGTTTACTGGTAAAATTACCGATTATTTTACCGATCTGATATATCGATAAATATCTGATAATTTAGTGCAAAATTCTGCCATTTTGTTGTAATTCTTATGGGTAATCTCCATGCCCTACTTTCTAAGAAAGTAAATGTCTAAATATGCAATTTCTTTTGCACCGCAGTCACCTTGAAACACATTTATTAAGAAGATCAATGAACCTTTCAGGTTCTTGAAGGACCATTTCTAATTTGATATCAGATCAGTAGAATATTGGTTATCAGTATCGGCCAATTTTATATTGGAACTTTTATCAGTATCGGCCAAAATTTCATACCGGCCCATCCCTAATTTTCAGCGAAAAATGCAGGCTCGACCATTATGTATGTATGTATGATATGTAGAGATATGCATATTTAATTGTTTGCGGAAACATGAGATGTCAATGTCAAATAACATGTGATATTGTTAATTTTTCATGGTTTTTCAAAAGTATGAGGTATATTTCCTTAACATACTTTTGTCATGAAATGAACTTCAAAATGTGATTATTTACTGATGCAACATGTTCTGAAGTTGTCTCTTGTTGTCAATTTCATTATATCATCACTCATCCTCACCTTCACAATTAGTCAAAAGTGGCAGAAAAGTGAAGTAAAATTAACCAAATGAATCAGTCAAACAACTTTCTTAAGTCAGAATTATCCTGTGTGTTTTGCAAAATCATGGATATTTCAGTAATTCTGCTGTAAAAAATTAGAAAAGCAAGAATGGACTACTTTACACAGAAATAAACATAACACTGGTAACTACATAAATGTGCTATTAGAATGGAAATGTTTATTTTGTGTAATTTCAAATCTAATTTGGGATTTTATTCACCATTTTAACACCAAAATTCTATTTTATGCACCACTTTTAATCCTGAAATGTCCCTAGTTTCTGACCCAAAATCTTGAGTTTTTATGTGGATCTAATGTTATAATGATTCACATGATTCATGTATATACAGGAAATATCTAAATATGTAGTTTTTGTTTTCAAACATACATATGTTAATACAATTTTTTTATTTGTGTTAGAAAATTTTGTATTTGTGTTCTATTGACAGCAACATTTTCATATTGCTCTATCTGTACTATTAATAGTTACTGAACCATATTACAGGGTGGGAATGACTTTGGAGATGAATATGAAGATTATACGTTCGTGAATCAACCGTTGGTGCTGGTAGAGTTGATTCCCACGGAAGGAACGGCCAACATTAGATGCGTTCCGTCACTGCTAGACATCAGATCGAGTGTGCATGAGTGGTTTCAAAAAATAATTACAATGAATAAGGAAATTCCAAGGGTTGAGATGCTTTTGTTTCCAGGTAAAGTCTGTGATTTCAAAGATTTAACGTTGCTGCTAGCTAAATATTGCCTGAAAATGTGACATTTTAAATAAAATGTCTTAAAATTCACTATCCATTCACCATTTATTGTATAATTCCACACATAGTTGGTTACAATTGAATTCTACATCATACCCACTTGCCGTATTAATTTTCTGCACAAAATGGCTATGTGGTAAGAGTTGCCGAAATTGATAATGAAATAAAGTGTATTTTTTGCAAAAGTAACATCGAATTATTATTCATGCCTCACAAAAGTTTGGAATATTGTTATATTAGACAATACTTGTTAGACACGGCATTGGAATGCAACAATACATGGTATCTGTCTGTCTGCTGAACGTTCTCAACTTTTCACCGACATATGCCACTGTGCCTATCTCCTATTGACTAATACAATATTGTTCCGAACTTGTGCCTAATATAACAATATTCCAAACCTTTGTGTGAGGAGTGTATATTTGTGTAAGAGGAGAATTCAACCTTATTTGTGATATGAATTTTTGGTTGGTCACTTCCCGCACAACTTAGTGTACCGTCCTTATCTTATGATCTTCCACCCCTCTTCCTCCCTACCTGTGCACCTAAAGGTGCATCCCCACTATGCCGGTCGGCAAGACCGAGCAGCAAACCCAGTTGGTTTTGCCGAACTTGGTGGACGTCAGTGTGGAGATGTGCATCAGTCTGGTTTGATGTTTAGTTCCCAGTACACGTAAAATACTCCTTTAATGTTACCTCTGTATCTGATGTTCCTCTGCGTTTATTTCTATCTTCTATTTATGTCCTCCAATCTGCAATCCCATAACTGAGGACAATCACTTCACATTTCTGCTAATGTTATGACTAGGAATGGGCACAAAATCTGAATTAATATCCAGATTTCAAATTATCCGATATCTGTTTTGGATGCAATGGATGATCTAAGTATCTGAATAGTTGAGATATCCGGTAATCCAGGTAGTACAGATTTGATAAAGGATTTGTAGAAAATCCGTTGAAATACAAACACGATGAATAAAAGAATATGTGGATAGATGTAAAACGGACTAATTATAAAACTGTCTGGATAATGCACACATTCAGATATCCGGATATTTCTGACAATCTGAATATCTGGATATTTCTGACAATCTGAATATCTGGATATTTGATATCTAGATAATCCAAATATCTGGACAATCCAGATAATTCTTATATATTTCAGAATATCCAATATCTGGGTATTTGAAATCTGGATAAAAAATTATCCGATATCCAGAAATAAATTTTATGTGGGTTTGGCCATCTGTAGTTATAACTTCCGAGTTTGTCCACTCCCTCCATGATCAAAAGTTGAACAAACGAGACAAGTCCTTCCTCAATCTGTGTAGACATGCTCGGTGCCACCTCAACTTAGCACGTTGGCACGATTTCATTTGAAGCAGACCATTACTAGTAGGCTTGGAATCAGCATGCCAATGGCATGTACCCATTTGTTTGGCTTTGCCAATCGACCTTGCTAACTTTCATAGTAAAGATTATCATTCCATTCCTAATGCAATAACAATATTCCTCTTTGCAGTTCATCAGATTCGAGTTAATTGTGCTTAATTTGACTTGTTTCAGAAATGAAAGATGCTGATTTGTACCTTATTCCTGTTGGCTATCAGGAAGAGGAGGTAAAAGCTGCCTATGAGAAAGCTTACGCTTACTTTGACCCTAACACTGTAGGGCCAAACACATACAAAGTGGTGTATGACCCTTACCTGTTTTATTTGTGCAAAGAAGCTGATACGGACTTGAAAGAATTCATGGCTCAAGATCCACTTCCACTTTTGAATGTAAGTCATACCTGTTAACATTTTGTTGAACGTAAATTAATATACCATATTTACTCATGTATAATGCACACTTTTTTCCAAAATTCTTGTCCCCAAAAACTGTGGTGCGTATTATGCATGGAATAATTCAGACAGCCAACATGAAACCGTACAGGGTCATTCCATGATTTTGGGACACTTGCATTGATTTTTCATGTTTACAGAAACCTATCATGTTATATATCATTGTAAAGCTTGAATCCTGCAGTTTCTGAATTTGGAAACAGTATTTTAGAAAAGATAACAACACTAATGTGAAATTAGGTTGAAATAAGTTCATCAAAAAATGAAGAAACGTTCTGATTTCTATAGTACTTTGGATGAAAGAAAACATAAGGAAAAAGATAATAAAAATTAAAATGTATTACTGGCCAAATAATGTGACATACATGGAGTGTGTAAATTCATCAATGGAAAAAATCTTGTGCTGCTAACTGCTATTTGGAAGGTCCTGAATGTGCCTTGTATAAATGTTACATTAGTCATAGAAAGAAAAAGTATATATTTTGAAAAAGAAGGAATGAGCAATTGAATAGGTATCACTTGATTCACTCTTGATGAGCATAGCAACAGATTTACAATCTACAACTAAGAAAGCCATTTCTTGAAACTGGATTGTACTGCGCATTATATACGAGATATAATTTTTTGTCACTTTCACCCATCCAAAACCTGAGTGCGCATTATACACGTGTAAATACTAATTCAATGTACGAGGGTCATTCGGAAAGTGAAGAACATTTCAGGTGGCCGCGGTGGCTCAGTCGGAAGAACATTTCACCATATGTGAATTAATAATATTGCAGAAACAGAATATACATGTTTTGCCACATACTTTTACCTACTTCTCCACATAGTCGCCTTTAACACTGAAGCACTTGTCGTACCTTGATACCAGTATAACTATCCCCTCCGCCTGGCAATTAAGCCAGTCCATGTAGTTGCATGGGCTGTATGTGCAAATGTTCTTTACTTTGTGAATGGCCTACATATTTTTGAATGATTATTTTAGAAGTAACGTGATAATACCACTTTATCTACAAAACTGGTGACTGTTTTACTAAGTGAATATATTTTAAACGTAACTTTCTTATGATGGATGCGGTAAACACGGTTTAAAATTACTCACGTGAAATTTAGAAAATTTCGCACTTCTGAGTTGCACAATTTAATGGTTAAATCCTATTAATTTCGAAGATCCAATGTTTTCATTCACAAAAGGGTACGGCGTTTGAAGCAGAGATGGTACCACGTCACTGCATTGTTTGTTCCCAGGCGGCAGTAGTTGCGATTTCTCCCGTTCAGCGGTGCTGGCATGCGCACCGTGGTTTGCAAGGCTTCTGCCTCTTGTCAGGTGGCATTGCCGGGTGGTGGTTGAGGGGCTGGGCTGTGCTACTCGGCATGGTGCAGTTCCTGTTGCCCACATGGCTGGAGGTGGGTCGAGTATGTGCACCGCATCTTTTCTTTTTCAGGTCGGGGATCTTTCTGAGGACAGGGTGCCAAGTCGGGTGTGCCTGCCCATTGTCCAGGTTCAGTGCTGATTTCTGTTGGATGATAGCATGGGTTTCTTTGACAGTGTTTTCTATGACAGAGCCGGTTGTGTGAAGTATGAATATGGAGGAGATGGTGTGGTTAGTGGAGTGGAGGTGTTGAGAGAGGCCTGATTTTGGTGTGTCATTTTTGGCATTTTTTACGTGTTCGTTCGCACTGTCCCTTTTTGGACAGTGCGGATAGTTCTGCCAATGTAAGTGTTGTGGTCTTGTAGACACCAGGGGATGCAAGTTTGGGTATGTAGTATCTCTTGAAGTTGGGTAGTGCTCTTCCTATTTGGGATATAGGTTTGTGTGCCACTCGGATGTTGAAAGGTTTGAGGGCCTTGGCAAATTGGCCAGATGTGGTGGGGTGGTATGGAAAAGAGATCCATTTGGGTTTATGATTTTGGTTCAGGTTATCTCTGTTTCTTGGGTGTCTGAGCTGGGCTTCTGTTTTTGCACACCACATGGATAGTTGGCGTTCGGTGTAACCGTTGTTAAATTGTGCAAAGCGGAAGTGCTTAATTTTCTAAATTTCACGTAAGTAGTAACTTTCTTAGTTCTGTTTCTTTTTACGGTTGTAAATATAAGAGTAAAATATATTATTTTTCACTGTATGTTTATAAACAACACATTGCCAGCTTGGTGGATGGGTAGATTAAGTGGTTGACTTTCATACTTGCCACCTCCCAAGTTTGAGTCCTGGCATCGCCATGGCCTACTTGTTATCATTATTAGCCAATACTTGCCAGAAAGTGTTAATTAGTGAAAATACTACTACAACAACATTAACAGCACATTGATTATTTTATAACAGGTGATTTTTAACAACGGAGTAGGAAGAAAAACCTTTTTACATTACATAGTTTGTTGCATCAGTTTCATGGTTAATTGGTCATTGTTGACAAAACTGATAATCTCGTAGTTGCCAGGTTGTATGCTTTTATGCCATTTTTTTTTTTAGAACTTATCCCTAGATTTTACTGTCTTCATTGTACATTTTCTTGACTGTTGACACTCAAATGAAACTTAAGCTTCCAAATTCATTGTCATTTAAATCGCTTTTCGTTTTTATAATTCTAATGCCTTTATTTCTTTCTAATTTTTATTAGCATTTACAATTTCACTATTTCAGGTGAAAAAGTATGTTCGTTTTTTCTATTACATGCCTTGCAAAACCTCTCTTTACTTAATACATCTAAATTGTTCCAAAATGATTTACTTTACAAGATGGTTAGTTCGTTACACATATTTTATTTTAGAGCTATATATTCCTGAGGGGTGTAAGGGGCGATTTTCCATGTAGTACACCCAAATGTCAACCTCACTTCCACGTAGTACACCCTGGACTGCATTTTGCACACAAACGAGGCTCTGGCGACTGGCACTATGGCCAGTATAAATTCGTGTGTGTTGTCCTATTTTTTGTCCTTGTGTGTGCTGAGTGCCTCTTTACAGCCTCAGCTATTAACAGAAGTCAGAAAATTTTAAGATTTTACTTATGCAACGTTAGAGTTGTTATTTGTAACGGTAAGGGGCTGGACCTCGTATAATGTGCCAGGTGCAAAATAGCATAAGTGCTGACGCACCCAAAACTTTAGAATCAAAATTAAAAAATATATATTCCTGAATTAAACAAAGGAGCCACATAATTTTTTTTTAATATTTGGAGATGGTATTCTTGATTTTTCTTCAATTCTTTTGCATCTATTATTCTAGCAATTTTTCCTACCTATTTGTCTGGTCTGATTTCTTTACTTTTTTATTTTTTACTTTCTTAATGCTTTGTCTATTATTATGTGTGACTATCTATTTATCTTAGCTTGTTCTTTTAGAAGATTCATTTAACTTTTTCTGTACATATGCTCACATTTTTGTAAACTGTCAAATATTATATTTTTGTGGAGAAGGATGGTTCAATGAAGAAGTATAAATTTATGTACATTTTTGCTAATGTTTCATCGCAACAGGATCCTAGGCTGCCTGGTACACTGAAATCTCTGTAACCAGCATTTAGAACAAACCCTTTTACCTGGTTTGGCGATCCACTTACTCGCAGTATTCATTTCAGGAGATCTACTCTCCAGTGTGAGCTCAAATGAGCAAATAACTCTCCCTTCCAAGTCACAGTTCGAACAGCAGTCCTCTCTCACTCTCATCTCGAGTCCATGGTTTGCATCTGTTGCCAACAGCTTGCTCATTTGAAACTTTAATTTTTAACAGCCCATAAGCCTAATCAATTGTTCCAGATGTGAGAATGCAAGGAGATAGTGATGCAAAGTATCAATAAACACTTGAGAAAAAGACATCAAATCACTTACACCAACACATTGGCACACATACATATTTGTATGCAACTACCTAAATAATTAGCATTTTAAGAGACTCCTCAAAAGAACAGTGGTAACACCGTTGTCTTGTAATCAAAAGATTCTGGTTTCGAGTCCCAGTTGTGGAACATTGCACAGGAGTTTCAGAAAAAAATTAAACTGTAGATCCAGTTCCAATTATCCTATGTGAGAATAAAATGGACTTAAAACTTTATCAAGATGTTAAAACTTTATGGAGATATTTAAGGTAAGGTAAAGTTCCCGTGCCATGAAGGCACATTTAGGGCTCCACACATTCTCGATCTTGGCCATTTTGGAGGTGATGCGATCAGCACCACACTCCGGCCGCTTTTACTTCCCAGGGTTGCCCCCAGGTACCCATTGATTTGAGGCTGGGTGAGAACCAGAGCCACTTTGTGCAGGGACATGACTGGAAAAATTCCTACCTTAGTTCACCCGCTCTGGGAATCAAATCCAAGGTCTCCTGCATGGCAGTCAGACACCGTACCGACTAGACCACCTTGACCAGTGATAATTTAATTTGTACCGGGTATAGATTTCCATTAGGGCTCAGCCAATATCTATACCTCTTACTACTTTATACTGATTACAGCACCGATACTTGAACATTATTATAACTAAAGGTTGTTCAGGATATTTACAATTATATAAATTTTAATATGTAAGTATTCCATTGGAACTATATCATATCAGTCGACCAGTTTTATTTTTAAATATTAATAAGTGTACATATGAGGTAATGATAAAACTAAAGTAGTAGAAATTAATTTTTTTATACACAATACTAGTGCAAAATTAATGAAAATTACACATTTTGCATAATTTCCAGGATATCTAGATTCTGTGAAAATGTGCTGTACTGTACAACCCAATAACCAATCTCCATAAAAGCATTGGTTGGTATTGTTGATATAATTTAACTGATACTTTCCAATACTAATACATTGGCCCATAATTTATATGTAGCCTTTTCAACTTACTGTTTAATTAGAAGATGTAAGTGAGTACTAAAAAGATTTCCGCAAAACTTACTTGTAAATGTTCTATTAATTTCGGTGGCTTCTGCCACCATCCACTTGGGAAACTCGATTCTTCACTTTTGGGTTGACTTCCGGTTCCTGTTGTTTCCTTGCTCACCACTAGGGGCACTGGTGTAGCCAGTTCGTCTGCTCCGTGTGATAGGTTTGAGTTGTCGCAAAAGCGGGAGCCAAACATGATGTGCCTGACCACTGTCGATATTCAGCTATTGCGGAAAGTGCGTAATTGCTTGCATCCCTTTAATTTACTGTTTAACATTTTTTGTTCTTCAGGAATTCACAAAACGATTGGACAAATTCGGATTGGTCAAAGGAGAAGTGAGTCTTCTGAGAAGGCAAATACCACTTAATCTTATTATGTTAGATTGCAACACTTTGAATGATACGATATGGACCTTGATAGATGACCTGATATCATACATTGTGAATTACTTCATCAATAATAGCACGAGTCATAATAGGCAGTAAGTATTTCTAGTTGTAGTGTGTTTGGAAGTCATGTAATGTACTTCCTCTGTTCCAAAATATGCTACAGAAACATAATTTATGTTGTTCCAATGATTGGTTTGCTTTATTTTACTTCACGTCTTGTGCCACTTTGGCTAATTTGCGAAGACTGGAATGAGTTATGATATGATGAATGGACACTCACAAACATCCATGCCCAGGCCAGGATTCGAACCTGGAATCCCTGGTGTTGTAGCGCAATGTACTAACCACTCTGTCACAGGGGCCGGCTTATGTTGTTCCAATATATGGTGTAGATGTAGTACATATTTCCAAATAAGGCACAAGAATCATATAATTCATTTTGTTTCAAAATATAGTATACGTCTGCTTCACATTCCAAAATAAAGGTACAACTAATGGAAAAGTATGTGAATTGTCCATCTCCCTTTTCATCCCATTTGTTTTTCAGTGTTATGATTAATAATTGAAATAAAAATGTTATGAAGAGAATATATAATTCCTTAAAATAACACAGAATATTGAATTTAAGAAAAAAATATGAGAATAGCAATTCTTTGCTGTTCCTTGTACACACACCTTCATGCAGTGAAAGAATTGCAGAATGGCATTCTGGTATTAGATTGGACTTGGGTGGCTGGCTCTTGGATTTCTAATTATTTGATTGATTGATGTGGTTTATTTTATGTTGCTTTTCTGCCACTTTTGACTAATTGCGAAGGAGGATGAGGAATGATATCATGAAAGTAATGAAGGGACACTCACAATGAACACCCATACCCAGACTGGGATTCGATCCCAGGACCCCTGGCATCATAGCACAGTGTGATAACTAGGGTCCAGGACTTTATGTCCTATAAAACTGTAAAATATGTATGATTATGTCATATAAATTGGAAAATATGTCAGAAAAATGCAGAAATATTCCCAGTAAAGCCAAAAATATGCACAATAGTACTCTCGAATTTCTCCCATACCCGATAGAGTAGAGTAGGGGCTGTAATGTACCGAATGTTATTTTTACTTTTGACTGATTTTTGTGAAAAGCGATAAAGGCAAAGAAATGAGAACGAAACTTCTTTACTTCCCGTGCAACAATGAGAGAGAACATTTTTCCTCGATAATGTTTGCATGGCTATCAATTGTCGGCGGGATAAAAGAAGTGGGGTATTATTGTTCTGTACTAAGAAGAGACTGCACCTTTCTTCCTCCATAATTTCCATATCCTGCCATCGACAATATGAACTATCCGTTGTGCTAAAGCTACGAAGAAAAAATTATGAAATTACCGATTATGTGGGAAAGAATTACAAAATTATACAGAAATATGTCTTATTGCAACAAAATTGAAGAAATATGTTGTAAAAATGCGAAATTGGTGAAATATGTCAAAATATGCTTTGTCAAGTTTGTCTATTTCGGTTGATTTTCATCAGATATGTAAAGATCTCACCCCAATATTAGATCCGAAGCCAAATGAAAAATATGTTATAACATAAAGTCCCGGGCCCTAGTGATAACCATTCTGTGATGGAGGTTGGCTTGGGCTTCTACTGGAATGCCACTGCTGGTGACCACCTGCCCACAATGAGCCATGTAAATATTTTAGTTTGACGCTGATAACAATCACGTCCATATGATACTGTACATATTAGCACAAATCTTTAATATCATTTTCATTCTCAAATAACTCCATTGAATATGATTTTGGTGTTTATAGTTGGAAACATTGTATTAGATTTCCTTCTAAGTGCAAACTCAATCTCCTATCGTGCACAATAATCATACATGTTGAACTCGTTTCTATACCATATTTTGGAAGGAAGTAATTAGTTTGATGTACATGTTTATAGTGAATCAAAACTCAAAATTTTTATTAAAAAAATAAGCATAGTTTGGGTTCAAATGTGAGTATAAAATGACATTTCAGATGTAATAATGCAAAGAATGTCATATTGTAGATGGCTAGGAATTTGGGCTCTCGGAGGGAAAAGGCATCAACCTCCTGCTCTTCTGTGGGCAGAGGGGAGCATGCCCCTCCTTCGAGTCGGCAACCAACGAATGGTCGACTCTGAACTGGCTCGGACTAGGGGAATCTGACTTTAATTAAAACAAAGCATCTCGACAACCCGCGAGGGTGTTGACGGGATGTGATTTCTGTCCGGCGCCTCCACCACTTTAATTGCCTAGCTTACATCGTCAATAGAGCACTTACACTTCGGGAGAAATAAGAAGAAGGTAAATCGCCTTTACTGTTTACCAGAGATAGATGAATAATAATGATAAGAGGAGAAAGGTAGGTGGTCGAGGGATGTGCCAGCACTTACATCTGCTTCCTGGTGGTGGCACTGGCTGCTGCTCGCAATGAGGCTCGAAGATATTTGTAACTAATTCGCTTGTATACTAGCCAGGTCTACTGTGCTTTGCAATCTCTGTTTCCTGTGGAATTCTCCTATGCAAGTCTGAGCATTCCAGGAGATGGAGGAAACTGGATGTGAAGTACACCAGGAAGCAAACGTTCTGTACCCGCATCCCTAGCCATCGACAATATTTAATTTGAAAATTGTACGTAACACATTGCACAAAAAAATAAAAAGTATAATCTAATAGTACATTCATATCCTTCAGATGAAACCTGCTGGATAGTTCTGTGCAAATACGGTGGCAAATAGAAAATTCCTCTTTTGGGGGCATATCCAAGAGTGTATATAATTTTGTAATTAGGGCTAAGCCGATATTACTTTGATACCAACACTGAAACTTCACCATTGTAGTAATTAATTGTTAGTACAAGTTGGGTCAGAGCCTCCCTGATAGTGCAGTGGTATCATAGTTGCCTTGTAATCAAGGGGTCCCTGGTTTGATACGCGGTGGAGGCACATTGTGGTTTGGATCCCACTTTAAACTGTAGGTCCAGTCCCAATTAGCCTTACTGTGCATAAAGTGGACTTAAACCACCCGCCCCCTCCCTGCAAGGTAATCATGGCTGAAAAGTCAGGGCAAAGTATCAGTAAGATCTTTGTAGTGAAATAATTTTTAAAATAAAATTCCACTATTTTAGCTCGTTTTGTGAAAATTCACTGTGTACAAGCTCTCACGACTCAATTTTGAACTGTAAATAAAAAGTTATTTGTAGGGCTGAGACGATTGCGATGCCGAAGTATCAGTATCGGCCGATACCAGTAGTATCGGTATTGGAAAGTATTGTTTGGAATTTGTCTGCCGATACCAGCTGATTCTTTTCCGGCATTTTGGTCTTTCACGGGGTCCGCAAAAATCCCATGCGACACTTTCGCAAAGTCTAATTATCCTGGAAATTATGCAAAATTCAAACTTTATTTTTATTTTTCACCAATTTTGCACGAAAAACTATATTTTGTAATGACATAACATCTATTTTCATATTCTGATGTAATTCTTGAACATTCTAAAGCAAATTTCTTGGTAAATTGATGCATATAATTGCAGAAGAATATTTTATTTACACGACAATATTGATCAATATTTTAAACATTTTTTTTATTTCAATATTTATCGGTGGGTATCGGTGAGAGTATCGGCATCGGTTCAAAGTGGTATCGGCTCAGCCCTAGTTATTTGTGTGTCAAATTCAAAGCATTCTTCTGAACAGTCATTCTACATATATTGAACAGCATAAACAGCAGCGTAGAAAAAAAGAACAGCAACAAAAAAGAGAAATCAACTCAAGATGTCACCGATAAATAATTACAAATTCATTTTTAATGATTGTCCGAAACTGTGTTCCCGCAAAGAGAATGTCTTGATTTGGATTATTGCATAAGAAGGGAATAGAATAGCTGATGTGTAATTATAAAATTAATTTGTTTTGACGTAATGTTTATGCAGAATATATGATGATTGCACCTTCTACATAGCTCCCAGGAAATTCAATGTGTGAAAGTGCTGACTGGTTTTTTGCATACTTTCAGGATACTTGGGCTCGATTAAAGTGTAAGCAGGTGTCAGTGATTATATTCGAACTGATACTTTCTGATGAATACTAAAAATAGTAAAGTTCTATTAAATTTTGATTAGGGGTGAGCCGATACTCTTAGCAATAAGTTTTTATTGGTACTATACCATATCAATATATCAGAGTTTTGCTTTAAAATAATAATTTCACAAGAGGTAATAATTTATGATTAATATTAATAAGAACATTTCTTTCTTCATTGGCTAATATTCTTTACCATACACAACATACTACATGTACGAGGAGGATAGGTTGATAAATTCGCGTCCTCCCATATAAGACATTGATATGCCCAAAAATGCTTGTTGGTTTTATTCAACGTATTCTCCTTCTAACGCATTGCACTTTTCATATTGCTGCTGCAATCATTGCAGACCTTGCAAATAGAAGCCCGAAGATTGCTCTGCAAACAAACTCCTTGTGCGATTAATGATGCCATCTGCGCCATCAAAATGCGTACCCTTCAGAACTAGTTTTAATTTTAGAAAGAGATAATAGTCTGATGGTGCCAAGTCTGGGAAATAAGGGGGAGGCTTCTGTATCTGGAACTATACCGCGTTTGTTACAACCTGTCCCCTTTCCCGCGCTAGGGAGCGCTCGACAGTTCCGGTGCGAATGAGAAACGAGGAAAAAATTGTCTGCTGGGCAGCGAGGAGCGAATGGAAGCCAGAAGAGAGGCGCTTACGTAGACGCTGTTGCGACGTTGCGTATTTTAATTGGCTGCATGGCCTTGACTTTCCCCAGCACCGAGAAAAGCCAGGGAGCAACTAGCGCGGGAACCGGGACAGGTTGTAACAAACACGGTATACAGCTGCTCCAGTTTGTCTATTGTTTGACTGCCTTATGGACGGGTGCATTGTCCTGCAGAAAGATGACCCGTATCTTCAGCTTTCCGCCTCACTTTTCCTTGAGTGCCGCTTTCAGTTTGTCCAGCTGAGATAGGTACATTACCACCACATTGGAGGTAATTGGCCAGCAAGCCCTCACAATCCCAGAAGACTGTACCCTAACCTTCAGTCATCCTCCAGCCCAAATTACCTACGTTTGAAATTCTCTACCCATTTCTTCATAGTGGTATATGATGGTGCCTTGTCCCCCAATGTAATGGTCAGGTCCTTGTGAATCTCCTTCGGCAAGAACCCCTTCAGGAAAAGGTACTTGATGAAGACACACTGTTCAAAATTTACTAATGTCTGGAATCTGGGCATACATCCTCAATTTGGAGCCTGAGATAGAAAAGCTCTAGTTATTTTATCCAGACATGATTTTGGGTGGTAGGTTCATATATTATTTTCTTGTAGTTTACGGTTATTACAAGCGTAAGAAAACAGTTTTTTGTTGTGATGTTTCGGGAGAACACACGCTCCCTTCATCAGACATTTATTTATACTTTGACAAAAAAAACTGTTTTCTTATGCTTGTAATAAATGCAAGCAATGCGTACATACAAGAAAAACTAAAGTTCATATATTATGTGCATTTAATTGATGGTGCTAGTTCATGTCTTGGTTTGCTCGAACCAGGTAGGCCATGAATTTTTCAACCTGCCCTCATATATCTCAAGGACCAAGAATATATTGAAATGTAATGTCACTAGCAAAAGATAAATGGCAACAATATGAAAACAAAGTACCAATAGCATAATTCAGTAATTCAGCCATTGAATTGAAAAACAAACAAACAAGAAACAATGTTGTTATATATGATGTTTATAATTAAACGTAAGTGAGTTACTAACGTAACTTTTTTCCACAAACTTACTTGTAGAGGTTCTATTAACGTCAGTGGCCCCTGCCACCATCTGCTTGGGTACTCATTGCTTCACTGCTGGGCTAGCTTCCGGTTCCTGTCATTTTCCTCCATGCTGCAAGGAGCTCTAGTCTAGCCAGTTTGTCTTCTGCATGCACTGGGTTTATGTTTGGGGCATAAAATACGCTGTTGATAACAATTAGACGTAAGCGAGATATGAACTTTCTCCGTGAAACTTACTTGTACGGGTTCTTGTTTATAAGATGAAAGTGGCTACATTTGCAAATATTTAAATTCTGAAACTACAAATGAAAAATATAATTTCGAAATGCATCCCCCCTACCACAATTCTGTTGCAGAAATAATTACAATTTTACATTTTGCATATTTTCCAGAATATTTAGATTCTGAAACTTTAGGGTGGAAAAGTATCAGCAAATTTCAATCAATACTTTAAGATGCCACTAGTATCAGCTCATCCCTAATTTTGAAATGATAACATCCAAGTATGCATTTTAATCTATGGTTCTCTTTTCGTAGCATATGTGATGAATTTGAACACATTTCGAGCCGCATAAGTGAAATGCCAGAAACTATACCTGAACTTGTAGATGTGCTGAATTTCCTTGCGGAGTCACGTGACGTAACAATGTTTGCCTTGAAGGAGAAAATTAAGAAAGCTGCAGAGAATATCTTATTTCTAATGGGACATGCTGTTCTGTCTGGTAAGTATTTGTGTGTGCATTAAGAAGTCCTTATTATTATTTTCAGTAATGTTTGTTCGGTGGCAGAGCATGTTAAGTTGTCGATTTTTCATCTCACCACTGAAGTTCCAGGCTCAATTCTGTTCTTGTGAGTGTCCCTTCATCAAACATCACTTATCCTTATCATTACGATTAGCCAAATATAGCAAAAATGCAACAGTAAATAAAATACAAAATACAATTTCTTTACTGTAAGTACTAGTGTTGGGCGATATATCGTCCAGACAATATATCACTATATTGAAAAATTATCGATCAGGCAATATCACCTTGACGATATATCATCATTAGGGCTCGGGACTTTATGTCCTATAAAACTGTAAAATATGTATGTAATTATGTCATATAAATTAGAAAATATGTCATGAAAAATTACAAATATGTCAGAAAAATGCAGAAATATTCCCAGTAAAGCCAAAAATATGCACAACAGTACTCTCGAATTTCTCCCATACCCGATAGAATAGAGTAGGGGCTGTAATGTACCGAATGCTATTTTCACTTTTGACTGATTTTTGTGAAAAGCGATAAAGGCAAAGAAATGAGAACGAAACTTCTTTACTTCCTGTGCAACAATGAGAGAGAACATTTTTCTCGATAATGTTTGCATGGCTATCAATTGTCGGCGGGATAAAAAAAAGTGGGGTATTATTGTTCTGTACTAAGAAGAGACTGCACCTTTCTTCCTCCATAATTTCCATATCCTGCCATCGACAATATGAACTATCTGTTGTGCTAAAGCTACGAAGAAAAAATTATGATATTAACAATTATGTGTGAAAGAATTAGGAAATTATACAGAAATATGTCTTATTACAACAAAATTGAAGAAATATGTTGTAAAAATGCGAAATTGGTGAAATATGTCAAAATATGCTTTGTCAAGTTTGTCTAATTCGGCTGATTTTCATCAGATATGTAAAGATCTCACCCTAATATTAATATGTAAAGATCTCACCCTAATATTAGATCCGAAGCCAAATGAAAAATATGTTATAACATAAAGTCACGGGTCCTAATCTTCATGATATTTTCACAATATATATCGTGTTTGTGATATATCGTCATGATATTGTAGCGATATATATCATGTTGGTGATATATCGTCCCGATATTTTAGCGATAAATGTATATGGTGTCGGTGATATATCGTCACGATATTTTGGCAATGTATATTGTAGAGATGATATATCGACGATATCGCGATATCAAATTTCCTATATCGTCCATCCCTAGTAAGTACATATATCTGATTAGAGATGCTGTGGTCCAGCTGGTAAGACATGTGGCTTCCATATGTGAGACTTTTATTCGATTACTGTGGTAGGTGATCTATCTCATGTTGGATTTTCCTTCACATGTCCGTGCATAAAGCAGCTCTTGGGTTCACTCAGTCTTTGATAAAATGTTGCTGGGGGAGAGGGGGGGGATAAAGGTGTCTTGAACATGTACCTGTGGGGTCTGAGAAGTCACCCAAGAGACAACCTCACTTCCATGTAGTACAACCTAGCAACTGCAATGTTGCAGGTCTACTTGGCTCTCACGCTTGGACCTACAGTCAGTATAATCCTCTGTATGACTGTGTTGTCCTGGGTGTTGTCCTTATATGTGCCAAGCGCTCCTTTATAGCCTCAGCTTTTAACCTGAGTGAGGAGATCTTAGTCCTCGGAGATTTTAGTTATCGTAAGAGGCTTTGCCCATATAATGTGACAAGTGCAAATAGCCCAAGTGCTGATGCACCAAAAAATTGCATTTCAATCAAACAATCAATCGACATGTACCTGTATAAACCAGCTTTACGGTTCACCCAGCCTCTGATGGTGGTTGGTAAAGGTGGCTGGATCATGGTGCTGATCACATCAACCCCACTGTCATGTATGTACGCAGAGATTAATTTACGCACACACGTAGGTACTTCATAATATTATGATTATCATGAGGATTTATAACAACAATTTAATACTATACTTACAAGACCATTTTTAAGATGGTTGAACTTACAGTTTTGTATTAAGCAACTTTACAAACAGTTGAATGTTGACTTGGATATTATGCACACTTCACACCCACAAGGGCTGATAATGTGGATGTGTGGGAGTCCTCCTTCCTCTACACCCCCTTCTGTGCCTTAATGGTATGTTGCAGCATTAAGGGGAAGTTTTTTCTTTCTTTTTTCTTTTCGCATATCTCTTACTAGTTTGAGTTAAATTTTACATACTGTACAACATGACCTCTTGGTGCCATAGTGGCAAAGTATGGTGAATACTGAACTCTTGATCCTCTACTGAAGGTTCTGGTTTTGAGTTTTGGCCAGGGCTTCTATATGTTTTATTTTTTTTTTTATTTCGTGGTGTTACATAATGAAGTACCAAGTAAAAAACACACATGCTTTATAGTTTGGCTCAGTGATTTTCAACTCCTGGTGGTACATTAAAAGGTAGCAAGTTATACATATGATTCATATTTTCATTTTTATTTTATTGATACCTCCACTATAGATCCACCAAGCTTTCTGAAACCTTGACTGAACTACAGGCTTCCCCGTGACTTTGTGATGGTTTATATTTGTTTGACTTGAATATTGCTATTAAGATTCTACTCTTAGAGATTCACCGAGACTCTTATGTGGAAGGTTTGGTGGAATATAACCAAATCAATAAAGAATAAAAAAAAAACAATCAAATAAAGAGCAATTTAATGCTGCCACACGCAGACCCTATGCTGCATGTGGTGTTCCATGGATAATAACGAGTGTCCCAAGGGAGACCCGTTAGCCAACAGACAAACTTTTTGCCTAAATTCTATATAGGTAGGTAGAGGGGCTTTGTAGTCTTACTGCTCACGTCAATAATACCAAGGTCGATTACACTGAAACAAGACATTTATTCAATAACTGAGACAATCAGTGGCATGGCCACCAACAAAGATGGACATCACCATTACACAAAGGAAACAAAATATACGAGGGTTGGGGCAAAAGTCATTGCAACTATTTTTTTTCTAGCAGATACCAGCCCGGTTGGAAAATGTGACATATACAGATAAAAGGACGAGGGGGGGGGGGACTACATGTGGGGACAGTTAAAACACGCGAACATTGTGCCTCACATATTTTTTAAGATAGTGTACAGGATAATACTGGTTTGATCGTGCAAAACCTGTTCTACAGTTGATAGAACAAAACTGGAGCTAAAGACCCTCAAATAGTCATCTGCCATGTGCACCACACGCTGCCAATGATGTGGGAGACTCAGAATACCATATGCGTCACTTTGGCCGCACCATGTGTGAATTGGGTCATCTATTGTTGCACAGCATTGGCAATGTCCTCTTGTGTCGCAAACCGCCTTCCTCATAGTGGTTCCTTAACCTTGCGTATGAGATGAAAGTCACAGGGCGAAATGTCAGGAGAGTACGGCGGATGCTCCAATTCTTCCCATCCCCAGCGTTGCAGTTGCCGCCATACACATTCTGCTTTATGTGGTCTAGCGTTGTCGTGCAGGATGATTGCACTGTCCAGAAGATCCGGACGTTTCTCCCAAACACCACGTCGTACCTGTCGCACGAGGAAGTTCCTGTAGTACTCTGCTGTCACTGTTTGTCCATGTGGAACGAAGTGGCACACAATGACACCTCTGACGTCATACGCGACAATCACCATCAGTTTCATGGGGGAAGGATTCTGACGGAACTTCTTCGCCTTGGTGATCCGGCTTGTTGCCACTCCGTGGACTGACGTTTGAGTTCCGGTTCGTATGCCCTGGCCCAAAATTAATCGATGGGGATTATTCGTGACAGGAAGTGGTCGCCCTCCTGTTGCAAGCATGCTAGGTGGTCGGAGCATGTTCCATATTGCATCCACCGTTGAATTTCCGTCGGTGCATGTGGTACCCACCGCGATGCGATTTTGCGCAGTTGCAGCTCTGTCCGCAATATCCTGTGGATGGTGCGTTTCTCGTAGCCACTTACCCTATCTAACTCCAGTAGCGTCCATCGTCTTGTCTTCCTCCAGGAGCTGCTCGATGACGGCACGTGCTACGTCGGTCCGCACACTGACAGGTTGTCCCGAGCATTGCTGATCACCCGTTGACACACGTCCTTGATGAAACATTCGTACCCACCATGCTACTGTCCGGTATGGGAGGGCATTATTCCCAACAGCGTCCACCAATTCACTGTGACATTCTCTCGCATTTAACCCCCGGTGAACTGCTAGTTTGATGTACGAGCGCTGCTCAACACGGTTTACGTCCATCTCGCACGACGCTCGCCACACAACTGATTTCAAAGCGTTCTTTGTGCTACTTCCTGCAATCACAGAGCCATCTGTTGTTGTGCATACACACTATGCCTGCATGGCTTCCACGCGACACATAGCACTTGCATAACAGCAATTTCCTTAAACTACCTATCATACCTGGAGCCACACACTTTTCAACACTCTCACGTCAAATCCCATTATTCGGCATTTGATGGAGTACAAAAACAATAGGAGGGGTATTTTCCTGGACTATCAGTGATTTTGGCCTACTTCCTTCATGTGACAAAGAACTTGGGAGCTAATAGGTGCACTTTCCTGACTTTCCAAGGGAGAATTGATGAATTCAACTATGAATGCTATTGGATTATTGCAGGATGCTCCTATGGTTCCATTCAGCATGCCATGTGGTGTGGATTACCATATTTGAACATGGGACACACAGATTTCACTAAACTGGTGAAAATCACACTGAGAATTTCAAGCAAGGCATTGGCTTCAATTTCCTTGATGTTAGCACTCACCCTGGTCCATATTAAACTTTTTATGGACATTGGGTGCCTATTCCCTGTGTAAATCCATTGTTCCCGGGCTTCACGGCCACTAATACACTGGTTTTGACTCGCAGCACAGCCTTCGACCTGTTCTCAAGCAGGTAAACTACACAAGTGAGCTTGCATGCCAAGCTAAGAAGATAATGAAGCATGTGACCACTTCTTATGTGACGTCACAACCTTGGAAGCTTCTCATTGGCTGGCTGAGGTCACATGTATTTGCTGGTCAGAGGAAGGAGTTCCAATTCCTCCCACCAGACTTATCAGGTGGTGTAAAATGTAAACAAAGGTACTTTTTTACTTTTCTGGCCTATTTATGCGAAATAATTAAAAATGAGTGAATTTTTCATGATTTAGGCATTATTTTACCTATGCACAAATGTTATCTTTTATATTTAATAAAAAATAAGGGATTTAGCAAATATATGGTTTGGACCACATGGTTTCTTGTATTCAAGATGGCTACTGTTTGCCTGAAAATTGTTACTTTTTAATGAATAAAGCATTTCTATCCATCCTATGCATGTAGTAATTGGTTTTTAAGCATTAACCATGATGTTATTTGTGGGAGAGTATAAGACTTTGGTAAATGGCTCTCACAGACCCTTTCTATTATTAACCTAATGGCCCTTGCACTTAGGTTGGGTCTGTGGGTGTTTGTGTTTGGGCATGTATGCCCAATCCTTGATTGGTCATAACTTTAACTAGAGCGACATTAGCGCCACTGTTCCCATGCCAGGGTTTCAGATGGGTTGGTGGATCTAAAGTTACAGAAATTGGACATTATACAGCGCTAAAATTAATTATGTGATCAATTTGAAACATATTACAATCCAGATGCACAAAATTGGTGCAGATGGAAAGATAAACTCAAAATTTTACCTTGATCTAACTAGCAGCCACATACTATTGTAGGCTTCCTAGAAATAAGGAACGCTGCGAGAGGTAATTATGTCGATTCATTGGGGATGAAATAGGCGGATGTTCATCCTTGGCAAAGGGAATGAACAAACACCTACGAATTTATGTAGTTGAATTAAAAATTACCCATTTATTCCCACATTTCTAAATAACTGGTACAACAGACAGATTCAATCATTTAGGTGCTAGGTTGGTATGTTTTACCTGGGATGAGTGAGGACCTTCTCCTCAATCAATGCTATTCCATTGCCGGCTCTAATTCAACTGCTCTACCCTCGCTCTTGCTTTGTCCACCAAAACTACAATCATTCACCTCTCTATGTCAGCACCCTTCCTACATCATCTTGCACTCGCACCATTCCACATTCTAGCTCGTGCTGACGCTTACACTTCCTTGTTCCTCATTCTTCCCAAACATGCCACAGTATGTACTGGTTTCTGCTAGGAGCAATATTAAAGAAGACAGTTAGAGCTTTTCTCATATTCACAAATATGCTATTCATGTGCAACGGTATTTCTGTATCAGTAATAACCCATTTCTGTATCAGGTTTACTGAATATCCATCCACTGTACATGCAATTCATAAGTGGTACTCCAAATTTAAGGGGATGAGCTTCATCTGTAAGAAGAAGTAGACAAGCTCCCCTGTCTTCGATAGAAGCCATTTTCTCTAATGTCTATCTGGCTGGCAAACAGTACAAACTATGTGGCTGTAGGCTACACCTTAATAATCCTTTTGAGATTCTTTCCATCTGTACCAATTTTGTCACCTGGATTCCATTAAACGTTTCAAATATATCACATCATTTATGCTAGCCCTGTATAAGTTGTGAGCTTCTCCTACAGCATCAGAAATTAACTGGAGATTTTATTTTTGTACTGAATTACTATAGTTTCTCATTATGAACACTGATATTGCTGTATCTGGTAACAGCTTTTCTTTACTTTTTTCATTATGAGTTTTGCCTGCAACATTCTGCATATTGTAAATTATTGCCTGCAACATTTTGCATATTTAAATTATTGTTTCTAATTTCAATGATTTCAGCTGAAGATATTCAATTAAACTGTAGAGTATTTTTATGGCCAAAGGAGATGGAAAATGTAATTGAAATTGCAAATACAAGACTGATGCATCGGCGAGAAATTGTTGAACATGGTCTTCGCGAGAAGGTTGCAATCTTTGACAAGATGTGAGTACTGCATTTAAATTTCATTAACCACATAGGAAATTAATCGAGTATCTGTTGATGGTTAAGATGGAGGTAGACCCGTACACATTCTTGGCCATAGTGGAGGTGAGGGGACAGCAACTTTTACCCTCTCGGGTACTCGTTGATTAGAGGGTAGGCAAACTACAATGTTACTTTTTGCAGCATGTTGACAGAAAAGTTAGGGAATCGAACCTGTGTTCCCTATTTAATAGTCAGATGCCCTTCTTACTGGAATACAGAGGCTTACAAAATTCTTTAAAGAATTGTGAATATTTTGACACTTTGGTAATTTAATTAATTATATTATATTAATATAAACTAAAAACAAAAAGATTAAAAACCAACAACTTACGTGTGTGAGTATGAGATTTTTCGTACTACGTTTCGGAGGTTACACTACCTCCTTCTTCAGGTTGAAAAGATGTTATTCAGACACCTAACATGGTGCCTCGTCGTGAAAGTGAAGGTTAAGGATTTAGGTTAAAAATATTGTATGAAGGACACTTTCTAAAAAAGGAAAGAATATAAATTACACATCTAAAACCGCGCAATCCCATAAAAACAAAAGAACGTCCAAGGTTGGAGTCGGTGAACTGCCGACCAATGCTCGGGGTAGGCGAATGCACGGTGTCAGCCCATAGCTGGAGAAGGAAAACTTCTCCTCCTCAGTCCTCCCGAACTGGGGCTCGGGAGTCACCAATCCAAGGTGAAATCGACTTCCACCTCGGCGGCTTTCCTGACTTCAGGGGTAACACGGAAGCCCATCTCGTCCCTATTCACTGCGGCTTTGTCCCATTTTTTAAAGAAATTAACCCAGCCGTCTTCTAAATTCCCATCGTCCCTATTAAGTTTGTTCCAATTTTTCGCGCATATATAGGCAGCTTCATATACATTTCTGTCCAATTTATTGTTAACCTCCCTAATAACCTCCCTTTTAGCAATCTTATGTCGGTTAACCAGTATGTGTTCAGATAATCCTGTTTTGGGTATGCCCTCCTTTACGTCCTTATCATGCTCTCCCCACCTAATTTGCATATTCCTCCCGGTCTGTCCCACATATTCCTTTCCGCATTCACACACTATCCTATATACTCCCTTACGTTCTTCAGGGTTATTGCGCCCATCCCCCCTCCCTTTCTTATAAGAGGTAAAATGTTTTTCAATACTCCGGGGTGCTCTTATCCCACATTTAATCCCGTAACCCCTCACGGACTTTTCAATTTTCTCGGAGACACCCTTGAAGTATGGGATCCCGACAAAACATGTGTTTTTTTCATCGTTTCCTACCTCAGTTTTTTCCCCCTCTTTGCCATTTTGCGATGCTTCCTGCCTAACAATCTTTTTTGCTTTCCTAGCTACTTTTTCCAGGTCGCGGATAGTATACCCATTCTTTACCCCTACTTTCCTTATCCATTCTTCTTCTTTCTCTTTCTCTTTTTCGTCGTTGCATAGTCTTTCGGCGCGAATGAAAAAGTTAAGAAAAACATTTAATTTAGTCCTATTCGAATGTTGGGACCTCTTATGGAGGTACAGCTCTCCAGCCAACGGTTTATGAAAGACCCCGGTTACGATCCGTTGTCCGGTTTTAGTAAGGCACAAGTCAAGAAAGTGGATCTTTCCGTTGGCCATATCTTCTCTAGTAAATCCGATTCTGGGGTCCTGCCTCCCCAATTGGTCGAAAATGCTGTCAAGTTTGATTTCATTCCCAATGATGAGGATGTCATCCACGTACCTCCCATAATATTTTACTCCCCCCCCCCCCCCCCCTACATGTTCCATAGCGGCCTTTTCGACGTAGTGCATGAAGATGTTGGCCACAAGGCCCGAGATGGGATTGCCCATGGCCAACCCTTCTTTTTGACGGAAGATTTTATCGTTAACATAGAAGTAATTGTACCCCGTGATGAGAAAAAACCATCGGACATACTCCCAAGCGACCAAGATTTCGACGTTTTGGTCAATTAGCCATCTATACAAACAATCTCCGGCTTTGTCCCGGGGGACACTGGGGTACAGATTAATAACGTCGAAACTACAGATTACGTCCCGTTCATCTATGGTGAGTTTCTCAATAGTTTCTTTGACCATGAGAGAGTTTTTGACGCTATATAGGGTGTCCATATTCATTTTTCCCATCCTCTTAATCATCTCTTTAGCTAAACCATATCCCGGATGGGCATACATGGGGATAATGGGTCTGAGGGGTATCCCTTCCTTATGGGTCTTAGGTATCCCAAAGGCCGTAGGAATATTCCCTTCCTTAACCCCCTTAAGTAATTTCTTTTTTTCCGCGCTTCCCAAGGTAAAACTGGTTTCAATGCCTTTCCTGATTTCTCGTTTGATTTTACTAATGGGGTTAACTTTGATTTCCTCGTAGTCATTACTTCTAAAGCTATCTTCCAACTTACTATGGTATTCCTCTTTCCCGATAATAACCATCTTGTTTTCTTTGTCCGATCTAACCAAATACACGTCACTTTGTTTAACCCATTTTTTCACATTACGAAGACTCCCCCTAAGCTTACTTTCCGTTTTCCCCTTTGGAGCCCTATGATCGGTAATGGGTGGGCCTTGTTCCCTTATGCTTAGGTGCATTTGTTCATCTATAATGTTACGAATTTTTACCCTGACATTGGATTTATCTTCTTTTTTGTCTAATTTTCCTACAATTTTCTCCGCCGCAATGACGAATTCCTCTTTTTCGAAGTTTCCATCCCCAATGGCAAACTTATGCCCCAATGGACGTTCTTTTGTTTTTATGGGATTGCGCGGTTTTAGATGTGTAATTTATATTCTTTCCTTTTTTAGAAAGTGTCCTTCATACAATATTTTTAACCTAAATCCTTAACCTTCACTTTCACGACGAGGCACCATGTTAGGTGTCTGAATAACATCTTTTCAACCTGAAGAAGGAGGTAGTGTAACCTCCGAAACGTAGTACGAAAAATCTCATACTCACACACGTAAGTTGTTGGTTTTTAATCTTTTTGTTTTTAGTTTATATTTATTTGTGAGTAATTCGCACATTATCAGCATGTTATATTATATTGCGGATGGGTCCAAGACAGTCGAATCAGTTGGTTGCGCCTTCGTCCTAGACTCTCAAAGCTCCAGTTACTCACTACATCCTGCCTGTTCCATCTATACGGCAGAGTTGTACGCTATTCTAAAGGCACTGGATTTTGCAGATGTCAACGGTCTGAAGAAGGTCCTTGTGTGCTGTGATTCGACCAGCGTGTTGCAGTCTCTGGATTTGCCGTATCCCCGGCATCCAGTAGCGCAACGCATATTCAGACGGCTTGTGTCCTTATCTGCCAGCACGGATGTACACTTCTGTTGGGTCCCTAGCCACGTGGGCATCCAGGGGAACGAAGCAGCTGATGCTGCCGCCCAGTCTGCTGATGCAGATGCCGACGTTCTCGTCCACCTTTTGCCAGCTAGCGACCTGCAGAATGTGTTCCGTTCTCGACTTCTTGACACTTGGCAGACCGAGTGGGATGTGGAAACGGGGAACAAGCTTCACGCTGTTAAGCCCACCATAGGTGTTTGGCGTTCCTCGTCTCGTCCCTCTCGGTGAGAAGACGTCATTCTTACCCGCCTGCGTATAGGACACAGCCGTCTCACACATGGTCACCTACTGCAAGGGCTGGACCCTCCGTTATGTCGTACTTGTAATGTTATTTTAAGCATCCGACACATTCTCGTTGAATGTGTCGATCTTGCTTACCTCCGGCAGACTTTTAACCTTTCCGGCTGTTTGTCATCCCTCTTGGGTGATGACAGCAGTATTTTATCACATGTTTTTAGTTTTTTGCGAAGAGCTGGACTCTTCCACCGTCTGTAAGGAGGTTTTTAGTTTATTCTGACTTTTTAATGTGTTGTGTTTGTCTCGTGCAGGTCTTTTTACAACCTGCACTTTTATTTTTTTCCTAAAGGGCTATTTACACCCCTTTTTTAATTTTGAGTCAGAATTTTAGATAAGGGGCTACTTCCCCGTATACATGGAAGGGTGCAAAATGGCCTTAAGTGCCGACGCACCCAAACAATTTTAAATCAATGAATCAATCAATCAATCAATCAATTAATTATATTGAAGAGATGCTTTATCGCATGTACAAACATAATATTGTAGTTATTTTAGTTGCATCATTAATAGAGACTGGATGTTAGGCACTAAAAAATCAAAATAGGTTTGCAAAAAGGCACTAAAAATAGGCACTAAAAATCTGGAAAATAGGCACTAAAATCTGTAAAATAGACACTAAAAATCTGGAAAATAGGCACTAAAAATCTGGAAAATAGGCAACCAAATAAAATACAATCTTCAAATCATGCTCTATTTAATTAGAACAACATAGGCATGTGGATTTACACTTCATATAACAGAATTGAATGCAAGGAAAATAATACGAGGGTGAGTCAACTGAAACCTTTAAAGTGCTGTAAAAATATATATTCAGTGAAACAAATGGTTATCATTTTTCTACATAATCCCCTCCACGTTGAATGCAAGTTTCCCATCGTTTACAAAGTGCTTGCATGCCCCGAAAAAAAAATATTTTGGTAGGCTGCGTAACCACCTCATCATCAGAACGGAACTTCTGTCCTCCTAGGGCCTCGTTAAGTGGTCCAAACAAGTGGTTATCACTTGGGTCCAAATCTGGGGAGTAAGGAAGATGGGATAGGCACTCAAAATGCAAGACGTTAATTGTCGCAACAGTCATTCGGGCAGTGTGTGGCTTAGCATTATCATGCTGCAAAATGACACCTGATGACAGCAGTCTGCGTTGCTTCGACCTCATTGCAGGTTTCAGATGGTTCTTCATCAGATCACAATATGAAGCACTAGTTACTGTTATCTCGTAGAACGGCCTCAACAGCCGCTATATTCTCTGACGTCACAACTCGATGTGCTTGGCCTGGGCAAGGAAGCATCTGCAACAGATGTCACACCACTTCTGAATTTCCTACTCCACTCATATACCTGTTGCTGTGACACACAAGCTTCATACTGCATCTTCATTCTACGATGAATATCCATAGGTTTAATACCCTCACTTGTCAAAATCTGATCACAGAACGCTGTTCTTCCTTGCTGCAGGTTGTTAGTGGGGTGGCCATCTTGAAACTGCTCCTACAATGACAACTGGTCACCAACACTCTTCTACCACCTATTGGAGAGAAAGTAAAGTACGAGCAACAGCACCACCAAATCTCATCACAATAGCATAAACATTAAACATTTTATGACATTTTTGAGGTTATCATTTGACTCCTCCTCGTACATGCCATTCTGATAAGAGCATCACAACTGTCCTTGGCAGTCATTAAGAAATAGTCATTGCACATAGCAACAAGGTGCTTCAAATTTTCCACTTTTTAGTTTTGTCTTCTATCTGATGTCACATTTTTCAGTACCGAAAATTGTCTCTCTCCGTGTCTGCTGGTGTTATTAGAGCACTTTTAAACAGCGCTACGGTGTTTGGGTCAACATTATTGAAACACTGTTTTCATCTCTAAAAATTATCCCTTTGTCTTTTAACCGCTGAAAGTCCCGATTGTTAGAGGCATGCATTTTTCGTTTTTGACGAAAACACAAAATGTGAAATAACGCATTGTAAAGTTAATTTTTTATCTTTCTGAAAGGTGTGAGGTGCATTTACCTACAATGTTTTGTCACAAAATGTTGCAAAATGAACTGCAAAATTCGAACTAGACTATTAAAAATGAAATTTAGAGTTTATTTACCGACGTGACAATTTCTGAAGTCTGAATTATCCTGCGAGTTATGCAATTCCCGGAAAGTTGATTAATTCTGCTGCAAATATTTTAAGCAAAAATGGCCCCCTTTGTACAGGAATAAACTTAATACTCTGGTAACTACATAAATGTGCTATTAGAAGGGATATATTTATTTTGTGTAATAAGTACAGACTTTAAATCAAATTTAGGATTATATTCACAATTTTAAAACCAAAATGTCATTTTACATACAGCTTTTGATCAGATTTTTCACCGCTATAACACCAACATTTTATTTTATTTTCCGCTTTTGAACCTGAAATTGACTATTTTTGTACCGAAATTTTGCTTTTTTATTTACCGAAAATATGTGCCTCTACTGATGGTTAATAAAACCCATTCAAATTTTTCTCATACAGTTTAGTCTGTGATACATGGAGTGGAATTTTGATGACAGGGAGTGAAATTATAGTGCATTCAGAAAATATTTGCTACTGCTGTATATATTTGAATTGTTTTAAAGCAATGCAAAGTTTATTCTGAAAATCAGGTAAATAGGCATTTATAGGCATTACACATGAAAATAGGCACAACTTGGCAAAATAAACTTTTGCGTACAAAACCCTAATACCCCGACAAGAACTTATGTTTAGTTATTTTTATGGCATCTGCAAATACAGGGTGTCCGGCTTAAACCTTTAACAGTACAAAAGAGCATAATTTTGCAGAGAAACCCAATTTTATTACCAAAATTTACATTTTGGTAGAAAAACTCATGCATTCTTTTGTCCCAGCACCAGCACTTCACACAACCTCAATATGAGCCCCCCCTGTGGCACGGCAGATGTCGAATCGATATTCCAATTCCTTCCAGGTATTCACTAGCATTTCAGAGGTCACATTGTTAATCGCCTGACGAATTATGTTACGCGGATCTTTCAAGTTCTCGACGGGCATACTGCGGAAAGCATTGTTGTTGTCAATTTCGGTTAATATTTTGCCTGAAAATTTCTGCCTTTTAGGCTTATCATCAGTATAAATTCCTTGATGTAACTGGATCTTGTACGCCCGTAGACGTAACCTTTTGTGCACAACGTCATGGATAGTAGAGTGAGGAATGTTGAGCTCTAAACTTGTACGTCTTATTGATTTTCTTGGGACTTCTTGTGAATGCAGTGCAAATCACTTCAATGTTTTCCTCTGATACATCCGCTTCGCGTACTTCACGCCCACCGACACAACACTTCCAGTTTCTCTTAGTTGTTTATCCTACTTAGCAATACTCAAATAGGAAGGAACATTGTTGTGATGTTGAAGATTGAATTCACGCCGAAAAGCACATTGAACAAGCTTCACAGATTTGTTTTCTGCCAGTGAAAGAACGCAGAACACTTTCTGCTGAACTGTCAACTCCGCCATCTTGGAATTTATGCGTTACACGCATTTGGTGATTCTCAAAAATGGCCACAGTTGCCAGTCCCATACAAACAATAAGTTTAATTTGAAATTGAATGTAACTAAAGTTATACTGTTTTGTAATGTTAAAGGTCTAAGCCGGACACCCTGTATAAAGAATAGAAATTTTGCTGGTCTCTAATCATTAATATGGCAGTGATTCACCTACACAAAGTCACATGTACTGCTCATGTGCCCCAGTGTTTAGAAGTACATGTGTTCCATTTGAAAGTTGTTGCCTGGAAGAATCTATGCTGTATTAATTTTTTTTCATTATTATTTTACGTGCAGAATCCAGAATCCTCTTACAGCTTCTACTTGTCTGTTCAGCACTGTTTTATGTATTGCAATTCCATTTTTACATTTTTAAAATTGCTGCTTTAAACAATGCTTGAATGCCTGTGCACTGTAGCAGAAGTTAATATTGAGCTGTTATAACTGGGGTTGAGCCGATACTGATGCCGATACTCTTATCGATTCCCACCAATACAGATACCGATACTTGAAAATTTCAATAATTGAAATTTGTTTAAAATATTGTACAATACTGGTGTGTAAATATTCTTCTCCAATTATATGTATTGTATCAATTTACCAAGAAATCTGCTTTAGAATATTCAAATAGCTATTATGTAATCACAAAATACAGTTTTTCATGAAAGATTGGTGCAAAATCAAAAGAAACTTCGAATTTTGCATTATTTCCAGCATAATTAGACTCTGCGAAAGTGTCGCGTGGGATTTTTGAGAACCTCGTGAAAGACTAATATGCCAGGAAAGTATTGGTAGATGAATTATAATCGATACCGATACTGCTGGTATCGGCCGATACCGATACATCGGCAACGGTATCGGCTCAGCCCTAGTTATAACACATACAGATTTTCAAAATCAAAGTTAATTATTGCCAATTCATGCCTTTGCTCTGTCTATTCAATTTTTCTAATGCAGAATTCTTCAAAAATTAATTGATTTCTCTTCCTGAAATAGTGCAAATCTAGTGCACTCCTGTTCCTAAAAAGTGCCATATTTTATATGGCTGGATAGTTGAAGCATGTACCACTTTATCTGAACAGAAGTGTAGAAAATACAATGAACCCCAATTTTACATTTCAGGATTTAACATTTTCCCACAGTAACATTCATCTTCATAGTACCAAAAATGTTATAAAATTTCTCGGATTTTACATTTTTACACATTTAAAGTTTGTTTATACCAAGTTTTGTTGCCTGAAAAATGTAATTGAGGTTCCACTATAATATGTTTTACTTGCTTTGAATTTTGTATCCTTGACTCTCAATGAAGAATTAATTGAATTATGTCCCTTTGTGGGTGCTGTCTCTTCCAACTGATATTAAATACTCCCCGACAATTTTTCTTGCACAGTGTGTAATCTGTGATTATGATGATCCCTTACATTGTTATTGTTTTAGGCTCGAGGGATATGTGAAGGAGCTTGAACTACTGAAGAAAAAGGATCCTCCTATGTTGATGCTAGAAGAAATGCAGGACACTGTTCAGTATGTGGAGCAGCTACTTGTGAAGTTGAAAGATGCAAGGGACGAGGCCGAGGTAATTTCCACTTCTTTATTGTTTATTTTACTTTGCTTTTCTGACACTTTATGCTAATCGCAAAGATGAGGATGAGTGAAAGGACACTCATAAAGAACACCCATGTCCAGGCTGGGATTCGAACCTGGAACCCCTGGTGCCATAGCACACTCCGCCACAACTTCTATTTTAGTTCTTATAATTCCTTTTTTTTAGAGGTTGACCAATATGAGAATTGTAACCAGCAATGGTAAAGTACATATATGCAGTTTCTTTTCAAAGGTAAAAAGTACAATACATACACATAGTTGTGAACATTAATTATAATGAAGTTAATTAGTAATTTTATATTGAATTTAGGGCTTTGTCGATACCAATGCTGATGTATCAATATCAGCTGATATCAGTGGTATTGGAATCAAAGCATTGTTTTTTGTTTTTTTTTACCAATACTAGCTTATACTTTTCCGGTGTTGTTCTCAAAGATGTAACATGACACTTTCATTGTCTAATTATCATGGAAGTTCTGTAAAATTTGAAGTTTTCATTTGAAGTTTTCATTAATTTTGTACCAATAATATGTGAAATAACTATTTTGCAATTATGCAACGGGTTCATTTATATTATTATGTAAGTTTGAAATATTTTAAGGGAAATCTCTGTTAAATTGGTGCATGTAATTGGAGTGGAATGCTCACTCATTAATATTAATTAATCTTGTTCTGCACTGTGGCTATGCAGTCTAAGGTACAAGCTTTGGGCTCAAGCTACGAGACGCAAGCAGGTTCGAGTCTTTTGGGGGAAGTGTAACAACTTTTCCTGAGATTTTGGCCTGTGTATGAATTTATTAGGAACCTTTGTCTGAAGAAGACCCTGTTAGAATGTGGAAACGTTATGATTTTAGTGTGGAGATCTGCAGTCAGACTAGAGGGATGGGTGGTTGGCCCGACCAACTCCCGGTCATGCTCACTCATTCGGAGCTCCCCAATTTCCTCATGATGGTGGGTTGCCACCGGCACTATACACAGGCTGAAAATTCCCGGAGACTGAACCCATGCCATCCTGCAGCCGCCCTCCAAAGCAAGGTGCCTTAGACCACACGTCCACGGTGGAGGACTTTTTCACATGTTACTGGTACAAAATCAACAAAAAACTTCAAATTTTGCTGAACTTCCTTGATAATTAGTCAATGAAAGTGTCATTCAATTTAATGTGAATCTTTGTCTGAAGAAGACCCTGTTAGAGGGTGGAAACGTTATGTTTTTAGTTTATACAATAAATTTTGTCTTGGTCAGCATTTGAATGTTTTATTTTTCTACCTCTGGTGTGAGTGAGGCCAGCAGTCGGTAGGTAGGCAATAGCCCTCATAGGCTGTTATGCCAAGGGTTATTAATATTGATCAATATTCGGAAACAACTTTTGTTACAATTTTCAAGCATCAGTATCGATAGCAATCGGTAAGAGTATCGAAATTTGTTCAAAGTGGATTGATTATCAATTGATTGATTGATTTATTTTATTTTACTTCGCCTCTTGGCCTCTTGGCTAATTTGCGAAGATGGGGATGAGTGATGAAATGATGAAATTGATGAATGGACATTCACAAACAACAAAGCCCAAGCAGGATTCGAACCCGGGACCCCTGGCATCACAGCACGATGTGATAACCACTCAGCCACAGTTTCCAGCAGGATTAATTATCGACATTGGATAATTTGTTACTGAATTTTGCAAAAATCTCAAATTAGTTCACAGCCTAAGTTTTAATAATTGTAATATACAATCTATGATTTGCGTGTGTAAACATAAGTTAATATTTTATTTTTTCACAGAGACTCAATGAGGATGAGCAGTTGCTAGAATTTCAACCATCCCCATTCACAATTCTTTACAACATGATCCAGCAGATTGATCCTTTCGATAAACTTTGGCATACTGTTCTGCATTTTGCCGAGTCCTATCAAAAATGGTACTATGGTAAGGTGTTCTTTTTTTAAAAATTATTATCATTTCTTATATTGCTTTTATAATGATGTTAAATAATGTTTCTAACATAAAAGCATGAACTATTATTATTTTCTTTTGTGATTGTTGTAATTTTATGTCACTTTTCTTATTCTCTGTGTTAATTGCTGAGGTTGAATTTGATTAACTAGTAGATTTTGTTTTTTTTAGCGGCACTTTTGGCTAATTGTGACGATGAGGATAAATGATGATATGATGAAATTAATGAAAGGACACTCAAAGAGAACACCCATGCCCAGGCCAGGATTCAAACGCGGGACCTCTGGTGTCATACCACAGGGTTCCTACGCATCCTGGAAAACCTGGAATTTTAAAATATTCCTTCCAGGCCTGGAAATGTTATGAAATTTCACATTTTTCCAAGTTGTACCTGGAATTTTGGAGGTTGACCTGGAAATTCCTTTGCCCCGTTTTATTTGTATGAAGTAAAATAAGTTTTCATTTAAAACAAATTAGTGTCATGACAGTGGTTTATTTACATATGTCACATTGCTCTGTACTGTAGTCATAGTTTTGTGCTAATTTTTATTTTTGTGATTGAAGTATAATGCCCCGCGTTTTTGTATTATTTTGTATCACTCAAAGATAGGGAAGATTATCCAAGGCACATGCGTTTATTTATTATGATATGTAAAACTTTTTTTTAATAAAAGATAATATGTAATGATGTGTATTTTGCCATGATTACTTTGTACACTTGTCCTGGAGTAATTGTAGAAATTCCTTGAAAAGTCCTGAAAATGTCCTGGAAAAAATTACATGATTTTGTGTAGGAACACTGTACCATGCTGTTTGATTAAATAGTTCAGCAAACATATCCATGCCTTATTCAGGATTCAGACTTGAGATACCTGTCTTTGTAGCATTCTGAAACCTACCTAAACAAAATTGAATGGAAAGCTGTGACTTACTATAAGCCAAGAAGGAACCAGATGTTGGTGTGGAAGCAACTACATGATCTGTTTACACAGCTGCAAGTTGGAAGTTGCCTCTCTCGTTGCAGCTGTTAGCAGATAGTAAGGCAATTTACCTCATAGTATGATATATTTCAACATTTCTGTTCTATTCCTTCTATACTCGTTGATGTAAGTGGGAGGAATGCCAGTGTGCTTTTCAATAAATGCCTAACAACAATTTTCACCTGTCTGTACCTAGTATGTACTCATTTTCTAGCCGAGTTCCATGGCAGAGTGGTTAGCACAGTATGTTGCGATGCTGGGGTCCCAGGTTCAAATCCTGGCCTGGACATGGGTGTTCTTTGTGAGTGTCCCTTCATCTGTTTCATCATATCATCACTCATCCTAATCTTCGTGATTAGCCAAAAGTGGCGGCAGACAGGCAAAGTAATCTTTACAAATCAATCAGTCAATGAATACTCATTTTGTGAAAGCTTACAAATCTGTTCACATGAACAAAATAGGCATTTAGGGCAAATCTAGGCTCGATTTGTAACTAAATTACTATTTTCATGTTTGGTGAATAAAATATGTAGTTTTATAATATTGATAGCGTGCACAAATTACTAACTTTGTGCCAAGTGGATGGTGACGAGCCACCGAAATTAATAGAACTTTTAAGTCGTCAACGTGCCCAGTAATTCATACTTGTCTCTCATGTTTTGTTACTAGGTCCTTTCAAGGGGTTGGATGCAGATGCAATCACAGAGGAAGTGGAAATGATGTGGCGTCTCTTGTATAAGCTTTCGAAAACTTTCCATGAAATCCCTGGCTCCAAGCGTATAGCTGATATGACTAGAGGCAAAGTGGAGAAGTTTAAACAGTTTCTTCCCGTACTGACGACGGTATGCAACCCAGGTCTGAAGGAGAGGCACTGGCAAATGGCAAGTATAGAATTATATTTTTATTGCGTGTTCTTTTTTATGTATGTGGGCATGGGCGTAACTTGGGACCTAACTTTCAGGGGGCAGAATTAAACTGGGCCTAATTTTGAGGGGGCAGATTTAAACTGGGCCTAATTTTGAGGGGGAAGAATCAGACTTGGGTCTAATTTTGAGGGGTGAGAATTAAACAGCTTAATTTTGAGGGGAGAGAATCAAACTTGGGCCTAATTTTGAGGGGGCAGAATTAAACTGGGCCTAATTTTGAGAATTATTTTCTTGTAGTTTACGGTTATTACAAGCATAAGAAAACAGTTTTTCGTTGTGACATTTCAAATAAAAAAAATAATGTGATCAAAAAAAAATATCTGAAATAGAAATAAAACAGACTGCTTCTTTTCACAGTTAGGTTGCTATATTACAACAATGTAACATTGACAACATCCATTATATAAGGGATTCTTTTTGTTTAAAAAATTGCTAACCATTGTTATAACTGTATCTATAGTCAAGATAAAAATAAGTGTCTGATGAAGGGAGCGTTTGTTCTCCTGAAACGTCACAAAGAAAAACTATTTTCTTATGCTTGTAATAACCATAAACTACAAGAAAATAATTCTACAATGCAAGCAATGCGTACATACAAGAAAAACTAATTTTGAGGGGGAAGAATCAGACTTTGGCCTAATTTTGAGGGGGCAGATTTAAACTGGGGGTAATTTTGAGAGGGGAGAATTAAATGGCCTAGTTTTGAGGGGGCAGAATTAAACTTGGGCCTACTTTTGAGGGTACAGAAATAAACTGGGCCTAATTTTGAGGGGGCAGAATTAAACTGGGCCTAATTTTCAGGGGGCAGAATCAAACCTGGGGCTTAACTTTGAGGAAAGAGACTCGAAAAGTTTTCCATCCAATAAAAACAGCTTCCAGGATTATTTGCTAAATAACTGTGACGTTTGCGAAATTACAAATATTACTCTTTATTACTTTGCTCCTCAGGCACTGTAGCTTGTAAATTTTAATAAACAGAAAATTTTGGGGAGGCAAGTGCCCTCCCCCTTGCTCCCGCCAAGTTACGTCTATGTATGTGGGTGAGTCAAATGAAAATGAGTCAATACAATGTGTAGAAAGAAAATAAAATTATATCAAGAGTCAAATGAAAAACTTATGAGTCCAATAAAAATTGTAGGGCAGACTGTACACACCTCAAACTTACATGAGGCATCAACTGTTACGTACAAAACGGCCTCAAAGCTGCAACACTAATCAAGTGAGCTTCAAAACACCATTTTTGTTATTTTAAAGATGGCACCTCCCATACACTCTTGCACCAGTGAAGAAGAGTGGTTTCTTGCTGTCTGTCAGCCTAAAACATACAGAAATTTCTCGGAAAATGTATATTAAATATATCTGTGCATGCTTACCACACCAGCAAGTTTACTGGAGGAGAAAGTTTGACAGTGACCTCAGTTCGCAGACAGATGGGTGGAAAGACCTCCGTAGTGGCTCATAAGTGACTGCTCTTGAACCCCAAAGACTTATTCTTCTTAAGGTATACAGGCAGTAACTCTAAGTGGAAGACATACAGTAGATGAGCAATAGGTCTGTGCTAAAATGCAGCAAACTTGTGCAAATCTACGTACAGAAATCTACTAGAAAGAAACAAAAACAAATTAATGTTTTAATTTTAATCTCCCTTGTCTGTTAGAAATATGGCCCAGCATTAAGACACTTGTCCCACTGCACAACAAGCTTAGTTATTGCATGCTGAAGATTTATTTAAATTTTACTTGTACGTAGATGAGTGATGTTGTTGGCATAGAGCTGAAGCCAACTGCGGAGTCTTCCCTGTCAGATATGGTTGATCTTGGGATGTCGATGTACGCAGAAAAGTTGGAGGAAATAGGCGCAGCCGCCACAAAGGAGTATTCGCTGGAGAGGGCCTTGCGGAAGATGAAAGCAGAATGGAAAGAGGTTTGCTTCGACTTGAAACCTTACAGGTAAGCAGTGATCTAATACTGTGTGTTTCATAAATAGTTGAGGGGTTACAAGAATTAATTGCAAGTAAAGTTGAACTTAGGTTAATGAAACCAGTTCAGAATGAATGAGGAGCTCGAGCAGTTTTTTTGTACACCTACAAATGTTCAATGTGAGCACCACAGGTGACACGGATTGGTGTTTGAAGTCCACTTTATGCACAGTAAGGCTAATTGGGACTGGACCTACAGTTTAAAGTGGGATCCGAACCACTATGTGCCTCCACCAGGTATCGAACCTGGGATCCCTTGATTACAAGGCGACAAAGCTACCACTGTGCCATCAGGGAGGACACTGCACACATTGACATGATAGTCTAGTTCTTTTCACACTCGCATCAATATGGGTCGATAGTGTCTATCGCTGTGATGATACAAGTACACTCCCTTAGGGCTGCGATATCACACAGCATTGGTGAGACAAATAGTCTGTCTTTGATGAAACTCCACAAAAAGAAGTCACACGGTGTAACGTTCGGTGTTCTTGGGGACCAAAACATTGCACAGAACACTGAGTGATGCGAGTGATTTGAGTGTCGCCTAGTGGCAGGTATATGAAGTTTCAGCTTAACAAAACCTACATGCGCAAAACTGTTTGCATTCCTCGATCGTTCTTGACTGGTTTCATTAACGTAAGCTCAATAGTTTACTTGTAATAAATTTTTGTAACTCCTCAATTATTTATGAAACACCTGGTATAGTTTAATTGGCTCTTTATGAATAGCTCCCAGCCTCTGATCAGGGTAATATTTGGTTTATTCTGTATTGTATTGTGTCTGCATAATCTATTTTGTTTCAGTTAGGGTTAATCTGATACTGATGTACTGGAATTGGCCGATACCAGCGAGAGGCCTTTGCTCACTTCTGCTCACAAATTTGTATGGTTGCAATGGGCACAGAGATACAAACATTGGGCCATGGAGAACTGGAGGGCCATGGAGAACTGGAAATGTGTCGTCTGGTCAGACAAATCACGTTTTTGCCTGTATGTGAATAATGCTCGGCATTGTGTTCATAGTAGACCTCAGGAAGCTTCCAGAAGGACTGTGTGCAAGGTGTGGGGCAAGCTGAGGGACGCTCTGTGATGTTCTGGGGGTGTTTTAATTATGCAGAAGTGGCTCCTTTGGTTGAGGTGACAGCCAGTTTCAACCGGAATATCCACATCACACTGCTGGACAACCAGGTTTTGCCATTTGCCCTTCTTAACAAGGAATGTCATCTTCCAGAATGACAATTGCCGCATTCACCGAGCTGCAACTGTGACTGATTGGATTGATGAACATTCAGGAGCAATCACACATTTGGACTGACTTGCAAGACCCACAGATTTGAACTCAACTGAAAAATGTGGGGTCACCTCAAAGAATGCCATGGACAGCATCCACGCAATCTGGTTGACCTGTGCAATTCTCTGATGCAAGAGTGGTTAACATTGATGTCTCTCATATCCAGAACCTTGTTCAGTCCATGTCACAGCGAATCACAGCTGTTATCCAGTCTCATGGAGGTGTTACATACTATTAGGTATAGGCGACTAATTTTTTGTCCAGGGAGCTCTTTTGTCTATACTAGCTGATTGATCTAGAGTCTGAGTATTTCACAGGTCCTTCAAAAATGCCACGTGACACTTTTGTGTCCAGGAATTATCCAGGAATTCGAGATTTTCATTTATTTTGCACAAGTACAGGGTGTCCGGAAAAGAGTGAACCTCTTTCAAAACATTTATTCCCAGTCCCATGAGGTGGTATGAAGATGCTTTCTACAACAAATGGAAGATAATCTCTCCAAGTTTTGTTAACACAAGTTACACGTGTGCAGATTTGCTTTCAGCCGACCTCCGTGGCAGAGTGATTATTCCTGCATGTTCACACTAAAGACCGAGCAAAGTGCTTTGTCTGGTTCAGTGAGTGCCTGCATAAGTTGCATCTTCTCAACCTTTAGTTGCAAACGCTTGTGAAGCATATCCCATACCATAGAGTGGGACATTTCCAACTCGCAGCTCGCTTTTCAAACCAAGCTTCTGGGGCTGCGCTGGAAGGCTTGCCAAACTCTATTCCACTGCCCAGCTCAAATATGATGGGCAACCAGTGCTTTTGCCTTTGCACAGGCATCCTTTCTCCAGGAATTGCATATATAATGCTTAATGGAGTTCTTATCAGGTGGATCAAACCCAAACTGACACCGAAATCTCCATTGCACTGTGATCACAGATGTCATCTTTGCATATTATACAACAGAAAACCCTTCCCATTGTTGGATCAGCATGCGCATGATGGGTGCAGTCTAGTTGCAATCAGTGCTTGTTACATGTATTTTTATACACTGATTACTTAGAACTAAAGAGAAGAAATAGGTACATTCTTTTGTGGACACCCTGTATTTTATGATTAACTTTCACGAATCAGTATTGGTGAGAATCGATGAGAGTATCAGCAACAGTATTGGTATCGGTTCGAAGTAGTATTGGCTCAGCCCTAGTTTCAATGCATCATTAAATGTTCCTTGTGCTACTTGCAATAAATGTTCTCTTTTTTTATTGAACTCTGACAAAAGTTTTCTTTTTCTCAAGGGAAACTGGTGTTTCCATTTTATCATCATTGGATGATATCCAGATGATGCTGGATGATCACATTCTGAAAGCCCAGACCATGCGAGGATCTCCGTTTGTGAAGCCTTTCGAGAAGGAGATGCAAGGGTGGGAGGAGAAACTCATTCTCATGCAAGATATCATTGATTCATGGACCAAGGTATGTTGCCAGCCATGGTTAAACAGCCAGGTTATTGATGCCAGAGCTCAGAGTGGAAACCAGTCATTATTGACCGATATTAATTGTATCAGAATTGGATAGTATTAGTTTAAATGTAATAGCTGATACTTTTACAGGATCCTGGCATCCAATGAAGTACACAAAATTCCAACGGACACTTTTGTTGAGTCTGAATGTCCTGAGAATTGGGCAAAGTGTACCATTTTCATTAACTCTTTGTTATTGTGTGGTGAAATGGAATATATTTAATGTTTTGATTACAGATGAAATTTGAATCTATGAATATTTTTTAGTTAAATGTTAGATTTGGGAAGTGGAATACATTTCAGAATTTATATTCTATTCTCAAGAATGTAACATTGTTTATGTATAATTATCACAAATGCAGCACAGAAATTGAAACTTTTTTCTACTTCACCAACTTCCTGTTTGCATCCCCAGAGACTGGAGGAATTACTTCAAACGATCAAATCCACTCCCTGAGAATTATTCAGTATAGATAAATAGGGAGTCAGATTAATATTATAAATAAGAACTTTCCTTTCTTTAGAGGCACATAGTGGTTCGGATCCCACTTTAAACTGTATGTCCAGTCCCATAAAGTGTCTGTGCGTAAAGTGGCTAAAATTTTAGTCATTAAAGAAACGACAGTTTTAGTAGATGACAATTGCTGCATGGACTATTTGCAAAAATTTAAGAATGCATACTTGCAGTGAGTCCCGTGCTGTGGCTGTGCAGTCTAAGGTGTCATGATTTGGGCTCCGGCTACGGGACACACAGGTTCGAGTCTCCTGGGGGAGGTGTAACAACTTTTCTCCTGAGATTCTGGCCGGTGTGTGGGACGGGTGGCCACCCACCATCGTGAGGAAATTGGGGAGCCACGAATGAGTAGCATAACCCGGTCATAGAAACCTACAACAACAACTCGGGGGTGGTTGTGCTGACCTCACATCACCCCGTAACAGCTTGAATGATCTCCCACCTCTGGTGGGAGTGAGGCTGGCAGTTCGTAGGTAGGTCCTGGCCCTCATGGGCTGTTGCTCCACGGGTTATACTTATAGTGAGGCCATCCATTTTTTAATGTTTTGTCTTAGATTAGAAGATCCCTTAAGTTGTTCCAATGTTCAAATCAGCAACATATAGATGTTTAGAGATGGCCCAACTGCAATTCTAAATTTTTCTCTTTATTTCTTGTTTCTTAGCAATCTATGGTTCGTTGTTACTTTACTTTAGCATACGAATGATATCTGCCGTTTAGCAACAAACTGTCGATGTAGCTCGCTGTCGTATCTTGATGGGAGCGGTGGTCCTGCCTACCTTCAGTTCACTTGAGAGGAACTCTAATACTTGTCTGAATATTAGTGACAATGCATGTTAATTGGACATTATCCATTGTCTACTGCTTTAAACAATACTTACTTTAACACTGCGTTGAGTAGTTTGTTAGAGCTCCAGTTTTGTAGTCAAATCACAGATCTGTCGATTTGGGTGTGAGGGATGGCCCTTCCACATAGTGCACCCAAATGTCAACCTCACTTTCACATACTACAACTACATGCAGACTAACGAGGCTCTGGCATCTGGACTTAAGGCCAGTGTAATCCTCTCTAAGGCTGTGTGCATGTTGCCCTGTGTTTTGTCCTTATATGTGCTTAGTGCCCCTTTACAGCTTCAACTTTTAACCCAGATAAGAATATTTTAGTCCACAGACATGCATTTCTTTTAGTTATGGTAAGGTGCTGGACCCCATATAATGTGACAGGTGCAAAATAGCCTAAGTGCTGATGCACAATTTACAGTTCAATCAGTCGCAGGTCTGACATAGCTTTGATTCTCACCACCGGCAAAAGACATTTCTTCACCTGAAGATGAGAGAAGAACTGCTCTCTTGAAACATAGTTTTAGAATAAGCAAAGTTCAAAGCACTAGACAATGGTATATTGATGTCCAATTAACATTGCCAAGCTCTGTTCTCAAATGCACCAATTCATTGCCCAGGATAATCTCTTGAAGCAGAGATGTTCTGCCTGTTATCTTTACAGCCCAAAGTTCTCTGCCTGTTCCATTTCATAGTATCATCACTGCAAAATAATCTAACGGTTATTTTTGTAGTTTTTATTTTATTTTATCTGCGACGTTTTGTTCTGGTTTCCCAGAACTTTTTCAAGCTACCAGTGGCGTAGCTTGGGTATTTTGGGTGGGAATGCCTAGTCCGAAGGAAGGATAGGCCTTTTTTTGCTTAAGAGTTTACTTATGGAATTAGCCGCCATAGGTATTGTCTATTTAAAATCACAATCTCATTGTGTCTATTGCATGAAGTCAGCCGGGTTCCCATAAAATAATGATCCATGCTTGTTTTATCTAGAAAATGAGATGCATTAGTGTGCAACAAATGCTTGGAACACTGGTGTTTTATACCTTTTTAATTAGATTGCTCAAGTCAGAAACACTGTACACCATTCAGAGTCTTGCTCCACACGCAGCACATGTGTAGCAAAACTATATTTTATAATCAAGGAAACCTTTCGGCATGACGCAAGTCAAAAAACCGATAAATTATTCAATTTAAGAAAGAATGGTATATTTGAGTTTAGTAAAGTTACGTCAGTCAATATTGCATATCGTAGCATCACACAGCAATTGCACGAAGAACGGGTAGAAATTCTGCTTCTGTCATCTGTGTTGGAAGGCAGGAAGGGTCACATGAACCCTAGAATCAATCGGGTGCTCTGTACGCCAGCGTACAAAAGAGCATATTTTGCGCGTGCTGTAGAGATACAAGCTTTCCTTCCAGGCAGGCAGAGTCCTGTATGCCAAACCTAGCCGGCGTCCGGCAAGTAAAGCCATTAGAAAAATGCTACAACCGAGAGCTGTTCGTGGAGCATTGTAGGCGGATCGCGAAAAATAGCTATTATTGTGCCATAAAGCTCAAACATGTATATAACTAGTCAAGTTTTACTTTATATTTACAGCATTCATGCATTTTAAATTTTTTTATCAGGAAACACCAGGCGTATAGGCTAGTCACTATACATTTCTAAGGAATGAAGTGTCCTGTGTGTCCTTATTTCCTCCTAGGTAAACTTCTGTTTCTCCCTGTCATCGAGAGCATTAAAGAACATAGGAGAGACATTAAAGAGGAAGATCCAAGAACAGCATTGAGTGAGCATATGTTGACATATGAGCACGAGATTAAGAAAGTACAAATGAAGGAGAAGAGGGAAAATGAAATAGAAAAGCGGCAGAAACAAAGCACGTATGCATAAACAGGGGAGAGAAAATGAACAAAAACAAAGGGGAAATTGGAATGAAATGGGGTGAAACTGATAAAAAAGCATGTGGAAAGTAAGTTGGTTAAGTTTCTTGAGCCACCTTCAATTTTCTGCACAAAAATGGAAGATTTCAACTTGCCAGATGAGTTAAAGGAGAAAGGGAAGGTCAGTGCCACCAGAAGGAGGAGGGGAGGGAAGACAAGAAGAGTAGGTTACAGGATGGAGGGGAGGGGGAGAAGCAGCCAGCTATGACACCTGGAAGGAAGAACCAGTTTACCTAGGATGAAATAAGGACACACATTTCTTAGAAGTGTAGGGTGACTAGCCATGTGAGGTTGTGTTATCGTATGTATGTCTTAGTGTAGCTTGAAAAAGTTCTGTGAAACCAGAACGAAATGTCACAGATAAAATTAAATAAAAACCACTAAAAATAACAATGTTAGATTATTTTGCATCTATAGAAAGTGGTTATGCGAACCTTTAAGAACAAAATAGTGTCATCACTGTTGTGCAAGCATGCATACTAAAAAATTTACCCGACATATTGTTGAACACACATAAGTAGAAGCACATATTTTCAGTAAATAAAAAGCAAAATTTCAGTATAAGAACAGTCAATTTCGTGTTCAAAAGCAGTAAATAGAATAAAATTTCAGTGTTATAGCGGTGAGAAATCTCAACAAAAGTGATATATGAAATGACATTTTGGTTTTAAAATTGTGAATTTAATCCTAAACTTTATTTATAAAATGCACTTATTACACAAAATAAACAAATCCCTTCTAATAACACATTTATGTAGTTACCAGAGTGTTAAATTTATATAAAGGGGTCCATTTTTGCTTCTCAAATATTTACAGCAGAATTAATCAATTTTTCGTGAATTGCATAACTCTCAGGATAATTCAAACTTCAGAAAGTGTCGCATCGGTAAATAAATTCTAAATTTTGTGTTTGAGTCCATTTTGCGTTATTTCGTTACAAAACATTGTAGGAAAATGCACCTCACACCTTTCAGAAACATGAAGAATTAACATTACAATGTGTTTTTTCACATTTTTGTGTTTTTGTCTAAAACGAAATATGCATGCCTCTACATATAAGATATTGAATATGTTGATATTATATTTCAGTGCCAAGCTACATGGTTGTACCTGGAGCCAATATTTAGTTCAGAAGATATCATGAAGCAAATGCCTCGGGAGGGCAAGAAGTTCATCCAGGTGGACAAGACGTGGAGGAACATCATGGCAAATACTGTAAAAGACCCTCACGTGTTGGCTGCGACCGACCTGGCAGGGATGCTACCCTTGCTAATAGAATGTAATGATTTGTTGGATGAAATCCAGAAGGGTCTGAACGATTATCTTGAAAAGAAGAGGCTTTTCTTTGCCAGGTGGGTCCTTTTTTTTTTAGTTTGTTTTTAAGTCCACTCTATGCACAGAAAGGCTAATCACAACTTGACGTACAATTTAAAGTGAGATCGGAACCACTATGTGGCTCCACTAAGTATTAAACCTGTGACCTATTGATTTCAAGGTGATGTTACCAAGAGATAAGTTATATGTACTAGGTGGCCACAATTAAAGTTGCCCTACTCAGAGCCCTCTGGAGCCCGTTTGCTTTGAATGGCTTCCAGAGATCCCTGTTTAGGGCAACTTTAATTGTGGCTACACAGTAGTTCGCAAAATGAAAAATGTGAACCACAATTATCCTGTCAGTAAGGCTGGGCCTGCAAGGATCAGCAAGGTCAGGGATTCAATACAATTACCAGGGTCGGTATCTCTGGTGCAGATTTTTTGGGCAATGTCACAATGTAAATTGACTTTGGGGCCCACCTAGCCTCTAATGAATTTACAAGGAGGGGATGAAAGTTGCTGGAGCATTGTGCTGATCACATCACCTCAACAGATATGGTGAATTATTTTCTTGTAGTTTACGGTTATTACAAGCATAAGAAAACCGTTTTTTCGTTGTGACGTTTCAGGAGAACACGCGCTCCCTTCATCAGACATTTATTTTTATTTTGACTAAAGATTTAGTCTGTTTTTTAACTGTTTTCTTATGCTTGTAATAACCGTAAACTACAAGAAAATAATTCTATAATGCAAGCAATGCGTACATACAAGAAAAACTATTAGATATGGAGAAATTGTGGGTTCGTACCATGGTTCACAGGAGATACCTTAATTGAAAAGTAGGTATCTCCGATGGCATAGTGACTAATACTGTTACTTTGTAATCAATTGGTCTGGAGAGGAGACATCTTAGATATGTACCGAGACCTTCAGTTGTTTTTGTGTCTAGAGACCTGCACTGTGTGTAAATATCTTCCTATTTGCACTTAATTTAATATTAGTTGGTTCTTAGTCTGAGAGAGACTGTGATGTAGAGTTTAAATGCTACATGTGAAGTGTTTTATTATACAGGGTGAACCTAAAAGAAATAGACAGATTAAATGCTTTATAAGTCGAAAACTGTTTGATTTTATCAGCAGGTATTTAGTACTGTTTTATAAAGAAAGTCTTCAAGTTTACGACCTCAACTGATTTTTGTTCCTCCCCTTCCTACAAGTGTGGACGATCTTAAACAAAGCATCACAACAGCTGCTGCAACTGTTGACATGTACATGGAAGGAACCGGACTGTCACATTGATATGTCATTTGTAGGGGTGTGCAGGATCCCGAAAAGTCGGGACCGGGGGGAAAAAATCCCATCTTGATCCTGACTTTTCAGAATCCTGAACAGTCAGGAAATACAGAATGGTCATTTTAAAAAGTCATTAATTTTCGACGTTTTCTGCATTGCAAGTGTCTGGAACTTATCGGAAATCGTTAGTTTTTATTCCAGAAATGCAAAAACAATCACTTAAGGTAAAAATGATGTGTAGAATTCAAGATTTCTAGAGCTTCGGGAAATTTCGAACATCTCCCTTCCCGAAAATTTTCCAACATCAGGAAATTGTGAATTTTTCCCATCCCGAATGTTGGGATTTAAAAAATTTCCCATCCTGACCCAAAAAATTCTGCCCCGCAAAACCGCAGTCTTTTGTTACAAAGGGTCACACAGAGAGCATTGGTGACTCAAGACATACTCTTCCATCCATGTAAGTATGTCAGCCACGTTATTAAAACTCGTTTCTGTAAAACTTTGAAACTGTCTATTTCTTTTCGACTCACCCTGTGTAATAAAGATTGCCTTGTTCAGCATCTTTAGTATTGTATTGACAACAGAAAACAGCAATTAAAAATTTGGTAACACTTTTGATGCTATTTCTTGTGTTGTACTTTCTGCTTATTCCAGGTTCTTTTTCTTGTCCAATGATGAGCTTTTGGAAATTTTGTCCGAGACCAAAGACCCAATGAGGGTTCAACCACATCTGAAAAAGTGTTTTGAAGGCATTGAATTTTTGAGTTTCAACCACCAGCAGGAAATTATTGGAATGGTATCAAAGGAAGGAGAGGTTGTTCCTTTCAGTGGGAAAATTGTACCTGCAGAAGCAAGGGTATGCATCTTTCTATATGTTCATATGCGTTGGTGATTTTTATTTTGAAAAAGATGTTCACAAAACAGGGTGCGAATTCTGGGAATTATACATATTCATAAATGCAGAAAATTCTGATGTGTATTTTTAATAAATCAATTTTTATGAAATCTTGACATTCATAAAGATGTATATTTTTTCATTTATGTATTTTTTCATATTGAGGAACTTGTTTTGTCACAAATGATATATTACAAAAAAAAAAAAAATGTAACAGAAGAGAAGTTTATGTATGTGCAGTGACATCATCTGAACACATTTTTCAACTATTCAAAATCACAATTGTGGCCTTTTTCATGAATTTCAACACATTATGTGCTTAAAAAATGAAACATGTTCTGAAAATCCAATAATCTTGTTTTTCAGGCAAAGAAAAGGGAAATGATCCACATTTACACACATATAATGTGCATATTTTCCAAAATGTTATGTAGAAAGGAAATGATGGAGCGTGGTATACATGGAATAATCGTGATAGCTACATGAAAACAGATGTAAATTGTTTCTCACGATTTTTCACCTTCTGTCGGAATATTTTGCATCACTGAGTAAAGTGGCACGATTCTGGCATAGATCGAATGGTTTACCTACTGTCAAGCTGGAGCCGTAACATTGGTATTTGTTGTGTGAGAAGTAATGGAAAATAACTTCCTCAAAAATCATTTCCAGCATATTAGAAACTAATAGGCATAGGCCATGTTACCAACAATTTAAATTACTAATTTAAAAGCACATTGAAGGTATAATTATAGGATATTTGATAGAATAGTGTGCTAAATCAAAAATGCAAGTTTTGGAAAAAAATAAAACCAAAAGTAAGTTAAAGAAACAGAAATATCTAACGTATCCTAAGGATGATACATAAAGAAAAAAATCACTGAATGAGAACTGTGTTGCAGATGGTTGATGGAATTGCAAATATTTTTCAGAGGAAATAAAAGTGTTGACGTCCCACCTTGATAAAAAATTCTGTTAGGTTTGCTTGGAGCAGTCCTATTTTCCAAATGGATATATCTTGGTCAAATTTCAAGTTCCTTCTTCTTCATCATCTTCTAAGTACATAGTTCTTTTGGAGGGAGAATGAATATATTCACTTCAATAAGAACAAAGTATTTTGCCAAATAAACAAAACCAACTTTCAACTCTCTCCAATAAGTAGTTTCCCTTCTATGGTTTCTTTTTTGTACAGAGTGATCACAAAGTGGGCGTATATCCCCTTTATTTTTGACACTAACGATGGTTTTGGTTAAATGCTTGATACAGACACATACATGATGATTTAAGAGCCCATAACATCGGTATGGAGACTATCATATTCGTAGCACATCCTAATTCTGTGCCATGTTCTGGCAGATGTTTTGCCGAGATTAATACGGGATCACGTACGTGAAGGCATCTTTCATAGCTGCTCAAAACTCTTGTGTTGTGTGATACTGGTTATTTTAGATCCTGCCATTGATGAATCCCCAGAGATGAGCTCAGGACTTCATGGTTGTTAGGTTAAGAGAACTTGGTAATCATCAGAACCTCTTGCCCAGGAAAGGTATTATTTAGGTAATGACTAGTGATAAAAATGTACCTAAATATGTATTATCAAAAGGATATGTAGCTAAATATGTAGTATCATAGAATATGTAATATTAATAGTAATCAAGTATCCTAGCAATTTCAAGAATTTTTCTAGATATTTATTTTATTTGAACATATTCAACGTAATTTTAAGTTGCTCAAATAATTTTTTTTATCAAATTCGTAAACTCAAAAAAGCACAGCAACGTGCACATATTTAAGAAACCAATTTTGTAAACTATTAATTACTTTTCACATTGCAAAGTATTGTAGAATATGTAAATATGTATGAGAGCTCTTCGTAACTTTTGAAACATTTTTTTTAAAAAAAAAAGCATCTACAGAAAGAACAATCGAATAAAAATACGTAGCTACTTTTGTACTTTTTGTACAAGGGAACATATTGTGTAACTAGCTACGTACAGAAAAGTCTCCTTCTTGTCCACCGATGCCAAGTTTCTAGGTGCTTTGCCTAAACGTAAAAGCAAAACGAAAATATGTAACCAGAAAGGGGGAGGGGGAGAAACTCCAGCATATTTCGATAAATAACAGTTCCAGTTCTTCTTAAGGGTTCGCATAACCACTTTCTATAGATGCAAAATAATCTAAAACAGTTATTTTAGTGGTTTTTATTTTATTTTATCTGCGACGTTTCGTTCTGGTTTCCCAGAACTTCTTGAAGCTACACTAAGATATACACATGTACATATACACATACAATAACACAACCTCACATGGCTAGTCACTCTGCACTTCTATATCTTAGTGTAGCTTGAAGAAGTTCTGCGAAACCGGAACGAAACTTCGCAGATAAAATAAAATAAAAATCACTAAAAGTAATTGTGTTAGATTATTTTTAGAGCTGAGCCAATACCACCATTTTCCGATACCGATACCATGGCCAATACCCACCGATACCGATACTGATACTTGTATAATTCCAGTACAAAATAACAAAGGCTAGTTAACGACTCATACTAACTCGTCACATCACTAGGCACGTACAGTATTTAGAAATATATAATTTAGGGAGCCAGTCCAAGCCAAATGTCTCAGAAATATAATAAAATTGTTTCTATTTAATATGTTAATATAATTGTTTGTAATAATATCAAAAATAATTAATTAGTACTTGTGACGTTTTTTCCTACGCTTTTGTATTTTCGCGTGGAAAAGCATCACAATTCCTCATTTCTTCGTACTCCTTGCGTCTTGTTTGTTTTTGGTTGATTATAATAGTCCCCGCTAGAGGTCTCCACTGACCTCTCGCTCGGCGCTCGTTTCTCGAGCAGAAGGCTTCAGCAGTTCCGATTTCACAAGCTTCGCGAAAACAACGATGTGACTTGGGACACGAGAGGGAGACAGCTTCATAGTGTGTTGCATGGTTAAGTGTGCAAGTTGCCTCGCGGGCGAGACTTAACCTCTTTTCTGACTTCTTTTGCACGCAACTTACGATATATTCTCTCTCCGAGTTTGGACGATCCAACGCGAGGCAGAACTCATTTTTCCCTGATAAACTTTATACGCGTAAAATGGAAAGTTGCATTTGACGAATGCGTGAACTTTATCGGCGTCCAGTTAGATTTGGGCATTTTTCCCACAACCCGAATCAGGAATCCAAAATGTGTGACTGAGTATGAGTCGATGGACGTTTCTAGACGTTATGCCAATATTCTGATGACGGAACGAGTAGGAAGGCAGGACTTCTTTTGACCAACTGTCCTTAGCAGTGTTGAATTGGTGGCTGGAACTCCTTGTGCAGCTTAATGGAGGTATGTACAGTGTCGTGTTCCCCCCTTTATTTCTGCGAAGCCTAAAGATCGTGAACTGTGATAGATTGGCATATTTTTAACGTGATTGAGTCAAAGGTTTAAATGAGTAAAAAAGGACTAAAAGAGCGAGTGGCGGAAACAGTAGCTATTCTAATTTTGCAACTAACGTACATTATCTAATTAAACAGCAACGAGTAGTCGTATTGACTGCGTTTCAACAATAATGCGAATGAACTTGCGACGTTTGCGTAATTATTAAAGTTTACCAAGGCGTACGCGAGACACTTGACATGCACCATTGCGACTTCTTAAATGTTTGAAATAATAATCACACGAGGTTGGCACAAGTAAAAATTAAAATACTGGGAGCATCAAATGGGAGTAGGGAAAATAGTATTACTTATTGTCAAAAGGAACGTTATGTGGCAAAACTAGATCATTTATTGATAAATTGTAAATGTTTGAATTTCTTGGCATATTTTGTTTTTAAAATGTGTAATTAAAAGGGTTCAATTGGAACCATGTCCGTGTCCTAGTACTTCGTTAAAATTTTGTAATATGCATATATATATATATTTCTGACATGTCAAATGACGAATGGTAGAACGACAGTAAGAATTGTTAAAGTTGCAATTGAGATGAATTCTTAAATGATACATAAACTAGGTTTGTATACGATAAGATATTCTTCATGTTGTTGTTATTTGAGAAGTTAATTGTTCTTGTTCAAGATTGAATATAATAAATTTGTGACTCAAAAAATCTTCGAAATTTGCATACTATTCTGTGCCTCCCCTTTTTTTGTTTATAAACTTCGCGTGAAGAAAAAGGAGAAGGAACAAAATTATTATTGGTAAGGAAAACAAGTGATGAAGTTTATGGAATGATGTTGATTCTATACATGTATTTATATTTGATTAGTGTGCGTATTTTCTGAGTTGCAGGAACCTTTAACAAATTGGTCAAACCTGAGTGAAATTTTCCACGATATTTTGTGACCACATATTTTGAATATAATTCCTTTTTTTTTGTTTGTGTGAATAATGGATTACAATCCCCTTCTTTTTCATTGAGTTCACATAATAATAATTTGGTTCTCTCTTGAGACTGAGGCGGCAGCGAAAAACGCAGGCCATAACCCTCAACAATTCGAGATTTGTAACTGTTGGTTGTCATTAGTTGTCGTTCCTCATACCCTACAACATCTTATTTGCCGTTACTATCATGATACCCCCGTGGGAGGTTCCCACTTGGGTGTTCAAAAATGTACCAAGAAAATAATGAATATATTTTGGTGGCCATCGTGTATTCAAGATATCAAGACATATGTTAAGTCTTGTGATACGTGTCAAAAATCCAAATTAGCTATACGTAAACCTCCTGGTTTTTTGTCATCCGAAATCATCAAGCACCCTTGGCGACGACTGTACATTGACCTTGTTGGTCCTTTGGTACGTTCATCAAAAGGGCATACATATATATTGGTGGTCGTTGATGCATTTTCTAAATGGGTTTCCCTTTATCCTCTTCGGGGTCCCACATCCAATCAAATAGTAGAAAAACTTCGGTCCTTGTTTCTGGTGTTTGGAGCGCCGTGTGAATTGGTGTCTGACAATGCATCATATTTTCGATCTCGCTATTTCAATTCCTTTTTATTTGAGTCTCGAGTCAAACACATCTATACCAGCGCCTACTACCCTAATCCTTCACTGGCAGAACGTTTTATTCGTAATCTCAAGGCCTCCCTGATTGCCTATCATTCTGACGATCACACCAAATGGGATGTTCATTTGAATGCAATTTCGTTCGCATTCAATACTGCGGTACAGGATAGTATACAAACCACTCCAGCACAGATCTTGTTTGGACGAGACATCGATGGACCTATGAACTTCTTTTGGGAATTTAAATCCGATTTGGAATTGGCTGGTCCTCCTTCCACGGATCGTGCTAAATGTTGGGCGCAAGCCTTCCGTCATTTACAGAAGGCATGGTTGACAAGACGTAATAGATATGACCCTAACAGGCAACCTTCCTCCTTTAAGGTTGGAGATTTAGTTCTCTATAAAACCTTTCCCCAGAGTAACGCCTTTCAGAAGGTTACTGCGAAACTCCAGCAACGTTGGGCAGGTCCTGCTAAGGTTTTTAAGGTTTTGGGCCCCGTAACGGTTCTCTTGGTCGATCCGGAAACTGAAGTTTTCCTCCGGAAGGTCCACATTTCACATATCAAACCATATTACCTTCGAGAGGAAGCTTCATCAGAAGTGGAGTTATCAGACTCCCATATGGCTTCACTTTTGTACCCTACCCGAGTTCAGAATTCACAGCGTTCTTCACGTTCATTCCAATCTTTTTATTGCAATTTTTGTCGTCGAACAGGACATTCAGATTCCCATTGTCGATAGCACCCTCCTTCTGCCCGTTATGCATCTCATGAACCTGCTCCTCACAGATAATGCAGAGTATTGTATATATTTGACTCAGGTTTGGTTTTTTTTTCATTGTGTATTTTGTTATTGGAATTCTACAAACTATTGAAGAGTATTTATTATGTAACATTAATTGGTATATACACATTTTTTTCAATGATTCATGTATTATGGGTTTAATATCATGTTTTTGTGTCATATATTTTTTTGAATTTTGCTCTTCATTGCATATTAAATGTTGATTCTCTATTTCATTGACAAGTATGTGTTATAGTGTATTTTTGCCTGTATCTTGGATATATATATATGTGAAGGAAGTTTGCCTAAATCCTTAACAAATAACATTGTAATTGATGCTCCTAATTTTTATTCTATTTCCCCTCCAATAGGTTTTCCTCGCCTCTTTCCTATTCCCTTTTTTTATCTTCTATTTCTTCTTCCCTTCTAATTCTCTTTTTTGTTTATTTTGCATGTTTTATCGAGGGAACTTATGTGTCGAGTGTGCCACCCTGGAAATCATCGTTTTTGTGCTTCAACAAATCCAAAATAAAACCGACATATTGTTATTTAGGAATACCCATTGGATAGTGCATCGTTTCTGGTATTATTTCTCAGAATTCTTTTGCCACACAATGTTATATGGACATCTCTTATGTATCTGGTATCTTTACTGTCACTGTATGATCAAACTAGTGTTCGAATTCATGTACATGTTCCCCCCCCTTTTTTTCTTCGACATTATGTTTATACCCATTGTACGAGGGTAATCAAAATTGTCATATTAACATTTTACCTCATGGAATCATTTCGATTGCAATCGATTCTTTTTCATGCTTCATTTTTCATGATTATCACGGTATCATATTTACCATGTACATTAATTAGTGTGTGTAACTTGTTTACCAATCTGTGTCTAGTCAAGATATTATTATATTCTAGTCTCAAACATATTGTTTGTGTGTGCTTATATATATATATATATTTATTGATACTTGTTTGTCTACAGTCACATATTTATGGTTCTTTTATATAGACCACTAATTGTATAGGTGTAGATCCGATGCTCCCAGAAGGTGTTATTGAATGTTGCTATAGTCCATGTGCCTTTTTGTTAAATTTTGCATATTCTAATTGTTCTATAATCGGCATATATTTCTTCTTTTGCTACGTGGGGGAGTTTGTGACGTTTTTCCTACGCTTTGCGTACAAAAAAGTATTACGTAATAATTCCGCGTGGAAAAGCGTCACACTTCCTCATTCTTCGTACGCCTTGCGTCTCGTTTGTCTTTGGTTGATTATACTAGCCCCCGCTAGAGGCCTCCACTGACCTCTCGCTTGGCGCTCACTTCTCGAGCAGACACAAAAAAAACTGCAGTATCACTTCCGACTTGGCAGACCTTCGCGAAACTGTCAGCGTGACTTGGGTCACGAGAGGAAGCCAGGCAGAGAGTATGGTGCTGGTTTAAGTGTGCAAGTCGTCTCGCGGGCGAGACTTAAACTTTTTTCTGATTGTGTTTGCACGCTCTGTTACCGCTACTCTCTCTGAAATTCGGCACGTCAACGTGAGACAGAACTACCTTTTTTGGACGGACCTTATACGCTTGCAAGGAAGTTGCATTTGATTGGAGTGAGAAGTTTAACGATGCCCTGTTAGATTTCGTCAGTTTCCAGCAACGCGGACCTGTATCCAGAGCTATAGCTGAGGGGCGAATTTGATGGACGTTTCCAGACGTTACCCCAATATTCTGATGCCAGAACGAGAACGAATACAGAGTTCCGTTTGACTGACCGCCCTTTGCAGTGTCGAATTGGAGGTTGGAACATTTTGGAGGAGTTTAATGGAGGTATGTACAGTGTCGATACGTTCTCTTAGTTCTGCGAAGTCCAAGTTGTGAACTGGGTTAGAATCCCGTGTCTTTATCACGATTGAGTCAAAAACTTAAATGAGTAAACGAAGGAAGAACGGGCGACGAAAGTTTAAACTATTCTAAATTGCAACTAACGCATGTTGGCTAATTAATGTGACACGACTTGTTGAATATATTGTGATACGACAATGAAAATGATGGAACTTGCGACATTCGCGTAACATTGAAATTTAGCGAGGCGTACGCGTGACAATTCCCATCCATCGTCGCGAATTCTTAAATGTTGAAATAATTAATATTAGGGTGGCACAATATCAAATTAAAGTAGTGGGAGCATCAAATGTAAAAAAGGGAGAATTGTATAATTTATTGTGACAAAAGGATAACAGACCAAAGTGAGTCATTTGTTAATTAATTGTAAATATTCGGTTTGATGCCCAAGTGGATTTTACAATGTGTACAAGGGAAGGGATTTAATTGTGATTGTAATTCATGTTGCTGTTAACGTTTAAATTTGTAATACATATTCCTGATACGTCAAATGACGGGTGGTAGATCGAAAGAAAGATTTGTTAAAGTTACAATTGGAGAGATTTTCTAATGCAATTAAACTGGGTTTGTTCATGATGAAATGTTTCTCATGTTGTTGATAATTGAGATATTAATCGTTTCTTGTTCGAGATTGAATCTAATAAATTTTTAACTCAAGTCTTTAAAATCTGCATACTGTTCTATACATTTTGTTCACGAACCTTCCACATAAGAAAGTGAAGCTGCGAAGTTGCTATTGGTAAGAAAGGAAGTTATGAACTTCATTGAGTAGTATTGATCCTGCAATTTTTTGTGAATAGTTAGTGTGTATTTTTTGTATTGCAGGATACTTTAAAGAATTGTCAAACCTGAGTGAAATTTTCCACGATATTTTGTGAACCCCATTGCCTATAAATTTATTTTGATTGATTTAAAGGTGAGACCAGAACGGAGGATTATATTTTTCTTTGTTCCTTGGACATAGTCTTATCATTGGTTCTCCTTTGAGACTGAGGTGGCGGTGATAAACGCTGGCCAATAACCTCAACAACTTGCGACTTGTAACTGTTGGTTGTTGCTTAATTTAAAACGCGTACATTAATTGATCCCGGACCTGTTTCTTCACGCTTCCCATAAGGCTTTATTGCCCCTTTTTTCTAGTATGCGACCAACACGTTACAAAGTTCCTGGTAGCAGAGCATGGTTACGATCCACGGACCTCTGGGTTATGGACCCAGTAACGGTTCTCTTGGTCCACGTACGCAACCAGCAGGTTACATACTTAATTTCTCTGATGCATATGGAGTATTGTTGTATGTAGCAACAAACTAAGAAACGGAGGAAAGACAACGTTAATGCTTATTTTGTTATTTCTATCTTAACTAAAAAATATTGTTATTACTACATAAATATTAAAAACATGCTATAAAATCTGAGATAAAACAGCAAATATTCATCATCTAGCTTACGTATAGTTAATACCGCTAACATTTGTGTAAGACAACAGTCATGGCAAGGAAATTTATGTCAAAGAAGTAAAAAAATTTGAATATTTGTTGAATAACAAAAATAATGATGAAAAGTAAAGTTCCTGATAAATATTTTATGTTCATTATTGTAAGTAGTGGTGTATATAAATCTTTAGAGGGCCCTCTCTGATTATGTCGCCGTCGCCTTGTAATCAATAGATCGCGGGTTCGAACCCTGGCATCGTAGCGCGATGTGCTAGCCACTCTGCCATGGGGGCCGGCTTTCGGCGGAAATAAATAGCCATCATTGGCCGATACCGGCAGTCACACGAAAGACAGAAGTGAAGAGGATAAGTATAAATGGCTGATTCCCCTTCGCACTTGAACGTAGATAAAACAAAACTAATTTCACAGTGACCTTCATCCCTCTTTTTCCAAGAACTCTGCAACTGACCCGGCGTTAGTGCGGTGGGGGGTTGAAAACATCCACCTATCTTACCACCCCGAGCTTCAAGCAAGAATTGGCAATGAATGGTTTATTACCCACAGCATTAACTAAGCAGTTACAGGCCTTCATAGTCACGTTTGGGTTCAGCTTTCACTTACCCATGCCTTTGATCTTACCATCTGCTTCCCAGGAGGGTGGGGATTTTATGCAGTGTTTCTAGGAAAATCTATGTAACTTCCTGTGCTGGTTTTCCCAACTGTCACAAGGAAGGGTGAACGAACTTTTAAAAAGGGCAAATGTTGAGATGAGCTGTTGCCTTTGCTCGCTCTTCTAGCCACTGAAATTCTTTAGTATCGGATGGTATCGGTAAAAGAAAATCAACCAATACTCACCGATGCCGATATCACCAGTATTACCGATACATCGGTATCGGCTCAGCCCCAATTATTTTGCATCTAACAGTTCCAGTAATTATTATTTATTTATTTTTGGTCTTCAGCTTGTGTTTCAACTTGGCAGTCCATTTTAGGTGACCGTAAGCACTATGCATCTCATTGTTTGAAAAAATGACGTCACATGAGATACAAATTTTCTTCATCATGTTTCAAAGATTGAAAATATAGGAAAAAGGATCAAAATAACTAAAAATTACCGAAATATGTTGTTTTATGTAAAGTAAATTAGCAAATATGTAATATATGTAATATGCTGGTAAATATGTAACATATAACTTATGCAAAATGATGTCAGTTACATAATTCATTGACATTTTCGTGTTCAAGGTATGTATCTAGAAATTCGGCTATGCTGCTAAAATGACTGTCTCCTTATCTATGTTCCAGATTCTTGAAATATCAGGTGTGTGTCCATATCAAGCATTCAACCGTAACTATTATAGTGTCGAAAAATAGGATGGCACGTCCACTTTGTGACCACGTTTGTGTACATCACGGCATACGGCACCTTCCGTCTGTTTATTGGTATGTCTGTATGTTCTATGCTATTGGGATTAGTTTTGTGCCTCTAAATCTCATGAAGTTGCATTAACTTTCCAGGGAATGGTTGAGAAGTGGCTGATACTGGTAGAAGAGTTTATGATAGCCTCAATCAGAGACGTGATCAAGTTGTCAGTGGATGCTTATGTTATGACGACACGTCAAAAATGGGTTCACGAATGGCCTGGCCAGATTGTAATATGTACCTGCACAATATATTGGACTACGGAGGTTATTGAAGCCATTAATGAGGGAACTCTAGATGTAAGTGCATATCTTCGTTTAATTACAGAAGTAATTATATATATATATCACCTGATAGGTTTATTGTTTGTTTAAGTTATGTCTGAAGGTAATTGTGTGATTTTAGATGCCAAAGAATGATCATAATTTAGTCTGAATTGACAAACTATTGTTAATTTTGGTTATCAAGGGTATGATTCAATTTTTGCTTCTGCCACCACCATTCCTCCTAAACCAACTATAATTCAGCAGTGTATAACATCTGTCTGCATCGATCCAGCTGTGTTCTGGAAGTCCTAGCCATTTGACAAATAACTTGTTGCCTTTTCTATCCTCAGAATTTACGACTTTGTTTTTCCACCATGTGTTGTGATTAAAGCATTGGATCAAAAGAATACAGCCAATAGTTTGCACTCTTGCCTTTGATGGGAGCAGTCCTAGGTTCCATCCCCAGTTGGAACTAAAAGAATTTTGGCCTTGATCCATCATCGTGATCAAATCTAAATGAGGAAAGTTTGTTATCAGTCCACTTTATCTCAATTGGGATTGGACCTATAGTTTAAATTGGGATTCATAACAGTATAACGATGTGAGGAGTTTTGTCCCTCGCTTTGCTTTGGTTTTAAGGCACCAAGTAACAGTAAAAGTGGATTTTTCTAGAATTTATAGCTCAAATGAGAGCAGCCGGATTGCAATATTATTCTACTTTTTAATGTATGAAGAAAACAATAACGATTAAACCTTTTCTTTCGTTCATTACAGAAGGAAACTAGAAAAATAACTTCACAAAATTAAAGGTTTACCCTGATTCGCTGGTGACTCTTGGTTTACATGAGTAAACCCAATACAAAAGTTGACGCCAGAACTTCGGATTATAATATAAAGATAAAAAGCAAACTCTCAGATATTTATAAAATAACAAAATTAACTTTTTTACTTATGAATATCTTGCCGGCTTTTAGAAAGAATTAGCACCATGTCAATCACTTTTCAAACTTTAGAGGGATTTTTCATCAAAACCAAGCTTGTGGGGATTATAACTCGAGAGCTCTCGACACTAAGGACCACTTCACTAAAAATCCTTCTTGATCCATATTCTATTATCGTTGAGACTCGGAGTCTTGTCACTGGAGAAATTCTCTACAGACTGGCAATTTCAGTCTCTGCGGACACAAACAAGGATACCAATCTGGATTCGCACTGGCTGTGACTTTTTCATAATAGCCACCATGACAATCACGACGTGTAAGGAAATACAAGTTCTGTAAACTACTGCGCACAAACTATCGACAACGTGCTTGACCAGTTAGCACTCTGTTCAAGTAATAAATTCTTAACTATAGCATCGTCCACACTTCCAGTCTTTGTGAACTCACTTTACACAAGTCCAATAAAGTTTACTCACTTCTGCTGGTCACTGGCGAACTTGTATGTTTTACCGTTCAAAACTCTCGGTGTTAAAATAGTTCTTTTACTGAAAATAAAATCATGACTGTCATCTGCAAAACTTCTACAGATTCAACGTTCACTCCCGCGTGATCTCTCTCCCGGATATCCTTAACACCAATTAAACATTTCTAGTGTTTCTGCAAACGACTGCGGACTAGCGTGGTCTTCCGACTGAAAACTCTACTATAACTCAGCCAGAAAAAATGTTCATGGAGGTCTGCAAAACTAAACAGATCGATCACTAACTTGCTCGACCACTTTTCCATCAGAAATCTCCACGCCAACTGCAGCAACTACGCACCGAAAACCACGAGCGCTTATTTTCCTTTGTCTACTGGACTCAGTTTATTCTCTCTAAAAGGGGTGTCTTGATTCTTTTTCGTCTTTCTTTCTGGAAGGATCTGTAAGCAATCGGTTACAACAGCATTTGCCTCACTAGTGATTGAACCCAGGACCCTTTGATTGCAAGATGACTGTGTTATCATTACACCATCAGACTCAGAATAGTGAGGACAATTGGGAGCTACTTGAAAGTAATAGTAGCACTCCAATCTTGAAAGCCAGAAAAGCAGCCATGATGAGACTTGATGCTCTGGCCTTCAAAGGTCTGTTGCACAAAGGAGTTTTAGAACAACAAAATACACAAAACTGTAGCTCTTTTCACCTGTTTGTGGTTTTCACTTAATACTTTATTCAATTTCCTAACAGGAGTACCATGAACAATGCAATCTTCAGATTGACGACCTTGTAAAACTTGTGAAAGGCAAATTATCTTCTGGGGCCAGAATCTCTATTGGTGCTCTAATTGTGATTGATGTTCATGGTAAGTAGACTTAAGAGGGGTAAACCAGAAAGTAAGTTTATCTGGTATTGTTTGTTTTTCTTAGTTACATCAAATTGTTTACTCAACAGAACATATGAGTACCTTCTCTGTCCACGTACTTGTTTGAATAGTGGAACGGTTCTGATACCAATCTATGTGTATTTTTCGAATAATAATGCATCATATTTAATATGTAATACTGTTGTGGAATTATTATTAGGGCTGAGACGATATCGATGCCGATGTATCACTATCGAAAAGTATTGGTTTGGACACCTGCCGATATTTCCGGCATTTTGGTCTTTGACGGACTGCGCAAAAATGCTTCTAGACACTTTGCCGAATGTAATTATCCTGGAAATTAGGCAAAATTCAAACTTTATTTTTATTTTGCATCAGTTTTGTGTGAAAAATTCCTCTGGGTGGGCACCTGGTGGGTGCAGTGTTTCCAACCTCATGAGGGTTTCTCTGAGTCCAGGTTTAACATGCCAAATCACAGGTGTTCTCTGGAATTATTCGTCACACTTCAGTTTTCCGTTTCATTCTCTATTGGTTGGGGGAATTTAGTTTCTGACTTGATGTTGAGGGTAGAAATGTGAATCTTTCGCCACAGTGTATCTCACCTGTGGTGGGGTTGGCTGGTCTGCTGGTGATTGACGATTTCCAGACTTGGAAGTCTTTTGGGGTGGTCGGATAACATTTGGAGAAGTGTACCTTCTTTAAAAATTGTGTTTGCTCTCTGATAAAAGCATTGATGGAAGATGTGATTTTAATTTATGAAGAATCAGATGTGGATATCTTGTAGGATTTCTGATTGTTGACTTAACATCATGTAGGTAATATAGCTGTGGTTATAGTGAGTACCAAATAAGTTGACAACTTCTGGATGTCTTTGCTGGACCATCATATTTCCTAACAAGAGAGCAACTTCTAGTAAATCAGAATAATAAACACCATTATAAATTTTTGCACTGTTGCTAGTCAAATTTTAAAATCTTTAGCAATATGGTAGAATCAGCCAGATATTTAGTGTACAGTGTATGTAATAATTCCCGCTGTTACCTGCAGAGCCTTCTTTGGGAGACCACTCCGGAGCAAACTCCAATCTTGTATTAATTAAAAAATTAAATGTGTTAAGATCATATTTGAAAGTGTGTTGCTTTATGCTGCTTGGAATCATGGCTTTCTTAGATCGTATTTGCAAGAAGAAAAAAAGGCTGGTGCCTTAATTATTTTAAGTTTTTTCTACCCCTGCTTTAGGAAATGGTGCTTTCTCATTCTCTTGAGTGTTCCAATGTGCTTTTTGCTTCCTATTTTTTATCAAGTCATTTGCATGTTTTGATTGTTTAACGAACTACAATATTCAGTGGTTTTAAGTAAATTCATTTACTAGTCTGTTGTTCGGAATGTTCAAGAATTGTTTGAGACTGACAGTATCATAAGCATGTAGGGTATTGTAAGTTTTAATGTGGTGCTTTATAATTGTCGTCACAAACCCCAACATGAGAGGTTATTACCAGTGTAAAGAAATTGCTTTGATTCAGGGTAAGACATGTTACGCATCTCCCCTTGTTGCATGGTTCGTATCCTCCGTTGCATTTGTCCACATGGAGTTATTTGAGTTATTTATTCAGGAAATGTGCAGTTCCAATATCTCCTGATGGCTGGGTGACAATCTAGATATTTTGTAGTCTTTATGCATCGTAGGCCCATTGAACAGTTTGCATTGTTATTTAGGGATTTGGATTTCTCTTATTTAGTTTATTTTCCTGCCACTTTTGACTAATTGCAATGATGAGGATGAGCGATGATAAAATGCAGCTGATGAAGGAATGCTCAGAAAGAACATATCTGCCCAGGCCAAGATCAAAATGCCCAGCCACTGAGCTGGTAAGTTCTTTACGGGTTTGTCCCATCTCTTGAGAAATGCCCTCTTGCACTGAAGCTCAAACCAATTTCAACAGATTCCAAGCCTCTCAGGTAATTTATTAAATGCTTCAGTGAACAATACTAGCCTGTTCAGTGAAAAAACACTTAAGACAAAAGATCCATTTTTGCAGCAAATAGGTCTTTGTTTGTTATTTTAATAGCAAACATTGCAGACATGATACACATGTTGTATGGTCAGTGTTTACAATTTTTACATATAGCCAATGTAAAATTATACTGATATTTTATTTAGTTGATTCAATGTGAGTTAAAGCAACAGAAAATTGCAGTTTGTGACTTATGTGCCTTTTCCCAAACACCCTAGAATTGTTGCCACTGTAGTGGAAGGATGGACAGATAGGAATTTTAATGTATTAATGATGCTCCATGATGAACCTGAATGGTTCATCCACCTCCGTAATTAATATAGGTCTCCAATTGTTTTTTTCTGAGTAATATAAACTGCTGATTTAGAATTTTACATTATAAAATCAAGGTATGTGAGTTACTCCTTTATATTTGAAAATAACAAGAAATTTGCATTAAATTTCAGTTTTTTAAAAAAAAAATTAAATTTTTTTTATTTTATTTATTTTACACCCATATATGCATGTAAATATGAACAGATACCACTCGTTAATGGTTACCATTCCTGCTGCATTTTCTCTTACTTGTACAGGGTGTCTTACTGTCTACAATTTCATATAAACAAAATTCCCTGACTTTTCCATGCCAAGTCATTGGGGCAATTAGTGTACATGAACATGTCCAGAAGAAGGTCACTAGCTTTTATCTTAACACACTTACACATAGGGAAACTGAACAGCGATTGACTGTTTGGTGGGGAGAGGGAAGTAAGTAAGTGTCAGTGGTGTCAGAAGTCTATTGTTCTCAATATTCTTTTGTTTTCAATGATCATGACACTTGTAGTGCAAATAATACATAATTATAGTATATTTTAGTCAGCACTTATAGTGGTTTAAGTCAATAGCTGGAACACCAATCACAAATAATTAGACACGAAAACCACTACTACTAATTATAATAATAAAGATACTTACGTTAGATATTATTATTATCATCATCATCGGGCCTTTTTTCATGTTAATAAAATGTTTTTAGCTTTATTATCACCTACAAGATGCTGCTACAGTGTACCATTGTGTACTGCCGGGAAAAAGCACATTATTATTATTATTATTATTACTATTATTGCATCCAAGTGTTTCTGAATTGGCAACGTTTGCCAAAGTTCCTGAATTGGAAACCTTTGCCAAAGTTTCTGAATGGGCAACATTCACCAAAGTTCCTGAATTGGCAACCTTCGCCAAAGTTCCTGAATTGGAAACCTTCGCCACAGTCCCTGAATTGGCAACCTTCGCCACAGTTCCTGAATTGGAAACCTTTGCCACAGTTCCTGAATGAAATGAAAAACGTTTCTGCACCACTGGGTTGTCAATTCAGGAAATTTGGCGAAGGTTGCCAATTCAGGAAATTTGGCGAAGGTTGCTGATTCAGGAACTGTGGCAAAGGTTGCGTATTCATGCACTGTGGCAGAGGTTGCCAATTCAGGAACTGTTCTTCTGGAACTTTGGCGAAGGTTGTTAGTATGATAAAAGTATACACCAGTGAAACGGAAAGTAAAATTCTTGTGGGTATAAATGTGTCTGACAAATTTACAATTCATGATGGGTTAAGAAAGGGAGATGCATTATCTCCATTGCTCTTTACTTTTACCTTAGAATATGCTGTTAGGAAGGTAAAATAAACTCATGAAGGACTAAAATTAAATGGTGTGACTCAGTTGTTAGCATATAAATAATGCTAAAATATTTTTCAAAACAGCTAAAGTGATAGGCTTGGAAGTTAGCAAACAGAAAACAAAATAATATGCTTACAGGCTGAAACCAAATATTAGGTAATAATCAAAATCTAGTTATTGATAACAACTCGTTTGAATCAGTTTTCAAATTCAAGTACCTAGAAGTAATACCAACAAATGAAAATTATATTAAAGAGGAAATAAATTGCAGGCTTCATTCAGGAAATGCATGTTACTTCTCTCTTTCATCATCTCGTATAATATCTAAGAAACTAAAAGTTAAAATATACATAACAGTATTATTACCTGTAGTATTATATGGCTGTGAAACTTGGTCCCTTACATTGAAAGAAAAACATAAATTAAGAGTATTTAAAAATAAAATCCTTAGCAAAATATTTGGACCTAAAAGGGATGAGGTGACAGGTGAGTGGAGAAGGTTACATAATTTAGAACTGCACATCTCCACAATGTCCAGATATTATTAGAATAATAAAATCAAGAAGACTTACGTTGGCAGGCCATGTGGCACGAATGGGAGAGGAAAGAGGAGTTTACAGGATTCTTTTTTTGAAACCTGTTTGTAAGAGACCTGTAGGAAGGCCGAGACAGAGATGGAGGGATAATGTGTAGATGGACCTAATGGAAATCGATAAGAATGGAAAGATTGGATTAATCTTACCCAGGGTCACATGGAAGGCTTGTGTTGCTGCAGCCATAAACCTTTGGGTTTAAGAAGGCTAGAGAGTTAGTTAGTTAGTTTGTGTTAAAACAATTTTCAAGTATCTTTATCGGTAGGTGGGAATCAGTGCGGGTATCTTCATTGATATCGGTATCGGCTCAGCCCTAGTTTCTGTGTGTATTCTTGTTCAAACAGTGAAATAGTGAGAGTTGATTTCCATTTTGCAATACTGTAATACATAACCAGCACTATTTTAAGAGCGTTTAAGTGGTAGTATTGATTGCAAGTGCTATTGACTCAGTGCTAACTGTAACAAAAAAATAACATTTGAAAATATTTTTATTTATTATTTTTTATTTAGTATATTCCTGCATTCCTGGTTGGTTGATCTCTCACCTCGGGTGAGTGAGTGAGTAGAATCAGGTGGGATTGAGGCTGGCAGTCGGTAGGTAGGCCCGGGACCTCAATGGGCTGTTTCACCATGGGTTATTATTATTATTTTCCTGCATTTATTTTCTAAGTAATCAATACAGGCAATATAACATGGTTTGTTTAGCTGACATTATATTTCTCACAATCTTGATGACACAAGAAGAGGCATGTGGCCACCACATATCCACGTTGATGTCCTTTTTAAGAATTTACAACTATTGTTGGGCGATATATCGTCTAGACGATATATCGCGATATTGAAAAAATATCATCCATTCAATATCAACTAGGCAATATATCGTCACGATATTTTGACGATATATCATCATGATACTTGGTGCTATATATCAGCATGATATTTTGGTGATATATATCATGTCAGCGATATATCGTCACGATATTTGGCAATATATATCGTGTTGGTGACATATTGTTACGATATTTGGCAATACATATCGTGTTGGAGACATATTGTCATGATATTTGGTGATAATCATGTTGGCGATATATCGTCACAATATTTTGGCAATATATATCATGTTGGCGACATATTGTCATGACATTTGGTGGTATATATCATGATGGCAATATATCGTCACAATATTTTGGCAATATATATCGTGTCGGCAATATATCATCATGATATTTGGTGATATATCATCACAATATTTGGCAATATATATTGTGTTGGTGATATGTCATCATGATATTCAGTGATATATATCGTGTCAGTGATATATCATGGAGATGATATATCGCTGATATCATGATATGGAAATAATATCGAATCGTATCATCTGTGATGATATTTTCTTGACTATATATCGCAATATCAAATTTCCGATATCGTCCATCCCTATTTACAACATAGAAGAGATATTTGGTGCCTCTTCGTGCATTATGAAGATTGTGAATTTCTGGAAGTTTTTCTAGAACTATATAGCTGAAACATCATGTATTAAATAAGTAATATAATGTGTCAAAAATACATAGTAATGTACATATGTGAATCCTTACTATACATTTTTGACACATGATATTACTTATGTTTTACATAATGTTTCAGCTAGGCTGATAGGACAAATTGCGGAGTATTTTATTTGTTCAAAGTGGTAGAGTCCAGCACAGATATTTCTGCCGTGCGATGCGCGACAGAACTAAAGAAGCAGTGTTGCTAATGGAGCAGATAGAAAAATCGCTGTAGTGCGCCGATGCACAGCTGTTACGTACAACAAGGAAATTAGAGAATTCAGCTCTATCTAACGTTGAGTTTTAAACGTCATGCATTATACCAGGACTAGGATTAATATGTACTAACAAGTGGCTTTGTATGTAGCTACATACATATGGACTAAAAATTCGCAAAATATGAACTAACACATACGTAAAATTACCAAAAATGCTGCAAAGAAGACTTCTTCATACAATTCCTTATTTGAGTAATTTCAAACAAAATTAAAAAATATTATTTTTCATTGCATTAATGCACTGGTGGCGTTCTAACTGTTCACTCCCAAAACCCGTCTACGCTGGTACGGAACTGCAACAGCAGATAACAACATGCCAACGTGTTAAACAGCGACAATTTGACCACAACACTCCTCCTCAATCATTATTATTATTTCCTCTCTGTGATCGGCGAAAGTCGGTTGCCTTTGTTCTACATTTACAAAGGATGCCGGCTTCCACAACAATAACAAGTACATATACTGCCACTAGACGATAAGCTGCGCCGCTTTTTGCTATGAACCAGGGCCGGCGCTAGTCATTTTACCTCCCTGGGTGGTGACGGTAGATGCCGCTCCATTTCGACCCCCCCCCCCCCTGCCATTACGCAGCAACGTGAAATTGAAAATCAATATATTCCTAAGTAAAACATCAAAATATAAAATAAATAATGAGACTTCTTATGCTATTTCAGTACTATTAAGCGCAAAAGAATATCTCGCTCGACCAGTTTTCAATAGGCTTATTTTTTTCTTCTCTTCAAATTTTGCCGCCCTGGCCGGTGGCACGGTTCGCCCTCCCCTTCCACCGGCCCTGCTATGAACTTGGTCACCCATCCAAGCATGGCAATTTTAACATAGAAAACAATATACATCGCATTAAGCAGCAAATATGACAGCCTCCTCTTCCTCCACCTAAATCCCATCTTTTGCAGCAAACGTCGCAAACTCTCTTGACTTCCCGCAAAATGTATGTCCGCCTGTAATTTGACATGCAATTTTTTCAATGTCGGCACTTCATTTTCACGCAGAGCGTAGTCGTATATGCGCCTACGGATAACGTTTTCATGGAAAGCGTCCACTGACGATTTGGTCGCTGGTCTTTGTCGTTCTTTCCCGGGAGTGTGGAATGATGTGGAGGGGCCTTCTGACATCTCAAGAGATTGTCTTTCGTTCGTGATAGCCTTGATTGTTCGTTCAGGAACTCCAGTCGCAGCCGCTGCTCTCTTGCCCAAATGCTGTATTGGGATGCTAACACCTTCACTGGCTTCCTTCTTCATGAACTCGTGCACGTTGCTTAGAATTTCCCGAGCTTGGCTATGCAAGGTTTTTGATTTCAACTTTGACAGAACTGGAGGCATTATGGAATTTAACGTTCGTTAACAAACACACACTTTCACATACACACACACAATACACGCACACAACGTCAAACCGGTAAAATACTTAGTATGAAATAAAAATATGGTGCTTCCAATCCAACAAAACTCACCGTCATTTTACCTGCCTTTCCCCTTCCGTGACAGAAATAGTGCTTCATTATTACATTTTGCAACACTAGTCACTAGCTAGCCAATGAACATGCACTGAATAAAGGAAGCAACCACTATGCCGTGCTATATTGCCACATTACCGTCCCTGCCGAACGGTGTGAACCGAGAGCTGGAGCGCTATTCAATTGTTTTCAATGATGTTTGTGCGAGTGTGTCCAGGAATGGAATGACAATATGGCAACAATAGCGAAGGTTTTCGAGCAGGGTAGAACACGTGATACTAAGAGAGAGGGAGACGAAACGAAAATTGGTATCTACGCAACGGCAAATTTATGTGTGATGCACTCTAATTCCATGTTAGCTTGCAACACTGTACACCATCAACTAGGTGCCATATAGAAGTTAAACACACAGGGTCAACTGAAACAGCTGGTCAAGGAGGTAGTTTATGTTGCGGTCTGATTTCTGAAGGTGCGGAAGGTGTTAGCTGCAGAAATCCATCGCCAGGTAGTTGAAGTCCATGGAGACAGTTGGTGAGTCATCAGTTAAGAGTATCATGGCCTCTAATGCCATATTGTTGCTGGGTATGGCACAGTTCAGGCCATTTGCTGCACCTTGTTGTCTTTGGGAAAATTCCCATGATGAGAGATTGGGTCACATTTCACTCCAGAATGAGATGCCTCTTGTACTTATTTTCATTATAAAAAATAAGATTGCACAAGAGTCATTAGCTCTGCATTATTAATATGTGACAGAAGTATGTATAAATATTTATGTACTACCTACTAGCTTTTAATTATATGCACAATTTGAACATGTATTTTTCTATGTTGATTTAATGATGTTAATTGATTTTTTTATCATGTAGTAAATTGGAAATATCTGTTTGATGTTTTTACTTGTTTTATGTCTATATGCATAATTTGAATTTGTATTTTTTTCTATGCTGTCTTAAGTCATATACGGGTGTCCCAAAAGTCTGGTCTCATAGGGAAAGTCTGAAAAATTGAAGTAATGATTATTTCTTGCAGGTAAACATCTTAAATCTGTTGTGTACAATACACATTCCCGTTAAATTGATGATCTCAAAGAAAACATTTGTGCTGCATGCCATGCTATCACACCAACAATGTTACACAATGTAGAAGAAGCTTTCCATTCTCGTATCCATACCTGCAGGGTTCAAGAGGGGTAACAATTTGAACATTTGTTGCCGTAATGCTTGTCCTACCTGAAACAAAGGCTATATTGTCAATATTCAACATTCGTTACTTCTAGACTTCTGACTTTCGCTATGAGACCAGACTTCTTGGACACCCTGTAATTGTATTTTTATGTTGTGTAAATTACTGCAAGTCCCGCTTTAGAATAAAAGCATTTTCCTTAACATTTATCCCATGATGAAATTGTGTAAAGTGAAAAATCTTATGGCATTTCAGATGCCATGGCATATTTCATAGCATTTCTCAAGGATAGGATCGATCCTATTTCCGTAACATTTTTCGTAGCATAACCAATCAGAAGCAATATCTAGGTCACGAGTGCAGATGTAATGGTGGTCACGTGAGGTGTAAACAATGTATCACTTCACATTTTTAAAAGACTATAACTATTCAACGTTTCATATTAAATGGCTTTAGGTACAAAAGAATGACGCTGATGAAATACATACTTTACAGCATTTACTGTACATGTATGGAAGAATATTCTAGTTTTTTCAATTGTAAACACCGTGCACTCACCATTCATGGTGTAACTTGATGTGCCTTTCGTGCTGTATGTATTATACATTGTAATCGCAAAAGCTAACCGAAATGTTCCATGAAATGCTTTCGTGTAAGGTACTATCTGCTATAAGATTTTTAGAAGCATTTACATAGCATTTATGCTAGCAAAAATGTTAATGGAAATGCTCTCGTCTAAAGCCAGCCTACGACAACTGTACTTCAGCATGATAAATATTTAAACAAATCAAAAAACTTTGTCAGGTGTACTTTGACCTCTGCTTCTGTATTGAAGCTTCTAAAATGCACATATGTCCAGAAACATATACTGTAGATGTATGCAGGATACACAAATATGTTCTCATTTCAGCACGAGACGTTGTACAAAAGCTTGCAAAATTAAAGGTCAGTAAGACAGACGATTTCAATTGGATCAGCCAACTCCGTTACTACTTCCAAGAAGACATAGTAATGGTCAGGATGATAACAACAGAGTTAGAATACGGTTGCGAGTACCTTGGAAACACAAGACGACTTGTAATCACTCCACTTACAGATAGATGTTACAGGTACACTTGTGCTTTGCTATGTTTGTAAGTCGTTTCTATTTCTGGTCTGGAAAGACAGGTAACAGCAGAGATGGTTCTTGATGCCATCTAAATCTTCAGTAGATTTAGGGGATCGAACATCAGGCTATGTGAGAACCTGGGGCTAGAGGGATTGGTAGCGGGAGGTACATGTATAGTTTGGGGTAACACCCTGGAGAATAAATGTTAACACTCAAAACAAGCAAAGGGGGCTTGTTCCTGTGAAATAAGAACAACACTTAAACATTAGATTTTAACACTTCGATGGTTGACTGGTCTGGCAGGGTTGTGAGAATGTAAGGAAGGGGATTAAGGAACGTTCGTTTACCTCTGGTGTCCTGTAGTTGAAGATCTCGTTGAATCTGTAGACAAAGTGCAGACCTGAAAATAACCTTCTTCATGTAGCGCAACTCCGCGGTAGATCTTTACGTATCAATTGCAAATTAGATAATTCGGAGACAACGACTGTTTACGCGATAGCTTTCTAATAACAACTGGGGTGAGAACTGGTCTCCTGAACCATTTATGTGGAATTCGAACTTTCGATCGTCAAAACTGTTGACAAGACCGCGTCTCTCGATAACTGTGTTTTTAGCGTAAGGCTGCGTTTGCATTATCTTCCTACGATTTCTGGAAGAATTCATATCAGCAGTTTTTTTTACATCCACTGAAGATCGCTGGTGTACTTTGCTTGAAGAGAGCTCTTTCTAGCTTCTTCATCGGGCCCTTTTTATGAAGTGATTATACTATCGGGCTATGGTGCCTGGGGTCCCTGGTTCGAGTCACACCTTCGGCATGATACGATGCATTGATCATGTGTCACCCCCATGAAAAGCCGATCGGGGAGACTTGTTTAAAATACTACTGTATTTCAAAAGTTTCACAAATCTAAGGGTGGCTGAGGCCCCCGCCCCCTTGCTTCTGTTTAACTACGGGCCTGGATTAACTTGGTACTCCCTCTGTCCCATAATTATTGTCCGATACACCTTTGTTTGTTGTCTCATAATAATTGCCTGATATTCAAACTGTGACATTGGTGTATACAGAAGAAGAACATGAAACAAGGGAATGAGTCATACAACTTTACTACTCAAGGATCAGTACAAATTGTGCTTTCCATCTGCCTCTTCGTCTGTCATTTCTGTACTACCATTTAGGCATACCGGACTATAATTATGGGACAGAGGGAGTATAAGAATTGAGTTAGGTTTTATGTAGATTCGTACTTCCTGAAAGTAATTAATGTGAACTTAGAGGTTGAATGTATGTATGCAGTCATGTAAAATACAAATATTCTTGGCCATCATCAGTATTTTTGTTGGGGAGGGGGTGGTCAGACTATTGATAATGTTTGAATAATAACAACAGTAAAATGATAGTATAATAATAACAATAGTAAAAATCAAGGTTATGACTTTTATAATACAATAATAACCATTATTGTATAATTTAAGTATTATTGCCATAATTGATAGTATATCCGTGGGGAAATTTTCCTACTTAATCTAGTAGATGTGAATAACTAGCCCAAATCTTTATTATATTTTTTGCCATCTCCTACAGTTAGTGCAACACAATGTTATTTATTCTATTTTGTTATTAACTTTTAGACAACTTGTTCAAGGAAAAGCTTTAAAAGTTAATAAGAGGAGGAATTTATGTTGTGTCCTCTCACACAAAAATAAATTTTTTGCGAATTTTGAAAACTAACAGAACTATTTATTTTTTGAATTAAATGATAGAGTATGAAAACAACCTGGTCCCTGTCTTTTACACTAACTTTTTCGACCTAATGCAGTTTTGACTTTGCTTATGCTAACTAACTGAACTTTATTCCTGTTATTAAAAAAAAAAAGGTTTTGCTTTTTTGTAACTTGAAATGAACGATGCCAATTTCCAAGGGGATGTTGATGGATAAGTTCAATTCGCCTCCCAATGTCTGTCCATGCACGCATTACTCGCACCCACTATCTCCTGTGATAATTTCATCATTGCTGTGTTTCTCCCCTAGAACCCTAATGGGGGCCCTAAAGCTGCATCTAGGGGGAGCCCCAGAGGGCCCAGCCGGTACAGGGAAGACCGAGACAACCAAGGACCTTGCGAAAGCTTTAGCCAAGCAGTGTGTTGTCTTCAATTGTGGAGAAGGTTTAGACTACAAGGCAATGGGGAAGTTTTTCAAGGTGAGTTATTTGTTTTAAAAATTACTTGACCACTGCTATGTTATTTTAGTAAGGTTCTGTAAAATTTGCGATATTTCTTATTATTTGATATTTCAATAAATAGCCTAATCAAGTGCAAAATTCTGCCATGTGGTTATTTTCTTTATTAACATTAAAGTATAATTCATATGCAGGGTGGTCCAAAAAGGACTTTACAACTTTGTAAGGAAATACAAGTTTGATTAGCATTGTGGCATAGTATCGAGTTCTGCCATCACAAGCGCCAGCGGAGTTCATTAAAAATGGCTGCGAAAGGTCAAGTGTGAGCTTGTTGTGTGTTTTGGTTTGAAGGTCACATCCACTTCCAACAAGATGGCGTACCACCTCAGTGAACAAGGTGGCCATGCAATGGGCCCACCTCAACCTATCCATCGACATTGCTGTTTCAAAAAATCCTTGAAAAATATATTGTTAAGTGTATTATTATTTAACATTTTTTTCTAAAATCTACAACACATTGTTTCCACACCCATATATTATGCTACATTTTACATAAATTTTCTCACATTTATGAATTTTTTCAGTAACAATTTTTTTTGAAAGTGAAAAAGAAAAAAAATAACATTGCATAAAAGTTACTGAAAACATATTTTGAATAGGTAATGTAAAATTAATTCATGAAGATAAGCTAGAAACTTTCTTTAGGATCAAAATCATCATTGACTGCAAAATTCGAAGTGGAATCATTGTAAGAAATTTCCACAATGTGGATATAAATTATTAATTGCTATTCTCAAGAATATAAACAAAAGCGCAACTTAATTCAACAAGTACAAGTAAAATTCAGCAACGAAGAAAACATGACATCTAGTGGTTGAAAGATGTGATTACAACACATGTGCACAAGAGATGCAATATGATTGTAGATCATCGTTCATTCACAATAGAATTTTATAGGGCTATGCAGATATGCATTTCTTTCCTTCACGGCTCTCTTTTGTCTTCCTTAATTTATTAATTTTGTTCCAGGGCCTGGCTCAAGCAGGTGCATGGGCATGTTTTGACGAATTCAACAGAATTGAGTTGGAGGTTTTGTCTGTGGTTGCTCAGCAAATCCTCAGCATTCAGATGGCCATCCAAGCCAAACTTAAGACCTTCTTGTTTGAAGGAACGAAACTAACTCTCGATGCTACTTGTGCAGTGTTCATCACTATGAATCCTGGGTATGTATTCATAAAATTTTATGTACAGGTTATTAAAAAGAAAGTAGAACTGGTTTTCTCTTCTTGTACAGATATAAAATTCCATTGCGATAGAACTCACTTCATTTACCTAATATATTTTGGGGACTCATTGCTCAAGGCTTAATTGAGATCCTAATGAATTTTATAACAGTCCAAATATATCAACATACGTATAACATGAATACGATAATATATTGAAACATTTAAAATTTTAGACAGCCTTGAAGTAAGAAGAGAAATATGTACTGTGTCTTACTTGGATAATATTTTACAAAGATGGCTGGAAGTACCTAACCTATTAACTTTAATATATTTGAAAGAGAATCAACACCAGGTTAGAGATAAAAGTTCACTATTCTTACAGGATCTTAGCAAAAAAAAAAAATAATTTTTTTTTTACTATTTCTTATTAAGCAATTCTCATTTAGCAAGGCTAAATATTCAGAAAATGTTATCTTTTTTATTATTCTTTTTCAAATGAATAATCCAAGTGAATAGTTATTCAGAGTAAATCTCTTGGTTGTATATGTATCTTTTATCAGGATTTAATGTTTACCTTATTAGTATTTTTCATTTTTATGTTAGTTTAAGTTTTGCTATCTTTGTTTTTTATTATTTGTAATTGAATGTTTTATCTATTTTTTATTTATGTCAATTGAATGCATAGGCGCTGACTCCATGGGGCTAGGGGGACCCCCCCCAATGTTAGCAGAGCCCCCCAAATAATTTTGCTTGAGAGGATCTAATGTATTATTTTGCTTTTCTCTTTTAAAGTTTACTCTGAATTGTGCCACATGAACTTAACTTTAAATACACCTTTGAAATGTTCTAGGCCATCAACTGGGGGGGGGGGGGCTGAGACTGCTAAACCATCAATTTGGGGGGGGGGGGCTATGACCAGAGAGCAAAACACATGACTTATTACTATATACTAAGTGCCAGAGAGTTTCAAAAGATGATGTGCATGAACTAGGGGAGTGTATAGGATGTTCGGGCTACAAATGGCTCTCACATGACATTCAGAATGAGATCATTCATATATTAGGGAGATCTGTTTTGCGCTCCGTGGTAGCAGATATTAATAGTCGGAATATTTTGCTATTATAGTTGACGAAACTTGTGACATATCCATCTATGAACAATTGACATTCTGATTCGAACTGTAAATGAAAATTTTAATATTTTTGAGGAATTCATGGGTTTTTACGAGATTCCGAACACTGAGGCCAAAACTTAAAAAAGGGAGGGAGTGAGTCATTCATTAATTTGTTTCAGTGATCAGAGTCCCCCAAATAATTTTGACAAGTCGGTGCCCCTGAATGTTATGAATGTTATGTGTGCTTTGTGTACAAATGCTGTAATAAGGCATTAAATGCTCTTGTAAGCAGTATAAACTCCTATAATAGATTAAATAAATAAATATGAACATGTGCCCATAGCTGTGTTCCTTGATTTCAGGCTGGTTTACTTGGAAATGTGCAATAAAATACATTTCTTAATGAGATGAATAATCCGTTAAGGTTGTCAACTAAATATTATACAGGGTTATTATAAATGATTGACCCAATTTCATAAATTCACTGTATCTTTATTATTTGACATATTGTCAAAAACCTTTGCAGACGTCTAGAAAAACTCAAAAAGTTTTTTTGTGACATATCACAAGTGCTCTATATGTTCCCCCCCCTAGAAATTCTGCAAATATCAATTCGATAATCAAGTTCTTGCCACACTCGGTGCAGCATGTCAGTATCAATCCGTTGGAAAGCACTGTTGATGCGAGCTCTCAGTTCTGTTAGGTTTGTTGGTAGTGGAGGCGTAAACACTGTATCCTTCACATAACCCCACCCAAAAAAATCGCTTGGGATTAGGTCCGGAGAGCGTGGAGGCCATGACAGGAATTGTTTATCATCATCCTCACCACGACCAATCCATCAGTTTGTCGATCTCCTGTTTAGGAATTCACGAACATCGAGATGGAAGTGGGGTGAACACCATCCTGTTGGAAGATGAAGTCCACACTGTCTGTTTCCAATTGTGGCATGAGCCAATTTTCCAGCATGTCCAGATACACGTGTCCTGTCACGGTCTGTTCTGAGAAGAGAAAGGGGCCATAAACTTTACACCGTGAGACTGCACAAAACACATTAACCTTTGGTGAGTTTCTAATGTGCTGCACGAAAGCATCCCCCAGATTCGCACATTGTGTCTGTTCACTGCTCCATTCACAAAAATGTTGCTTCATCACTAAAGATGAGTTTCTCACAAAAGCCATCTTCTTCTTCCATAAGCTGTTGCAACTGTGCCGAAAATTCAAAGCGTATGACTTTGTCATCAGGAGTCAGGGCTTGTAGCAATTGCAAGCGGTAAGGCTTCTGCTTCAATCGTTTCCGTAAGATCTTCCAAACGGTAGGCTGTGGAATGTTCAGCTCTCTGCGTGCTTTGTTCGTCGACTTCTGTGGGCTTCGTGCAAAACTCGCTCGCACGCGCTCAACCGTTTCTTCAGTCACTGTAGGCTGACCAGTTGATTTCATATTACAGAGGCATCCTGAAGCTGTAAATTGTGCATACCATCGCCGAATGGACTTGGCAGTTGGTGGATCTTTGTTGAACTTAGTTCGGAAGAGTCGTCGCACTGTTACGACAGACTGATGTGAATGAAACTCGAGCACAACATAAGCTTTCTCTCTGCCTGTCGCCATATTGAATAAGTGCTCACTGCTGCGCTCTCGTGGCAGAAATCAAAAGCGAAAGTGCAACACAAAAAAACTTTTTGAGTTTTTCTATACGTCTGCAAAGTTTTTTGACAATATGTCAAATAATGTGAATACAGTGAATTTATGAAATCAGGTCAATCATTTATAATAACCCTGTATATTGATCACTGACTACAAGTGTTCTTCTTTTTGTTTTTAATGTTGTATTGGCACTTCATCAATATCAACCAAAATTTTGTATTGGTCAACCCTTATTATATATTTATGTCATGCTTTAACGAAAAAATTGCTTTTGACATTTATTAATTATTTTGTTTTGTGTAGGGTAGACATTATGTGTGATATTGATCATGTTCCCATATTTGATAGCTATGCTGGGAGGCAAGAGCTACCTGACAACTTGAAGGTGCTTTTTAGAACTGTAGCAATGATGGTACCTGACTACGCCATGATAGGCGAGATTTCACTTTATTCCAGTGGTTTCTCTTCAGCGAGAAGGTGAGTATTGTTGTCAAATAAGTTTCATGAAATGTGCAGAGAGGAAAGATTATGCTTTTGAATGATAATGGTTAAACTTTGCCAATTATGATGATTTAAAACAAAGAAACAGAAAAAGGAAGAAAGTGAAATAAAAAGAGAGAGAGAGAGAGAGAGAGTGTGTGTGTGTGTGAGTGAGTGAGTGAGTGAGTGAGAGTGAGAGCATGTGTGTGGGTGGGTGGGTGTGTGTGAGAGTGTGTGAGTGATGTTTAAAAGGCAAACAAACCAAACAAAACTTACAGTAATATGGTATATGACCATCCCCGACCTTCACACAAACTTTACAATGATTTTTACATGCTTTCAATGAGGTGATCAACCATCGCAAATGTGAGAAATGGCCATTCCTCCATTAGGGCAGTTTCAAACTCAGAGACTGGCTGGAGGAGGTAAACGTGCAGAGACAGCATGCCCGAGGGCATCCCAAAGGTTTTCAATGGGTTTAAGGTTGGGGGAATATGCCGGCCACTCACTCACAAGAAATGCCCTCACTTTCCAGGTACTAGTTAACGATGTTGGCTTGATGGGGACGGGCATTATTGTCCATAAGGAGGAAATCAGGACCAACTGCTGCAGCGTAGAGTCTCACAATGGGGTCTAAGACTTCATCCCGATAGCGTGCAACCGTCACAGAACCACCTTTAAAGATGTGCAGCTCGGTGCGATATCCCATTGAAATTCCAGCCCACACCATGACACTGCCACCTCTGAATGCGTGATGTTCGATGATGTTCTTGGCCTGATTGCATGTGCCTTGTTCTCTCAAGACCCTTACATGCTTATCATCTGATTCCAGGGCAAATCTGGACTCGTCCTTGAATAGGACGTTGCACCAATGTGAGACAGTCCAATTGACATGTTGACAACACCACTTTAATCTTGTACCTCTGGCTTGGACGGTTAGTGCAACATAAACACGTGCTACTCGGGCATACAATTCCTTCATGTGGAGTAGAGTGTATCGAAAAAAAAACTTTTTTCGAAATGTTAAGGTGGGTAGTGCGAAAAAGTGGCCATTTGTGACCAAAAAGACGTCTGATTTTTTTCAGATTTTTTGGAGGTCGTTTAGGTGGCGAATGATCAACGCCAAAGAAAATAGCGACATCTTTGATTGACTGTCCTGCTTCAATGCATCCGACAGCACGCCAGCGCTCACTATCTGTCATTCGCCTTCTTTCAGCCATAGAAAAACAATTATTATCAAAAATAATCCTACAAAAGTTATAAACACTTCATATCAGCTTTTAAATGCACCTCAAACCCTTCAGAATGCTGGTGTCTTCAATGAAAGTGTGATGATTCTTGAACGAAAGCCTCGCTTTTATGCTATTTCAAGAGCACAGATTAAGCACCTAGGTACAGATGATTCCCTTTCTACTTACAAAAAAAGAAGCTACACATAAAAACTGACATCTACATCCGCATCGATTTTCAGCCACTCAAATTCAAATACGCTTTCGAAAATTTGCATTGCGTGCTTAACTTTTGGAAGGCAGTGTAGTTGAAGTGGAATACTTACGCAATAATATTAATCAATACTTTCAACAACTTTTGTTACAATTTTCAGTCATCGGTATCAATGAGAACCAGTATTGGTGTGGACATCAGTTCGAATCCAAGCAATACTGTAATTTTTTTTTCAAGGTGCACAAAATACCAAGTAACACACTCATGGAATCCAAGTATCCCAGGAATTGTGTAATATTTCATTATGTTCAAATCTAACTTGCCTTGGGACCAGAAGTTTAACCCCTGAAGTGTGGAATTTGTTGAACAAGTCGCTACTGGAAAAGTTTTTTGCTGGAAAATGTAGGTTTTTCATCAATTTCAGTATACGCATTGTGCTGCTGTAGTGCGGAAGGCGTATATATACGCTTTATGTTTGTTTCAACTATATTTGATTTACTGTGCCGTGTATAGTCACACAGACGTTTGGTGAGATAGTTCTAGTAGAAACAAAAAATAGTAGCAAGAGAGGAGAAAGAATTAGACAAAAAGAAAGAAGGAAATTGATTTCGTCTTCTTCTTTTTCCTATCTTGCTACTATTTTTTGTTTCTACTATAGCTAGAACTATCTCACCAAACGTCTGTGTGACTATATACGCCACAGTAAATCAAATATAGTTGAAACAAACATAAAGCGTATATATACGCCTTCCGCACTACAGCAGCACAATTCGGAGGGTGTATATATACGCCTTCCACACTTAAGGGTTAAAGGCATAGCACAAAACAAATTAAAAACTCCAATTCCAAGCTTACAGCGTCCTTCTCAGGGTCATTACAGTGGAAGATGTCAAATGGGTTGGGGGAGGGAGAAAGTAGTGGACGAATTTCTGCATTGTCTGCTGGTAGTCACTTCACTACGGAATGGATTCTGGTAGAAGAAAATTTTCTAACCGACTGCATAGCCACATACGCCCCACTGCTTTTTCCTCATCATCCTTGAAGGGGCCAGTGCAAGATCAGGTGAATGAGAAGGATGAGGTAGACACTTTAACCTTTACTCGTATTTTGGTTGATATATCGACCATCGAATATAAGGTGCTACTCGTATTTTGGTCGATATATCGACCATGCAGCTGATTACAAAATTCCTGTTTTTTTTATTATCTTGATACTTTTCTTTTAGGTCGGAAACACTTACAGTGGGTTAAACAAAGCTTTGGCATGTAATGTAGATGCACCCCTCTCCCCCGACTTATTTGACAAAAAAAAAGTTATAACTCGTAGACTATTTGACCAATCTCCTTAGGGTAACTTTTGTTTTGCAGCTAAAACATCAGGGCATGCAGCCGTGAAGAAATCAAAATGCCAAAGGCAATAAGAGGGGTAGGGTGAGCTACGGCCCCCAACTTTCAATGAAAAAATCATTAAAATGGGGAGTTTTCCCCTCTTCCCTTGCTATTTTGGGAAGGGGAGGCAAACTTTAGCCTTATTTTCAAAGAATGGTCCTTTCTCAACCGAATGAAAGTCATTTCATGTTCCTGGGTGCATTACATTATAGAATATGTGAAAAAACTCCCCATTTTTATGATTTTTTTCATTGAAAGTTGGGTGTTGCGGCCCACCCAACCCCTCTTATTGCCTTTGGCGTTTTGATTTCTGCACAGCTGCATGCCCTGATGTTTTAGCTGCAAAACAAAAGTTACCCGAAGTAGATTGGTCAAATAGTCTACGAGTTATAACATTTTTTGTCAAATAAGTGTACGAATTTAAAATTCGCGCCAAAGGCCTCGGTGAAAGCGGGGTATCTTTTTGACGACCCCCTCGGCAGAGTAAAGGTTAAACAAAGGCTAGTAATTTTCTTTGCTGTCTACGACCTGTGTGTAATCATGCATGTGTAACAACACACCAGAATTGAGCAGATAATTCTGTTTTGACCTGATTGTAGGTTTCAAATGGAGCAGATCATAGTATGATTCGATGTTGATAGAGAGTTCCATGGGCATAATGTTCCAGCATGTCTCAGAATAGTGCAAACATCACTTTTACCATGGATCAAGTTGTGTGGGACTTCGTTGCTTTTGATTGATTTAGTTTATTTTACTTTGCTTTTCTGCCACTTTTGGCTAATTGTGAAGATGATGCGATGGGTTTCAGGAGCTATACACTTTATTCTGGACTTGATTGCTAGGTTTAGTTACCTACTTGTTTTCAGTTACCAAAAAATGCAAAGATATCTATAAATGTAACTCCCAGGCTACTTTACGCACCCACATGTCTCCCATGTGCGACGTGTGGTGTTCTCCGATTAGCAGGGAGTATTCTGCAGAAGACCCGCTGGTATCCAAAACAACCTTCAGCCTGTGTAACCGGTAGTGGAGGAGAGCTTAGCAGTTTTATGTACTCAGGAATGAAAACTAGATCTTTTTCATTGGAGCGACATATTTATTTGCCATAAACAGTCATGACAGAAATTTCACAGGCACAATATGCACTTTTACATTTGCAGTACTCACATAAAAACAACATATTCATACTTACAATCTATGGAAATCAGCCGATGTCTAGAGATGGAAACTTTTTACCTTAACTGGGGCTTTTGTTTCACACACACTCACTATGCTCGGTGATGGCTTGTTTTGGGGGGAAAAGCTGATTTTAACGGCACCTAAACACATGTTTATGGACATCCTCCAGCCTCTCCTGACTGTCGTGGTAGTTGTAGGTGTTGCATGGGTCCTGCAGGCTTGGATAAATGTGAATTCACTTCACCATATATTCGGCAGTTCAGCTAACACAACCACGTGGCCATATGCGAGCTGATCGGGAATCGTAAACTATGCATTTTCCCGATTAAGCATTTTTCATCACGCCCGAGTCCCGATTTTTGTGCATAGATAGTTTTCCTGCTACTATCTACACTGTAGGCCTATGACAGTCACTCGAGGGACCTTATTTCACTGTAATGCCAGTTAATAGGAAGTTCGGGGCCATTGTGCCCACTTGCGTCTATCAAAAGTGGCACACTCGTTTCTCGAGACCTTGCTCTGTCAAAATCTAACACACAAGAGAGTGCGAGGGTAGGGTGACCAGACGTCCTCTTTTATCCGGACATGTCGTCCTTTTTAGGTGTCTGTCCGACATCTGGGCAGATTTTTTAGAAATCTGTAAATGTCCTCCTTTTTTAGAAAGAGTATAGCATCGATCGTAGCAAATGTTCTGCATAGAGAATGCTTCCACACATAATGATATTCATATCACTTGGGGCATGTTAAATATGAGAGCAATGCTCACCTAGCATCAGGGAGCTGAACAAGATCACTTTCCTGACTGAGTCATTAGTAGAGGTGTGCGGGATCCAGAAAAGTCGGTTAAAAAAATTCCCGTCCCGATCCCGACTTCAGGAAATGATTTACAGACATTTCGAGATTCCGAGCAGTTTGAAACTTCCAAATGGTAGTTTTAAAAAGTGGTTAATTCTTTATGTTTTCTGCATTATAAGTGTCTTGACACTTCTCTGAAATTGTTAGCTTTTATTTCAGAAATCGAAAGAAAGGGAAATGATGTCAAATTCGGGAATGTTTTATCATTACCCGTTCCTGAAAATTTCTCGGGAAATTGCAGATTTTACCCATCCAGAACGTCGGAATTTAAAAAATTCCCCGTCCCGGCCAAAAAATGTTCTGTCCCGCACACCCCTAGTCATTAATATGTATTATTGTAACTCGTTGCTTCGCAATCTGAGACTTGTGAAACACATGTAATTTGAGCAGTTCCTTTTTGATTGACTGATATGGTTTATTTTAATTCCCTTTTCTGCCACTTTTGCTAATCACGAAGATGAGGATGATGGATGATATGATGATTTTGATGAAGGGGCATTCACAAAGAACACCCATGGCCAGGCTGGAATTTGAAAGCGGGACCTCTGGAGTTGTGGCGCGGTGTGCTAACCAATCTGCCACAGAGGTCGGCCAGTTCATTTTTGAGTCATACATATGCGATACAGAAACACGTAGTGAGAATTTTAATTATTAAGTCACATTTACTTTTATGGAATAACGAAGCAAAAGTGTAAATTCATCAATGATCTTGCAAAAAAAATATCTAGCTTTTAGAGGATGGAAGAAAGGAATATGAGGTAAAGTGTAAGGTGGCTGTCACTTTCCCCTCATGTTGAAGAGTGCAAAAATGTTCCTGGCATTAAAATCATATTTCCTGACACAATCTATACTACCTAAAATTTAAGTTCTCTTTTTGGAAATAAGTTAAAGCGAAGCGTACTTGTCACATTTGCATTTACTTATGGTGATATTGCATTCTAATATCCAAGAATTGTAAAAAGAGTAACATTATGTTCTTCAAAGTATAGATATTCTTAATTATGATTGTCCTGTGCTAAATAATACAATTAGAAGATTGCTTTCGTTGCTTAAAGGTAATAGGAAATTATTTAAATATCATCAGATTTATATTGATTAAATTATGAGTAGGGACGTGAAGTTTTCGTTTTAACGATAACACCGAAAAGTTCAAGAAAGCACAATAAAGTGTCTAAAATGGTTTGGGTAAATTAAGGAGGCAAGTTTTCGGTGTTTCAGAATCGCAAAATAACTCGAATTATGCAATTTTTCAGAATAACACCAAATTTTGCACTTTAATACGAAAAACGTCGCAAAATATGCAATATAAACTAGGGATAACACTTCTTTTGTTCAAAAAGTACTACTTGAAGTGCTATTTGATCTGTCGTTTCTAGTCTAGCTGGTGAAAGTTCGATTAAATCGAAATTGTCACGCTTCATTATTGCAGTTTGGCACAGATATGACTGACAGTAGGCTATTTAACCTCTTCCTGAAATAGAATTTGCTCGGGGCGGGGGGATCTTCCCAGAAGGGAAATTGATTAGGAACGGGAAAATTTTCAGGGAGATACACCTTTTGTGTTTCGGGGGAGGGGTTGTGTATGTGAGTGTGCATACAAAACGCCCAATTTGAGGTCGCAGATGGATTTTCCTGGCATTGTTGGAGAAAGTTATATGTATGACTATTTTCAAAGATTTGGGTGATATCTTTCAATAAACATTTCTTATTTACTGGCTGATGAGACGAAATAGTTTTCCAAATGGAAGAAATTTGGTAATTCATAACAAAGGTAAGCCTTAATTTATTTTTTTTTGTCATTAAAACTAAAATTTGCCTCAATTTTCCAGAACTAAAGCAATGTGAAAATCTTAATCATAGAAGGAACAGTAAATATGCATGTAAAAATAACATATTTTAAATTATTAACACCGAATTTTGCCCTAAACTGCGAAAAGTAATACCGAATTGCAGTAAAAAATAACATCAAAATTCAGTTGAAAATAAAACAAAAAATTCACGTCCCTAATTATGAGTAATGGCAAATGAGTTGCCATATTTTGCAGTGCCCTCTTTTTTATGACTTTGTCCTCCTTTTTCACCATGCTCTGTCCTCTTCTTTACATGTATGTGTCTGGTCACCCTATGCGAGGGACAACCTCACACCATAATAAAGGAATTTGCTACTTTCCTCATTAAGTCATAGCTTGGGATGCCTCCCATTGGCTGGCTGAGGTCACATGTAGCTTGGATCAAGTAGTTACAAGTCTGGTCACCAGGTGTCAGGCTTTAACAGTGACTTTTTAAGTTCTCGATTCTTTTTATCAAGAAACATCGATTTTTGGGGCTTTTGATGCATATTTTGCTAACTGAATTAAGTGCATGGTATTTTCAAGATAAGGGTGTTATTCTGCCCCTACGCAAATGTTATCTTGAAAATGCGTGAACAAATAAAAATTTCGTCTAATGTGTAAGTTATAGCACATGGTGCTCATGCATGAAAAATTACTTATGCATGGTGATAATGACTTATTTTGCTGAGAATTGCAACATTTACTTGATTTTAAGCTGGTTCTCATGGTTTTTGGGCATTACCTTTGATTTCCGCTTGTAGCAATAATAAACAAAATGTCTTCCCATGGCATTTTGGCCATGGTAGCAATGAGCCTTGTACTTGAGTGGAGTAGTGTGGTGTTTATGTTTGTATTTGGGGATGTATGCCCAATCCTTGATTGGTCATAATGAGGATGGTTGATAATGTGATCAAATTGATGAAGGCTCACGAAGAACACCCATATCCAGGTCGTCATTCGAACCCGGGACTCCTGGTGGTGTGGTGCACTGCACTAACCACTCCACCATGGAGGTCGGCTGTTGCTTTCGACGAGGAAGAATGTCGTCACTCCTTGTGGCTCTCTTAGTTTTTGGCTGAAAGTAGCGGATCCAGCTTTTGTCACCATTGACTATGCAATCTTCAGCTTTGTAACACCATTGACTATGCAATCTTCAGCTTTGTAACACCATAACAGTATTCCACAAAGATCCACCTGATATTCTTTCAAACTGAGCTTGAGTTAATTTGATGCCCACCTAGCAAACACTTTGTAGTACTGTGGTACATTATGAATGTCATGATGAGTCATACCATATGAAACCCCTGCAGGTTTTTGGGATCGAACTTAGGCTGTGCCAGCCTAAAGCAACTAGCTTATACAAGAGATACCTTTTATATGTAAGGGGACTCACCCCTGAGAAATAAGAAAAACACGAACAACATTCACTGTTTAACACTTCTATGTACTGGATATGACAGGGTCATGATAAATAAGGGATGTTCGTTTACCTGTAGATTCCTGTTTAGATGATCGTCTCCGCTGATTTGAATGATAAGGCATGGTCCTGAAATAAAACTTTGATAGTGCACCACTTCTCGCTGTAACTCTCTTTTGTATCAATCAATAATCCGACAATAAATTGGAGACAATAACTGTTTACTCTATAACTTTCGGACTGCAACTGAGAGGGAGATCTGTTAACGCGATCTATTTAAAGGGGATTCAAATTTCCGATTGTTAAAGCCGTTGAGCAAGTTCTGTTCTGTTGTTAACCGTGCTTTTTGCATAAGGCTGACGTTACGTTATTTCAACTGATTTCTTGTCGATTCCCGTGTCAACGGAGTTTTAAAGATGCACTGAAGGTTGCCGGTGTAATATTCTTGTAATAAGTTACTTCCAGTGATTCAGCCAGACCCCTTGGCATAGTGATTAGTCTATTGTGCTATCACGCCAGGGGTCCCGGGTTCAACTCGCACCTTTGGCATGATACGATACGAAGACTTTGTCAATTTCATCTGCCACCTGTCCGATTGTGAACTGCTGGTTTTCTCATATCACTCATTCCACTGCAGATGCAACTTTAGGAATAGTCACAATCTAAGGCCAGCTGAAGTAAGAAGCTTTATCAATCGAATTCAACACCCTTTTTTAAACTTTCTCATAAACCTGTTGCAATGATCTACACATGCTCCTATACTGCATCTTCATCCTCAAATGTCTGCTGGTTTTACCCCCACTGCCCCCAAAATAGAAAACTCCTAGCTGCTCCTTTCTTGTGTATGCTTACAAGGGGGTAGCCATCTTTGATTGTAGTTGCTGATACATTTCCCATCAGTCTGATGGGCCTGCACACACTGCTACCTCAGAGCAGTAGGGCATAACATATATACAGAAGCAGTGTACATTTGATTTTGATTTCTGTATAAAGGAAACCTTTTGATTGTGATTTATATATCCATGCAGGCTGCATTAATACAAAAGGATCTAATTCTATTTTTTTTTCCAGTTTGTCAGGCAAAATTGTTGATGTCTATAAACTTTGCTCGGAACAGCTGTCTTCGCAACATCATTATGACTATGGGATGCGAGCTGTCAACAGTGTTCTTCTTGCCTCAGCAAGCCTGAAACTTGTATATCCTACACAAGATGAATTTGAAATTGTTCTTCGAGCAATTATTGATGTTAATATGCCCAAATTCTTGGCTGAGGTAAGGTTAAAATAGTGAAATTTTGTTTTGTTTTAGGACCATTTATGCTCGGATAGGCTAATTGTGTTTTTCTCAGAAATCTAACCAAGAACTCCTTGACTACGAGAAGATAATTGAGAAATTATGCCATCAGAAAAGCCCTGTAACCAGTCAACTGAAATTGATATATACAGTAATGCAGAATTTTATAAGAACTAGGGATAGGAGAGATTGTTCAATACTCTGTTGGTATTGGCCGATATAAACTTATCAGTGTATTAGTTTTATCAGTAAAATTACCACTAATTTTACCAATCCATTAATTTAAAAATATTATATAATTTAGTGCAAAATTATGCCATTTTGTTTGTTTTTTTGAGGAAAGAGCTATTATGCAATTATTTCGTAATGTTAATGTCAAAATACAGAGTTAAATTTTCTAAGGCAAAATCCATTTAGCCACCTAGTTATACATAGTAATTAAGGATTGATTGATTTTGTTCTTTCTTCTTCGATTTTCTGCCACTTTTGGCTAATCGTGAAGGTGAGTGATGAAATGATGAAGATTGATGAAGGAACACTCACAAATATCACCGATGCCCAGGTTAGGATCCGAACCAGGGACATCTACCATCTTCGCGTAATGTACTAACCACTCTGCCACGTAAGTTGGCAGTAATTAAAGAGGTTAATCAACTAGAGGATCTCCATGGTATGTTTGCAGTTCTATATTGAATTGGCAGAATATTCGAGAATATCTGTTATTGCTCTCTGTATTAACTCTTATTGATACTTTATGTATATTAGCAAAAATGTCTTAGTGGTAATTCCCTAATTTTTACAAAACAAGAATTGGAAAACAAAGGTAAACTGTTGGTACTTGTTACAAGCATCCAGTAGGATATATCATCGTAGTGGTTAAGTAGCATACTTCAATACTATAATTTGCCATTTGTTTTGTAGGATATCCCATTGTTTCAAGGCATTACATCAGATTTGTTTCCTGGAACAGACATTTTCCAGCCTGACAGAGACGAGCTCCTTGATGCTATTCGGGCCAACATGGAGAAGAAGAACTTGCAAGCAACGCCGTGGTATGTGGACAAATGCCTACAGTTGTATGAGATGATTCTCGTAAGGCATGGGCTTATGATTGTTGGCAAACCTTTGGCTGGAAAATCATGCTCCTACCAGGTAATGATGTTAAGAATGTAGGTGTGCTGTGGGTAGTGTTTGAATCATGGAATTATTTGCTACCGTAAGGTAACAATCAAGATCTCTCCCCCCAACCCTGCACATTGTTGCATGTCATGAAGGCATATGTGGATTGATGTTGAGGTTGGGCTCTGCACATTCTCAGTTTCATCCATTTGTGGAGGTGATGTAAAAAATAAACAATAACCCACGAAGCAACAGCCCTTGTAGGCTAGGGTCTCACTCATGCTTGCCTCGGGTCTCACTCACGCTTGCCTCGGGTCTCACTCATGCTTGCCTCAGCAGAGGTGGGTGATCATCCAATCAGTTACGGGATGACGTGTGGTCAGCACGACAAACCCCCAGTCATTGTTGTAGTTTCACATGGCCAGGTTATGCTACTCATTAATGGCTCCTCGATTTCTTCACGATGGTGGATGGTCACCAGTCCCATATCCTGGCCAAAATCTCAGGAGAAAAGTTGTTACGTTTCTACCCCAGGAGACTCATACAAGCGTGCATCCTGTAGCCCGAGCCGAAAGCCTGATGCCTTAGACTGCAAGCACCATGCTCTGGCTGCCTTTATCCGTCAGAGTTGCACCCAAGTACCCATTGATTAGAGGCTAGGTGCAAAAACACTCACTGTGGGAATCAAACCTTGGTCCTCTGCATTGCAGTCAGACAATTTGCTTCAATAGAATAGTTAAAAATAATACATTTCTGTTGTTGCTTTCATCATATTTCAAGACTTTGCTTCTAAAAATTGAAAAATTATACCATAAGATCAACTGAAAATGTTATGCTAAAACAAGTTACCTATGTTTTCGGCAGAAATTATGTAATTGTGTTGATGATTGGTGATTAATCGTTAAGCTTCATCATTCATTACTTTACCAGGTACACCAGGTACTTAGATGTAAAAGCCACCAATGATTAAGCAGTACAATTGGTTGATTCACGAAATTGCCACTGGGTTCATGTCGTGTTGTAGGCACACTACATTAACCATTTCCATTCGGAAAAAAAAATCATAAACCTCCCTCCCCCCCCACACACACAGCTTGCAATTTTTTTCTGCATTTTTAGAAAGAAACTTAAAATTATTAGTGTGTTGAGTTTAAATAACTAAAAATATGTTTACTTTCAATATATTTTATATATTATTATACCTTCAATATATTCTGTATTTTAATATCGTATGGGATCTTTCAACACATTCTGCAGAACACTGTCTATAATTTATCTGAACAAATTTCACAAAAGAACAACACATTTCTATTGATATAAACATCACAGTCGGAGTTTTTCACAATAATTAGATTAAAGCAAAAACTGAAAACTTACCAAAATAATACACACATGCAGTTCAACAAGATACCAAATGCAGCCAAATGTGAATTTAGTTTCAGTGAGTGCTGACAGAGTGTGCTGAGTGTTCTTGAGTTGGACTCAGTCTTAACAAATCAGCTTTAGAGACATTTGTTGCCATGTCAGATGAGGTTCAACTTATGAGCAGAAGAGCAAAATCTATACATCAATGTCGGACCATATCTAACTTATGAGTGGAAACAGTTCAAGCATATTAGAAAATAACAGTACTAACCATCTAGCTGACTCCCTGGCACTCCTAAACCCAATTTTTTCCCCCTGCAGTAACCCAAGTCTGTTCCTATCCGGGACACTCTTGGTTTCCTTCAAGTACATCTTAACATTGTCATTTCATCTTCGTCTTGACCTTGTAGACAATGTAGACATTTCTGAGTAGAATCAAGTACATGCACTATGCTGAAATTACATATTTATTTGCAGGTTTTGGCCGATGCGCTTGGTGACATCTATGCGAATAAGAAATCTAAAATGAAAGAATTCAGAGTTCAATATAAAATTATAAACCCCAAATCCATAACTTTGGGACAATTATATGGCCAGTTTGATCCTGTTTCACACGAATGGTCAGATGGTGAGTATGTTTGTTTTTTAATGTTATATTTAGTATTAGATGGCTGAACTTTGAACTCATATCTAAGAAATTAGTGATTTTATTTAATCTTAGGCATGAATGTATTCTTTGCAGACAAGGAGATACAATAGTAAAACAATATATTCTGAAATTTTACTCTTAACTTTTTATTACATAAAAATATTGCAAAAATATAAATGAATTATTTTTCTGTGTACAGTCCACTACAGTCAAGGTGCTTGTGTCACTGAATTGGTAATTTTTTAATGCCAGTGGCATAGAAAAATGGTTGTTGGTGTCAATGCCAATTGCATGAGAAATGCTCCACTTCCTCATTGCTGTCTAAACATTGACGTCCCAACTCCTCAATAAATTGATTGATTGATTTGCTTTATTTTACTTCACTTTTTGTGCCACTTTTGGCTAATTTGTGAAGATTGGAATGAGTGATGACATGAAGAAGTGATGACATGAAGAAATTGATGAATTGACACTCACAAACATCCATGCCCAGGCTGGGATATGAACCTGGGACCCCCATTGTGCGATGTGCTAACCACGGGGGCTGGCTCCTCATTAAGTTGTCCAGACCACCCAGGGTGAGAGCTCAGGGCTATAGGGAGGATGCATTTTGCAGTCAAAGTGTCTAGTGGTGTTTGCAAAATTGCTATGACATGGTTTCAATTGAAAAGTTACATACTAAAATTTTAATCTGAAGTAATTTGATTTGTTATAATTTGGTAAGAGTATCAAAAAGTGGCATTTTCTCATTCCTATTGTTTATTATTATTTTCAGGTGTATTGGCAACCACTTTCAGAGATATGGCAATCAGTCCACTTAAGGACAGACAATGGATTCTCTTTGATGGCCCCGTGGATGCTGTTTGGATTGAGAGCATGAATACTGTGTTGGATGACAATAAGAAGTTGTGTCTTATGTCTGGGGAAGTGATAACTGTGAGTAATAACCATGACGAAAAGAAGAATCTGTAGGTCAAGGCTTGTAAAATTGATGGCAATGAATAATCTCACAAACTCACTCATAGTTCGAAGTTCAACTAACTTTGCAATCAATTCTGACATAAATGGTCATAAGTATAGATGAAGCACAGTTATAGAGAGTTTATGTTTGATTGATTTGGGACTGGACCTACGGTTTTAAGTGGGATCCGAACCACTATATATCTCCAGCAGGTATCGAACCTGGGACACCTTGTTTACAAGGCAACAACACTACCTCTGCGACATTGGCGAGTCCCAGAGTGTTTATGTGTATGTATTATTGCTTTATAATACTTTTATTTGTCTAATTTTACAACATGGAAGTTAATTTTTTTGTTAAATGTTCCTTGCATTGGAAAGTAAATCATTTATTCCTTGTACTTAATCTACTAACTTCAGTCATATTCTGGACTTTTTCCTTCACAATATTATTGTAATTCATATTTGTGATGTACAGATTTGAGACATTACAAAGTGAAAGTTTAATATCTTGCACAGCTTGCTTAAGGATATGGGGTGCACTTCTGTTGAAGTGTGATTGAGTATTTTATAAAGAGACCTCCGTTGTACTCTGGAGTATGTGTTTCTTCTCATGCAACAGTTGCAAGTAGCTCTTTATGTTGATAATTAAGCTAGATAAAGACTTTTAGAAGTTACATCATCAAGTGTGTTTAGGCTCCCATGTATTTCTTACGGAGCATAAGAACATTTCCTCTTTACCTTAAAATTTTCTAATCAGCAGTTTTGTTTCTTGCCTTTTTTTGCAAATCAAGTACTTCTTCAACTTTTTATTCTTTCTGTTATGTTAAATTAAATAAATAACATATTCCTAGAGTACAGGAATGAAACACTTCCATAAGCACCCATCGTGGTTGAAATGGAAAAATTGTTAGGTGGAGTGATATTTGCTCAAGCCTTAAGCACTTTTTGAGGGCATTCTCGTATGGTTTAACATTATGTCAGTGAAACAGCTGGAGAATGCTTTGTGTAAATTTACCTAAGTGGAGATACCCCCCTCCTGTATCCCTCCACTATGACCACTGAACATCCATGTAAAATTGTCCGACACAAGGTTGCATAGATTTTCTTCTCATCTGGAGCTTCACACTTTGTGAAGAAAGTTGTACTCCCTTAATGTTGGTTAAAATGAAACACATATCAAGACAAATACAGTAAAACCTCGTTAATCCAGACAAATCGGGGGGATATGTTGACCGGCTTAACGAAAGTCCAGATTAACTGAAATAACCTAAGTGAACAGTAGAAAGTGCATTAAAACTCTGTTTATAGCAACAAAACACGTTTATTATGGTGTATTTAAAGGGCATAGGCCTAAATACACTATACAGTATAGTACAAAGTCTGCTAGAAACAGAATTTCATCAGTGGTTGACTGCCTTTTCTTTGAGAAGTTCTCTTGTTGACTTCTAGCCACGTTTAAAACCTTGCATTATGATTTTTTTTCCCCTTTTGCCTGTCCGGATTAAGCGAAGTCTGGCTTATTGGGGTCTGGATTAACGAGGTTTTACTGTAGCACCAAAGAGTAGACAAACAGATTTTATTAGTTCATTGGTTTAGCGTATTGAGTCACATCTTTGCTGTATTCTGACTTTCGAGACCGCGTCTGTTAAAAGTTGCCCCCCAATTGTCCTTTGTGATGCTGGAGCAACATCGACATTTGAGCTCTCACCAGCAATATAATCTGTCCTTCACCATGGCTGTGAGGTCTTAAGGGTCAGTCTTTAGGCTCGGGCTATGGGATGCATGTTTGTTTTAGTTTCCTGAGCAACTTAACAACTTTTCTCCTGAGATTTCGACCAGTGTATGAGACTGGTGGCCACCCACCATTGAATGAGTAGCATAACCCAATCGTGGAAACCTACAACAATAACTGGGAGTTCACTGTGTTGACCATCGTCACCTGCAACTGGTTGGATGACATCCTACCTGTGCTGGGGCAGTCTTATGATTGCAACGATAATTCTCTCTCCAATATCAGCAGAACAATGTCTATTCTCAAAAACTTATGTTTCCCAATTCTCAAGGCAATTACTGTAGGTTCGGTAAGATTTGTAGGATAAGAAAAGAACGTAGTACTTCTACTCAACACTCAAGGTCCCGTACGTAATGTTAAGTTTCTGAAACGGAATGTCCAAGTTGTTACGATCGTGAGAAATCACTCGACAAGGAAAAGATCTGGAAGTAAATTGAGTTTGATACTGCTGGTCTGATAACTCGATGAGGAAGGAATGTTCAAAAGCTTGATGCAGAATGCTGAATGTTAAAATGCTGAATGCTTGAATGCTGAATGTTGAATCGCTGGATGTTGAATGCTTGATACCAAATGCTGAATGCTGAAAGCTCATGTTATTTCTGCTGCACGACCCAGAAGGAGGAAGTTGTGAGACAATTACAGAGACCTCTGCTGGTAATCCAGCACATCGAGAAAAATACCCTAGAGGGAAGTTTTACTGGATGGGGAATTTCCTGACGGGAAATTTAGCGTGATGTAGCAGAATGATGTAAACTGGCCTAATATGATGAAAACACGTCATCGCTGTTACAGTAGGTAGGCCCCTGACCTTCAAGGGCTGTTGCACCAAGGAGCAATACATCCTGGAACAGTCCACACCAAAAGTTAGAGCCCTAACCATCTGGGAGCTCAAAATAGATCATCTGCATATAATAATATTTTCATGTATTTTTTTTCCAGATGTCCAATCAGATGAACCTGGTATTTGAGCCAGCTGATCTAGAGCAGGCATCCCCTGCTACTGTTTCTCGTTGCGGCATGATCTATATGGAACCAGCTCAGTTGGGTTGGGAACCATTTTGGCAGTCGTACCTGGTGTACCTAAGAAAGAAGCTGATAGTGGAACAGCACGAACTATTGGATGAACTTATTGAGTGGCTCATTCCACCAATTTTTGAATTTTTGGAAATTGGCGGCCAATTCTTCCTCCTTATTTCTAATATTCACATTTTTCACGTAAGTTTCAGAGTGAATTAATCTTCTTACTAAAGAAAATCAGAATTTATTACCCATCTATTAAAAAAAAAGTAGTTATGTCACAATATGTTGTCTTATACCTGTAAATACAGTTAAGTCGCTATTTTGTTTTATCATAAATATGTAAAAGTATTGGTAAAAGTAGTAGTGATTAAAATTCCAACTTAAATTTCCCACTACTTTCAACACTAATCAGTATCGGCTAATTTTAAATTTATTTTATTTTACTTTATGTAAGATATGCTTAGCAACTTTGGAACTTTTTTTTGCAATAAATATTATATGTTCTGTTGGGAAGAAGAGTTTTCAGGATTCTTGTTGAGAAACCTGATGGTAGAGACTTGTAGGAAAGCCAAGACGAAGATGGAGGAATAACGTTGAGATGGACCTAAAGGAAATCAGTAAGGTTGGAAAAGATTGGATTGATCTTGCCCAGGATAGGGAGAAATGGAAGGCTTGTGTTGGTGCAGCCGTAAACCTTCAGGTTTAAGGAGACTAGAGAGTTAGTTAATGTTCTGATAAATAACAGGAAACTTGATAAGTCTTGAAACTTGGGAAGTTTATCCTGGAAAATCTGTATGAATGTTCTTCATTTTACAAGAGTAGCCATGTTGCAGATTCGTTTTGATGATAGTTTTCTTCACATACATTACATAGATATCTACAACCACAACTTTTGTTTTTGTACAGTCCTTTACGAGGCTCTTCACCTCCTTCCTTGAAGAGGAACAGCAAGTGAGCACCGTTTGGCTGCAGTGCATCTTCATCTTCTGCCTTTACTGGGGTCTAGGATCTGCCATGTCAGGTAATGGACGTAATACCTAGTTGAGAGAACATGTTGTTTTTTTTGTTTGTACTTCGGTTGTTTAGCAGCACGTTTTTATCTCTCTTGGTTAATTGAGCCGATGATTTAATGAATTAAATGGAGGAACATACCCAGTACAATGTTTATCCCTTTCACAGGATTCGAACCCAAGACCCCTTGCTTTGTAGCATGGTAGAGTGGGATGCATAAGTATTACCAAGTAAATTGTCCATCACAATGTTTGTATTCACTGTGTTTTATGCATTGAATTGAATGAAAATACTAAACAACATCTGCACCAGCATGCATGAAAATTCTTAACTTAAAACCATGTAGGATGCAGGAGAAAAATTAAAGAAAATAGTCGTGGACAATTTGCCAAGAAATGCTTTTGCATCCCACTGTACATTGCAGAGGTCGCTCTACCATGATAATTTTTTCAGCTGGACCAGTTTGCGTTATTGTTCAAATTTACTCTTCAACTACAGAAATTGTTAATTAATTAATCTATCTGCTGGATTCGCTTTCAGCAATACTTACTATACTTACTATAATAATGTGTATTTGCATTTTTTTTGTATAGTAAAACTATTTTTATCGCACTTTTGGCTAATCGTGACAGACTGAATGCTGAATAGATGAAATTGTTTCATTTTAATTCGTAAGAAATAGACATGTGGAATGTGTCAAAACATTGAGTGGTTAAGAAGTTAGTCACTGTAAGTACAGTTTTACGGATATTAGTTCTGTCTGTTGTTGGTGCATTATATATATGCAGTTTACCATGAACATTTTATTTTGGTGTAGCTTTAGTATGCTTTATGGACATCAGTTGATTGCAAATGGGATAAAATTCATATCTTGTGTATGAGAGGTACAGTTTCCTTCACAGAGTGCAAAGGAGATCTACGTGGCCTGGTGCTATATGGAAACTAGAATGTTACCAGTCACTTTGTAGGGATTACTGTTCTGTATACTGTGGGAACATTTTACATAATAGAACTGCACAAAGCACTTGAATTGAAAGAAAAAAGGTTGAAGACAATAATGTCAGACTAGAGAAGCCAAAATGTTCCATTCTGCATAAGAAATACATGGACATCTGAACACTTTTGTGGATTTTAATTTTAATAGGGTCGAGCCGATATTGAGGCCGATGTATCGATACCAGTGATATCGGTATTGAAGAGTATTGGTTGAATTTTATTTACCAACACCAGCCTGTACTTTCCTGGCATTTTGGTCCACAAGAATTTCACATGACACTTTCGTGGAAGTTACGCAAAATTCAAAGTGTACATTTACTTTGTATCAATATTGTGTAAAAAACAGCATTTTGTGATTATGTAACAAGTTTTTTAATATTCTGATGCAATTCTTGAATGTTTTGAAGCAAAACTGTGGTAATTTGATGCTTATAATAACAGTGAAATACTCACCTGCTAATAATAAACAGAATTTTAAAAAAAATATATTGTTACAATTTTCATGCACCGGTTTCGGTACAGGTATCGGCTCAAATTGGTATTGGCTCACTTTCCCCCGAAATGTATTTTAGAATATAAATGTCACCTTATTTGAAAGATACAAGCAGATCTTTATGACAATTCTTAAGCCAGATAGTGGCTATTTAAAATAAGGAGGCTATTTTTTATATTCAGGCACACTATGGCTGAATTGAAGAACCTTGTGCGAAACTGTACCTCATTCCCTTAAAGTATCTTTTCGCAATATTTTAAGAGATTCTTTCTTGCTTCCCAGATGATGGGAAGGTAAAATTCGATGCTTTCTTCCGTCCTCTTATTTATGGAGATAACAAGACGTATCCAAAACCTAAGAATTTTAAAATCACCAAACAACAACTATTCGGCGAGAGAGGAACAATATTTGACTACTTTTATGACAAGAAAAACAGTACATGGGTCTTGTGGATAGAAACTTTGGAAAAGAATGACAAGCCGCCTCCTCCAAATGCTAAGGTAAGGTTCATCATTATGTTCTAATTATTTCTTTGCACAAAATGACTATTTGTATTTTTATTATTTTGCATTGCTTTTCTGCCTCTTTAGGCTAATTTTGGCAATGACAATGACTAGAGGCATGCATATTTCGTTTTTGACGAAAACACGAAATGTGAAATAACACTTTGTAATGTTAATTTTTCATGTTTCTGAAAGGTTTGAGGTGCATTTTCCTACCCTGTTTTGTCACGAATTAATGCAAAATGAACGGCAAATTGCAAAATAGACACTTAAACACAAAATTTAGTGTTTTTTTAACGACGTGACACTTTCTGAAGTCACAATTATCCTGTGAATTATGCAATTTATGGAAAATGGAGTAATTCTGCTGTAAATATTTGAGAAGGAAAAATGGACCCCTTTGTACAAGTATAAACTTAATATACTGGTAACGACATAAATGTGCTATTAGAAGGGATATGTTTATTTTGTGTAGTAAGTGCAGTTTTTAAATCAAATTTGGGCTATATTCACATTTTTAAAACCAAAATGTCATTTTATATACCGTTTTTTTTCACCATTATAACAGCGAAATTTTTATTTTATTTACCGCTTTTGAACCCGAAATTGACTGTTTTTGTACCGAAATTTTGCTCTTTTATTTACCAAAAATATGTGCCTTTGGCAATGACTTATGATTAGGGGAACACAAAGGAACACTCATGCCCAGGCCGTGACTTGAACACAGAACCTTCAGTTGTGCAATCATGAGCATATCTCTCAAAGTGTGTAACACTTTGACAAGTGTCTGCTTTCAGGGAGCCTATAATGTATCCAAGCGGGCATGCAATCCTTCCTCTACCCCTGTCACAGTTTTCTTTCCTGCAAAGAAACCTTCATTTCAAAGAGTAAACAGCCATCTCACAAACTTGAATGCACCTTCATTTTAAACTAATTCTGACTCTTGATATCACTCAATTTTAATTCAAAATATTCATAACTTCACATAAGAAAATTATTTAATCAGAAAATTCTTTCTCCTCGCAATGCTGTTGCCAAAATAATGAAAATTTTGCATAATTCTTTGTGTACTTAGACTGATTGCCGAAAGTGTCACATCTTGTTTTTGCTGACCCTGCAAGATTCCTGAACTCTGTAAAAAAGATGTCTACTGGTATCTGTAATTAAATTTGTACCTGTCACTGATATTGACCAGCACTGATACATCAGTACTAGCTCAGTCCTGCTCTCTCCACATGGAATCTCACTTTACTGTAGGACCAGTCCTGATTAGCCTATATGTACATAAAGTGGACTTAAAATAAAAACTCAAACTCTCTTCATTTAGTTGAAGGCTAAACTCTGATGCTTTGCCTCTGTGAGGTTTAGGCTTGTCTGTGTCGTTCTATGCTTTTGTCTTTTTTGTATCCCCCGAGTGCCCTTACAACCTCATATCTTTTTCAGTTGTAACTTATGGTTTTTACTTATTGAGTCACTGGTTGTATTTTAGAAGGACCTAATTTTTCGGGCAAAAATTCATGTATTAAGGAGCTTGTTTCCATATTATTTGTTGGACACAAATAGCCAATGTCCTGATGTGCTCAAGATTTAAAAAAAAATCGATTAAAATGCAATCAACCTATGTGAATTAGGGCTGAACGGATGGTATCAGTATTAGAATGTACTCACTGATATCAGCCAGTACTCAGAGTCTGGGCATTTTGTGGGGTTTACAAAATTGTCATGTGACATTTTCGCAGTGCCTAAATATTGCTGTGTGGCTTTTACGCACACAGCTGCAAAAAGGGAAATATTTATGTAAAAGTGTATTTCGGTGTACATGTTCTGCCTAGGTTGCTTTTTGCTCGGTAGTCCGAGAAGCCAACGGTTGGGTTTTCTCAACGGCTTCCCCATTTGAAAGGTAACAATAGGATCTTGCCTCGGTGGTTGGGGGCGGGTCGTTTGTCGGAGGTATAAATACCAGTTCCGACTTGTTACTGTCTCTCATACCTCAGAATCCCAGGTTCACAGATACTTCGATACAAGGCCCGATGGAGTGAGGCAGTTTTTACGGATGTATAGAAATACACACAGAGTGAGTGCCGTAGTTTAGGGACCTCTGCGTGATAAACTACGGAGGTGGGTTAGCACTATGGTAAATAGTGTGCTTGTAGAGTGAAGTCTTGATAAGTGCAATTCTCTGTGTTATGGGGCAAAGGCAACCGGGAGCAGTTGATAATGGATCTGTAATGGAAAGATGTATATACTGCAAAGGGTAGAAGTGTAAATTAATGTTTTCCATAAGGAGATAACTATGTGAGACGTGTCATACTTGTCAACAATATTGGCCCTAATTTTCTTCATATTTGCAACAACAATGTGGGGAGAAATTGATTCCATGATTAAATGAATATCTCATGTGAAATTATGATTGTTTTAAAGCAAATCTCTGCTAAATCTCTGAAGGCATCCAAAAGTCAATCTCACTTCCACGTAGTACACACCGGTAACTGCATTTGTGCAAGCTAACAAGGCTCTGGCACCTGGTCTTTCAGCTGTATAATCCCCTGTGGTGTTGTGTTGCCTAATGTTTGTCCTTATTTGTGTTGAGTTCCCCTTTACAGCCTCAGCTTTTAACTACGAGGCTTTATCCTCGGAGACAGTATAGTTTTATTTCTTGTTAAGGAACCTATTACAGTATTAGTTTTATAACCTGAGTGGGGAAGTTGACAGAAATATTTTATTTTCTTCTTAGGGTTCCATGTTGTGTGATGTACAAAAACAGGCTACGTGCTGATGTACTCATAATATAAAAAGCAACCAATCCTAGATTGATGCAATATTAAAATTTATAAATACTCTGAACTGCTCTGAATTGTTACTATTTTTAAGTATTTGAATCTGTATCAGTGGGAATTGGTAAAACTGTGTGTATTGGTATCAGTATAATTTCAAAGTGGTATCGGCTTAACCCTAGAATACTACCGTACGTAAAATTTACGTATGCTTTGTGCTCAAATCCCTCCCCTACCTCCCACCTTGCACCCACTCACCCCTCCACCTAGCAGTGCCTCAGGCATTCTGTCAGACGCGAGGCAGCACTGTGGTAATGGGGGTGGAAGCATTGAATGTCTTTAGTTTGTTCGTTATGTTGGACTCTGTACGTCAATAATACATGGTGCTAGTAATAGACGTGTAATTTTGACATTTGTAAATTTGATTTGGATAGTTAAATTTTGAAAACAAAAGTTTAGAACCATGCACTATTTTCTTGTAAGACTTTACAATTACATTCGTTCCTTATTTACAGCATTATGAATATTATTATTGTTTGCTTTTCATTGTTTGAACTTTTCGCCTTCATTCTTAATGTATGTACGGGCTTGTCAATGAAGACCTTCTCTTAATATATTCTATGTTGAGTAAAACCATGTTTATACGTTTTAAAATGAAGAATAAAACTCAAATATAAGTAAAATAAACAAAATAATGTTCAGAAAGAATTGTCATTTTGTTTTCATTATGTAGAAATTGTTTTAAAAATCTATTCCTTTATGTACGTAAAATTTACATAGCGCTAGTTACACTGTAATATTGGAACACTGTAGTGTTGTAGGGTTAATGCTAAAAATGAGCATAAATGTTAATCTTAATTTCTATTATTTTTACTGTGAATATTTATCATTCCAGGTCAGCGAAATAATTATCCCAACAGCGGATTCAACTTGCCAGGCTTACTTCCTTGAGCTCATGTTGGCCCACGAAATACCCATTCTGTTTGTGGGTCCTACCGGAACCGGAAAGTCAGCCATCACTTTAAATTATCTTTTGGGTTTGCCCAAGGACAAGTATCTTGTAAATGTCATGAATTTCTCTGCAAGAACTTCGGCGAATCAAACTCAAGATATTATCATGTCTAAGCTAGATAGGTAAGTCCTTGTACAGGGTGGCACAAATTGTATTTACTAATTTGCGTTGGCAACCCTGCCAGAGTGTAGGTGTGCATGTGTGGCATATCTACATCTGTGGAGAGTTGGGAGTCAGGCAATTACAAAGGTTGGTCAAAAAGTATCGCACAATCCACTGTAGCTCAGGAATGGTAAGGACTAGGGAAATTAAATTTTGTAGGTAGAAGCATTGATCCTTTACCACCTACCCAACACCTAATTCCATGTCAAGAAAAATTCAACAAATCGGGATGTACAAGTTGCATCACGATAATGCACGACCGCATGCTGCAATCATGACAGTTCACCATCTGGGATGTGGTGCCACAACCCCCATACAGTCCTGACCTAGCAACATCGGATTTCTATCTGCTTGGATGACTGAAGGCTCATCTGCGTGGGAAACAGTTTGGAAATGACAATGAGCTCATTGTGTGTGTGAAAAGTGGTGTAAAGACCAACCTCAAGAGTTTTACGAACGTGCATTCGTGTCATGGAAACAAAGATGGCTGCAGTGCAGTGAAGCACATGGATCATACCTTGAGTGACATTTCAAAAGGACCAAAGCACCAATGCTTCTACCTACAAAATTTCATTTCTCTAGTCCTTACCATTCCCGAGCTACAGTGGATTGTGCGTTACTTTTTGACCGACCTTTGTAGTTTACAATGGAGCGTTGCCGGTGCAGGCGCGGATTGTGGCGGTGGAAGCCTTCATTCAAACTGGCACCAGACACTGCGGCGGAACAATGAAGTTTCGGCATTCACCTCTTCCAGAGACACACAGCATTCTGAGACGGTGGAGAGTCACAGGTAAGGTTGTGAACTGTCAGTCGCTGTGAAATATGTGCTATTATGCAGGACATGTTGAGATGCACGTCATGAAAGCCTTCCCGCATCAACAGTGCATCCAAGCAGAAGGAGGACATTTAGATGATGTTATTTTCAAGGTGCACTGACGTCTGTGTTGTCCATATTACACACTGTATTACATGCCTGTGTGTATATTTTTATTTTTTAACCATATAAAGATTCTACAAGCACTCCCCCCATCTTTCCGTTGTCATTTGAAGTTGGTAGATGTAATGTGCACCAGCCTGTAGTTGTATCTGTATCGGGTTAGCCCTAATGATAAATGTTGGTATACCATTTATATAATAGAACTTATTACAGTCTTTTGTAACAATTATGATACTTTATTATGCAGGCGTAGAAGAGGAGTGTATGGGCCTTCGATGGGAAAGAAATGCCTTCTCTTTGTTGATGATTTGAGTATGCCTCAAAAGGAGGTGTATGGGGCTCAACCACCCATTGAGCTCCTGAGACAATTTGTCGACCACGGCCATTGGTATGACAGGAAAGACACTAGCAAGCTGGAGTTAGTCGACATTGTAAGTATAATTCTTACCACAGATATGAGTGACTGAAGCTTGTAGTAGTAGATCCATGGGCATTGAGTACTCTCTTAGGTATTATAACACCATTAAGCCTTGTTTCCATGATATGAAGAACTCAATATGCTGACCAAGGAAGAAATTTATTTTATTATAAAACATAAACTAAACGTAACGTTTAGTTGACAAGGGAAAGCCACCAGCTAATATGTTCCAGAACAACTTTCTAATAGTATGGAGGGAAGTAATGTTTGTGTATATATATCTTCCTGTTTTGTACATTGTTACATTTGTACTTGGTGCAGAAGCAACAAACGACCCGCAACAGGCGACAAGATCAAAAGTCGACCAGCGCGCAGGCATGAGTTCGATAATATTCTGGGAAACATTTATGAATACAATAGTCACACATAGTGAAAGGTACATTGTTATTCAATACCATTTATTCCTAACAGATTTCCTGCACACGTAATTGAAGGTTTGGGCTCTTCTGAAAGAAAAATCCTGCCTGCACCCCTGCGGTGGTAATCAGGCACGTATGTAGAACTATGCAGGGTGTTTCCAGGACCTTGAATCATACCTGCATAGTGGATGGAGTCTGACTCAAGTACCAATATGAGATAAGAAACTCCGATCTGGAAACAAGTCATTAATTTTAAAAAGGGTTTGAAATGGATTATTTACTGAATACGAAATTGGTTGTTAGGTCCTGCTGATAAAAAGTAAAGTGCCTGGTCATTATTTTTATGCGTATTATTATTACAAGGCACGTACTGAAAGTCATGAGTCTTGTTCGATTACTCTCAGACCTTGACCATACCAGTTGAAACCACAGCCATTTGTTGTCCATTGCATGTGTCATGAGCCGGAAATAAAATGCTGTGTAATCAAAAATGCCAGCAGTCCCCGCGTGACGAGAGGTTGCCGGAAGAGTCTTGATCGAGGGAGCGAAGCACGAAGTGTGTTGCGAGTGACAGTGTTAAGTCGGTCCATTTAAAAGGTTTGGGCGAACCCACTGAGGACACCTTCGATGAACCGATAGAGCACCACGTCGTGACTCAGCCGAGGAACCGCGAAGGAAATCAGGTACAGTGGTGACACTTTGGGTTTTATCATTGTCAGTGTTTAGATATCTTGCTGGCTCGTGCGTGATCTCCCCCCCCCCTCACTTGTGCGATTCTATTAAATATTGGTAAGGAGCAATGAGCGTAATTTATTTCATTCTTCATACACACATCCTCTTGCAGCCAAGCAGTTTAAGCCAGCGAACGTCCCAAACGTAACACATGAACCATATGCTGATGCATGCACACTTTCGCTGTCAGTGCTGTCGGTAGGACAAATTGGCATCCACAGACAGTTCATTTCGTCAACGTGCTATAGTGAAATTTCTTGTTAGTGAAAACATTGGAGCTACAGAAATTCATCAGCGTTTACAGAACTTCTATGGAGATGCCTGCATGAGTTACAGTAGAGTGATAAGGTGGGTGAAATCTGATAGAGATGGTAACACAGACATTTCTGATAAGCCTCATAGTCGCAGAAGAAAACAGCTTCCACGTGCAACAATACGGATCGAATTGACGAGCTTATTCAAAGTGACAGGAGGATAACTGAATGAGAAATTGTAAATTATCTGAACATTGGACACAGTGCTATATAGGACATCATAAAAACTCTTGGTTATCACAAGATTTGTTCAAGATGGGTACCAAGGTGAAGGATGAGGTTCACCGGTGGTTATGTCATGCCAAAAACGGACTTCTGTAAGTGTGGCATTTTATAGCTGTCATTACAGTGGCACAAATGTGTTGACTGATCTGGATTTTATGTGGAAAAGTAACAAGGTGCAAATTATGTATTACCATTGCTAGAATATTAATACAGTGGAACCCAAATTATCGTTCCCCGGTTTTACATTCACTTGATGGTCCCAAGAGCAACGGCTTGTGACTTTTCAAAGATGTGTGTTACAGGTAGATGTTTCTTGCATTTACAATAACCCCCTTCCCCCTACACACTCACATACCCTCACTTGAAAGTGCTAGCTTATGTAGGGATTTTCCCAGGTGTGTCTGGAAGTGTAAAGGTCTGTATCACATAGTTGCTTTCTACGTACGGCCGGAATAAACTATAAAATATTTTGCAATCACCGATTTAAACCTTCATTTTAAAAGCTATTCAAAGACAAAAATGGTAATCGGAGATCATTTTAAGGCATGTTTGCATTTAACACTTTTTTTGTTTCAGAGTTCTTTTCTGCTTTCATCCGAAAGTCAATATCTTCGCCCCAGCCTCGCGTACGCCACTGCTTGGAACAACAGAGCACAACTGATTCTTTACAATGACTGCTCCATATGCTACATGCATGACCATGTACCGTGCAAAAAAATTTCGTGTCTGATTCTGTAAAGCTAACCGCAAACTTTCTTCTTATACTGAGATGACTTATCGTGCTGTGGATCTGTATAGCACACTAGCAGACTGATTTCCCGAGCTGATTGGCTGAGACCCTACCTCCCCCATACGACCGAGGGGCATTCGGCGTGCTGCGAGGTGGCGAAAATGTGCTATGAAGCCAATAGCCCGGTGTTCGTTGTAGCTTTAGCGTGCGGGAAATACATGGCATGCTGCAAATTTTTGAGCCTCTTAACGTGAGAAGTTTCATTTCAATTCAGCGTTTCATTAAACTTCTTAAATCTATGAAATTTGTCCCTTTCTTTCTTTTCATTTTAGTAAATTGAGTAATGTGCTATAGCACGATAGCACGTATTAAGCAGCCACGTGAAAGTTTCCTCTATTTTACATTATCCTGGATTTTAAGTTTTTTTAGCTTGGTCCCCTGAAAAACATAAATTAGAGGTTCTACTGTAGTTGTTTCTGACTTTGAGTAATATCACTTGACTCATTAATTTCAGTACGTGCTTTGCAGTAGTGGTACGCGTGAATTTTCACAGACACTGTCAACCCAAAGCTGTATTAGCACAATCTATTCCTTATTATTATACAACATGAAGAAATATTTTGTTTATTTAAATTTGGACTTCGTAAGCCTTTGGGGGGCCTTTGAATATATCCTTGGCAGCAAGAGGATGTAATCTATTGCTGCGGTCAGTCGTAAACAGAAAATATAATTAATGGGGGCAGCATAAATGCACAGCATTGTTATTAACTAGAAGAAAACATTAAAATAATATAAAAATGAAGGTAAAAGGTAAAGGTAAAGTGGTCCCCTGTGCATAGCACCACGCCATGAAGGCATATAGGGGGTGTGGGGGTAACGCCCCACACTTTCTTGATCCGGTCGTGAGTGGGGGTGATGTGATCAGCATCATGCCCCTGACCGCCTTTACCCCCCAGGGTTTCCCCCAGGTACCCATGTTATTCGACGCTGGGTGGTCACCTGGGCCGCTTCCTTCGTTAGAAAAGTTCCCGGATTTGAACCGGCCAGGGATCGAACCTGGGACCTTTAGCATGGTAGTCAGACGCGTTACCGACTGAGCCACCGCAGCCAATGATGTATCAGACCATTTTGTTCTTCATGTAAATACATCATCATTCACTTCTTTTCATGATTATTTCTAGTATATTTTGTCTGCTATGGCTCCACCTGGAGGAGGAAGAAATGACGTTACCAGTCGCTTCACCAGGCACTTCTTCCTGTATGGCATCGATGCATTTGGGGACAATACTTTGAGCAGAATATTTGTTTCTATTCTGGACTGGCATTTCAGTAAAGGTTTTGAAGCTGATATTGCGAGGCATAGTAAGGTAAGTACAAACAACATGTTAAATGCTTTTGCACTGACTTTTGCTTGCTCTGAATAGAGAGTGCCTGTATTATCTTGGGGATGAAATAACCTAATTGCTATTGCACTTAAAATTTTAATTCCAATCAATGTGCCAGTAGTGAAAAATGAGTTGTTTATTATAATGTTAAAAAAATCTAGTGGTACATGCAGATTTAAATGTTTCCACTGATAACATGTGTACTGGTAACACTGAAGTAATTTTTACTGATGCAGTCAACATAATTTATAATGAAAAGTTGCCCGTCCATATAGTACCGTGCTATGTAGGCACAATTAGGGGTGTAGGCCCCACACATTCTTGATCTCGGGGCCATTTTGGAGGTGATGTGATCAGCACCACACTCCGGCCACCTTTAAACCTCAAGGTTTCCCCCAGGTGCTCATTGATATGAGGCTGGGTGAGCCCCAGAACCACTTTATGTTAGAAGGCTGGATCATCCACCGTGGGAATTGAACCTGGATCTCCTGCGTACCAGTCAGATGCCCTACCGAATAGACCACTTCGGCTCTCCAACATAATTTATAGGTGTGTTATAAAATTATCAATATTTGGTGCACTTATTGTAGCCTGCCTATTGCTACTAATTTTTGGTTGTTTTTTTTTTCACAGATGCTAGTGGATGCAACCAGGTTCATCTATGTATCTGCAACCTCCCGGTTTCTTCCCACACCGGCAAAATCTCATTACGTGTTTAACCTTCGGGACTTTGCAAGGGTCATCAGAGGAATTCTGCTTGTTCCCAGCACCCACATGAAAGAAGTGAACAAGTTGATTCGCTTGTGGATACATGAGTCATATAGAGTCTTCTATGATAGACTCATAGATAATAATGATAGGTAATGCTGGACAAAAGTTCTGGTCTCCTTTATCACTTCATTATTTGTTGCGATAAAAATATGAGTTCTAATAAGTTGTATTGTGTAATTGTAATATACGATCTGTGATAAGCAAGGTAAATAAATATTTGATGTGCTTAGGACTTCAAATATTGAGACGGTATAAAGCGTGACCCTTCTTGAAGACACCCGAATGTGAACCTCTCTTCCACATAGTACACCTTGGACTGCATTTTGCAGACTAATGAGGCTCAGACGTTTGACCCACAGCCAGTATAATCTTCTGTAAGGCTCGTGTTTTGAGCTCTCCTTTTATGTTTGTGATTGCCTCTTCATATATTTCGTCTTATCACCACTCATTCTCATCTTCGCATTTAGGCAAAATTGGCAGAAAAGTAAAGCAAATAAATCAACTTATTCATTCATTGAGATGTTGAGTTCAAGTCCTTATGGGGTTCACAACAACATAATGTGTTTGTAATTGGTTTGTGGCAAAATCAGTAAGTAGTTTGTGGCAAAATCAGTTAGTGGTTTGTGGCAAAATCAGTTAGTGGTTTGTGGCAAAATCAGTTATGGTTTGTGGCAAAATCAGTAAGTTGTTTGTGGCAAAATCAGTAAGTTGTTTGTGGCAAAATCAGTAAGTGGTTTGTGGCAAAATCACTAAGTTGTTTGTGGCAAAATCAGTAAGTGGTTTGTTGCAATATCAGTAAGTGGTTTGTGGCAAAATCAGTAAGTGGTTTGTGGCAAAATCAGTAAGTGGTTTCTGGCAAAATCAAAGATTAAGAACCACTGACCTGACTTATTGCCCACAGGATATTAGGGCTTAGTCGATACCAGTTTGATTTGATACTGATACCAGTACTGATTTCTACTGTTGCTGGCTTGGATATTGTAACGATTTTAAGAAGGTCAGGTTATATATAAATTTTAAAATATAGTTTTTAATGGGTAATATACCATATCAATCTAATCTACCAAAGTTTTCTTTTAAAAGGTTATAACTTCACGTGACATAAGAGAGTGATTTAAATATGTTTCGCATTTCTCCTAGAATGCTGGTGCCAAAAATAATGAAAAACTATTCATTACATAATTTTCAGCATATTTGCCATGAAACTGTCATGTGGTATTTTTGTTTGACTCCATGAGATTCCCAGACAATGGAAAAGTATTGGTCCTTACCATTGATTAATCAATACTGGTTCCATTGGCATCAGCCATTACCGATACATAGAGGCACATATTTTTGGTAAATAAAAAAGCAAAATTTCGGTACAAAATCTGAGTCAATTTCGGGTTCAAAAGCGGTAAATAAAATAAAATATCGGTGTTATAGCGGTGAAAAAATGAATGAAAAGTGGTATATAAAAAGACATATTGGTTTTGAAATTGTGAATATAATCCTAAATTTGATTTAAAAACTACACTTAATCCACTGAATTAACATTTCACTTCTAATAGCACATTTATGTAGTTATCAGAGTATTAAGTTTATTTCTGTGTAAAGGAGTCCAATTTTGCTTCTCTAATATTAACAGCAGAATTAATCAATTTTCCGGGAATTGCATAACTCTCAGGATAATTCAGACTTCTGAAGGTGTCGCATCGGTGAATAAACCCTGAATTTCGTGTTTAAGAGTTAATTTCGCTTTTTGCAGTTCATTTCGCATTATTTCGTGACAAAATATGGTCACAAAATGCATCTCACACCTTTCAAAAACATGAAAAATTAACACTACAATGTGTTTTTTCAAATTTCGTTTTTTCGTCAAAAACGAAATATGCATGCCCCTACCGATACATCAACATCTGTATCTGCTCAGCCCTAATTAATACTTGCTGAAATGTTACGTGAAAATTGTTGCACAACCAGGGGGATTGAACGTGTTCATTTGAATTAGGTAGTTCCCTCTATTGCTGGTAGATGGCAATAGTTTTCATGTGTCCAGCTGGTTCCAATAACAATGTAAATTTGCAGTATACCTTGAGTGGACACTATAAAACGTATACAAATCAAAGTTGTGGCAATTGGGGGAGGTTCGACATCAGTTTGGTATAGCTCAGTGGTAATGCTTTGGCACTGAAAGCCAAAGACCCAGCCAGTCCCTATGGAAGACTGGTTAGTATAGTACAGCATGCTATGGAGCCAAATGTCACAGTTTTGAATCCTGGCCTGACCATGCGTGTTCTTTGTGAGTGTCCCTTCATCATTCTCATCCTCATTTTCATCCAAATTTTAAATAAATTATTAATTCCTGAAAAGTTATCATCATTGATTGATTGACTTGCTTTATTTTGTGCTTCGCTTCTTGTGCCACTTTTGGCTAATTTGCGAAGATGAGGATGAGTGATGATATGATGAAATTTATGAATGGACACTTGCAAACATTCATGCCCAGGCCAGGATTCGAACCCAGGACACCCTGGCATCGTAGCACAATGTGCTAACCACTCAGCCACGGGGGCCGGCAAAGTTATCATCATATTTATAATATAATTTGTATTGACAGGTATTAGAGCTTGTTCTTGGAGATTTTAAATTATCTTCTTTTTATTGTACTCTCTTCAGGCAGACCTTCTTTCAACTTATCAAAAGAGGCTGTTACGAGAATCTTAGACAACAGGTAGATCAAGTGCTTGAACATCTTCTTCCAGAGGACGCTACAGACATAGAAGATGATCATATTAGAGGTTTGTTCTTTGGCAATTACATGGATCCTAATGCGGAACCCAGGATTTATGATGAGGTATGATATTTTTAAAAATTATGTAATTATCATGTGATCAGGGTTGCAAAGTAAATAAAATTTAAAGGAGGAGGGGGGGGGGGGAGTAAGCCCACCTCCACCTGCAGCGGTTCTCAAATTTTTTTCTCATTGTACCCCTTAGTCATAACTAAATATCTAATGTACCCCCAGCATATTCTCCGAATAGTGCATTTTGGGGATTTTTTTTTTTGGCTGCCTCATTGGTGGGGTGTTTGAGGCATGTATCTGCAATAGAGCAGAATGCTATTCAGGCTGTATGTGGAAAGATGGTAAGCAAATAAACATTAGAATCCTACCTTTATTATTTTATTAGATGTTACTATGTTTACAATCTTTATCATTAGTTACAAATATTAAAATGTGAAACACATGTATGCTAAGAAGTATATAAAAAACTAATTTTCATATATTTTTCCCGTGTTACTGAAAAAAAAGTAAAGAACAAATTTAAGTTTGTAAGCAAAAATCATCATCATCATCATCCTTCGCCGTTTCCTGCCTCTGACTGGGTCTTCATAGAAGTCAAGCCTCTCCATTATTTCCTGGTCTTCCCCCACTCATCTCTTTCCACGGTGTTCCAATCTTGTCCTCTTCTCCTAACACTCTCCGCTGTCTGCTCTTTCCACCGACATTTTGGTCTCCCCCTTGGCCTTATTCCCACTCCTTGTGCATGTAAGCTCTTACTGTTAGTCTTTCTGCATCCATCCTCTTCATGTGTCCAATCCATCTCATCTGTGCCTTATCTATCCTGTCCTGAAGCTTCACCATCCCTACTGTTTGTCGGATATCCTCATTCCATATTCTATTCTTCCCCAATATACTCCTTAAAAATTCCATCTCCTCTGCCTGCATCCTTCTTTTTGTAAGCAAGATATCAAGTACAATTTTGGACTTTGTATTTTAAATCCTCAGAGTTTCTAGTGAGAAGAATTTGCCTGCAAATCTTGACACAGTTTCTTGATGTCTGGTTATGCACTTGAAACTTTCAAGCAGAGATTCAGCTCTAAATTTAGTACATTATAGATTTTGAATGAGTATATTATTTCAAAACACGTATGAAACAAAGATAAAAGCTTTAGTGACAAAATCTGCCTTATTTTTCTGTTGAGTTTTAAAGTTATGAAGTCTGAAACATTGAAGTCTGCTCTACACACCTGCAGAAAAAATCTTGTGGGGGCATTCTCAGCTTTTCTCTTCCGAGCTGATCGTGTACCCCCTTCAAATAGTTCATGTACCCCTGAGGGTATGCGTACCACAGTTTGAAAACCACTGTTCTAGGGTATATGCTGAAGTCCTGATGCCTTTAAATAGATCAGGATGTCAGTTGCTCTAAATTTTTATTTCTTTTCATATTTATTTATTATTTATAATATACAAACAAAACATATGTAATATATAATATAACAGTGCCAGAAGCAGTACAACATGTAAACCAGGTTGTAAACTGGGGCAGAGCAGAATATCTGCAATAACAGTCGTACTGGTATCGGAAAGTATCGGTTCGAATTTAGCCACCAATGCTAGCCAGAGTCTGCACAAATGCTGGACAGCACTTTTGCAGAGTGAAGTTCCTGGAAATGATACAAAATGCATAATTCTCATTATTTTTGCAACAGCATTGTGGAGAGAAATGAACTCGGTAAGTAATTGATTGTCTCAGTGAAATGAATATTTTAAAGCAATGGTATAGTTCATTTGGAATGCTTACATATTACCTATACGTATTAAATATTCTGAATTACTTTGAACTGTTCCAGTTTTCAAGTATTGGCATTAAGGATCTTGTCTCCATATTAGATGATGAACACAAGTAGCTATTGTGCTGATAATTATAAAATTAATCAATGCACATGTGGAGTGAATGTTTTTTTTTACATAGTAGCAGGGCCCATGTTGCTTGTCACTTTGGTGTGAAACCCCCCATGTCATATGTTACTGCAGTCTGAAAGCTTCCATGTTTGTGTGTACACACATAATATGTATGGCTGAACATTAAACATTATGGCCTTCATAATTGGGAAAAGAGAGATGCAGTAGTATATAAATATGGAGAAACTAGTACTCACTTATCCGTGAAACTGTTTTTTCTTCGTTCTATCAATTTCAGTGGCCACTGCCACCATCCTCATTGGAACTTGCTGAGCTGTTGCTTGGCATGGTTCTTTTGTCTGTAGTTCTCCAGCAGCTGCTATGTGCACTGTTGTTTACTGTACGTCTGCATCCATGTCGTCAGCTATTTCCTGGCGTTAACTGTTGTAGTAGGGGAATCCAAGTGTGCTGTGCTTGTCCGCTATCAATGTTTAGCTCGTGCGGACATGTGTTTCCTTGATTTTGGTGTCTACGAGTATGTGGGCAGTGTGTTTGACCTCAACCTTTTGAATTTTATGGCTATTGTATTTTTATTTTTTTTTCAAGACCAGTAGTGGGTTGGGCTTTTTTCTCATCTGTTAGGTGCTGTTGGATTCTTTCATTGGCAGATCTGATGGACCTGCCAATGTAATGCACCTTGCACTCACACTCTGCATCATATACACCTGGGTTATCAAGGGTGGAGAGGAAGTACCGTTTGTGTCTGTTTAGTTTATCAGCTATTTTGGAATTGGGTTTGTGCGCTACTTTGATGTCATATGGGAGAAAAGCTTTGGATATGCGGTTGGATGTGGTGGGATGGTAGGGGAAGGCAAACTATTTATATTGGTCGTTGGAGGTTGATGGTGGCCGGGTTGCTTGTGGATGGGTTGGTTGTGGCTGGTTAGGGTGTCTGACCTGTATTTCTCCTTTACTGCACCAAGTTGAAAGTTGTGTTTCTGTGTAGCCACCATCGCTGAAATAGCCCTGAAATAGCAGTAACATTGTAACATGTCACCCCCTCTAAGAAATTTAGTTACAATACTGTTGGGGATGTGAATGATAGGATAAGTCAATGCCCGTGTTGCTCGTAGGGTGACCAGACATCCTCTTTTATCCGGACATGTCCTCCTTTTTAGGTGTCTGTCTGGCATCCGGGTGGATTTTTTAGAAATCTGTAAATGTCCTCCTTTTTTGGCAAGAGTATAGCATCAATCATAGCATGGGCGGTTATTCCATGCAATGACTCATTCCCTTACAAAATAGAAGTATTAACTGGGTTTATGTGGTCAATTTATTTTTAGTTTAATTCAAGCTATTCTTATGTAATCGTACATCTATTTCTAAGAGCTTTTGTAATAACCGCGAGACGTGTCTCCTCGTCGCGGTCCTACCTACTCAGCAGACGACCATCAGTGTCCGTGTTGCTCACCCTCGGCAAAGGGAAAGGGAGCATTCGGCATTCTTCGTAGATCTTCGACTCTGTCTTCGGCATAGGGAATGCATGACCACTGCTCATTCCAGCCTCACAGCTTCTTTCAAACTAAACCACATAAAAAAAATATTTTGCAATATTTTTTTTCTTCATTTACAGCAAATTTTGTGTTGTCAGTTATCCCAGTGAATTTCATGTGCATTATTTCTGGAATTTGTTTGAAAAACATAGGTTTAAAAATCATACTTAACAGTTTACCAAATCAGTGCGGTTTAACTGACTCGAAGGGAATGAATCCACAGAACTCATTCCGGGTCTTGCGGTAGCTAGCTAATAGTGCAGGGGAGAGAGTAGGTGGGTGCTGGAAACACTCTTCGTCCAGAGCTTGAGATCAAGAAATTATGAAGAGAAGATAGGAGTTATTTCTGGTGGTAGATCAATTTCCGATTTAGACTCTACTGGGTGTAATAGAGAAAAAATGTGTTTGACATTTTAATCCAGACTAATGTGTAATAATATGTGGTTGCAGAAGGGCATTAAAACTCTACTGTTGGGTCCCATTTTCAAATGAGTTCTGCTCCTAAGCCCACTTCATGCATAGACAGGCTAACTGGGGCTGGACCTACAGTTTAAAGTGGATCCAAACTTCTATGTGCCTCGACCTGGTATCGAACTCTGTATCCCTTTATTACAAGGCAAGAACGTTACCATTCTACCATCCGGGAAAACCCATTTTCAAATGAAAATGGTGTGTGGAGGAGTTCAGGTTGCAATGACATGAACAATTTACTTAAACATCACAGTGTCATCGGCAAACTCAAATCCGTGCTGAAATTATCCTGACAACATTTGCAACTATGAGAATAAACTTGCAACAAGATCAAAAGTGCAAACTGGAGAAAATGAATCAAAAATATAAATTAAAGTTTTTACAATTAGTTGATAAAAAGAATGCAAAAAAGTTTTCCTGAAGACACTCTCTATTCTATGAAATCGAGTTATGGTCAACATTTGACATGGCTCGTCACAGAAGTGAATTAAGTGTCGTTTATCCCTCAGATTAATATATATCTTGATGGGAGTACAAAAACCTTTGTCTTACTTGAAGAAAAGCTATTTTGAATTGTTCAAGTTAAGCTTATTGGTTTAAACAATTCCCGTGTCTAGTGCTAGTGCTGAACGACCTTTTTCATCATTTCATCGAATTGACAGTAATTGGGAAGAAGCTGCTTTAGCAGCTGAACTGAAAATGCAGACGATGAATTCTAGGTACAATCTAGTGATTGAAGAATTCATAAGATAGACAACAATAAAAATAATAAAAATAATGCTTTCTTAAATTTCATACATGTGCTTCCCCTGCTGTAAAAGTCACGGACCGCCCCTGAATCGTAGAGAATTCTTTCACACATAATGATCATCATTTGATATTTGAGGTCTAAAGCTCGTCACTTGGGGTACATTAAGTATTCGAACAAGGCTCACTGAGCATTTAGGAGCTGAACCACGGTCACTTTGCTTGAACTAGCCATCAGTAGTATTCTAAATCGTTGCTTCACTCTTTGAGCACGTCCCAGACTGCCGGAATGCATGTAGTCTGTGCAGTTGTCTTTCAAATATGCGATACAGAATTTTAAGTGAGAATTTTGATTATTAAGTAATATTTACTTTTATGAAATAACAAAGCAAAAGTGTAAATTTAACAATGATATCACAAGTAAATATCCAGCTCTCAATGATGAAAGAATCGAATATCAGGTAGACTGACACTAGAGTGGCTGTTACGTTTCCTTGCTGCTGAAAGAGTTAAAATCATATTTCTTGTCAAAATCTAAACTACCTTTTTTTTTTTTTTTTTTTTTTTGTAGCGAAGCTTACTTGTTACGTTTGCATTCACTTACAGCGATATTTGATTCTAAAACCCAAGGATTGAAAAGGAGGAAAATTCTGTGCTTTAAATTATGGACAGGAGGCACATAGTGGTTCGAATTCAACTTTAAACTATAATTCGAGTCCTGATTACCCCTTTTTGTGCATAAAGTGGACTTAAAATGAAAACTTAAGCTCAAATTGTAGGTTTGATTGTCAGATGTTAAAGAATAGATCAGGAGATTGCTTTCTTAAAGATAAAATTATTGAAAAATATCATTGGAGGAGTATCTTTGAGCAAAGTGTTGGCAAGATTTTTCTACATTGATTAAATTAAGAGTAATGGTAAATGTGTTGCGATTTTTTGCAGTGTCCTCTCTTTGCTGCCTTTGTCCTTCTCATCACCATGCGCTGTCATCTTTTTTGAATGTATGTGTCTGGTCACCCTAGTTGCTCGGATTAGCTTACTTAGAGCTTAATCATTTCAATGAAGTTAAATGTAAGTTTTACTGCATCAACGCAAATACAGAGCTTTTCGTGTGATTTTAACCATGTTATACACAAAACTTGATGAATGAATTTTGTCATGTACTTTCACAAGGGCTAGCAACATCTACATCAACTGGAAAATATACTGTCACAGTAACTGTTATGACATCACATATTTATTGTCTGCTGTGCAGGCTTCGCTAACTGCACTAAATATAACCTATCTAACCTATTTACATGTTTATTTCTGCTATTAGATGCACATGTGAGTAGGTTAGGCAGGTCAGGTTTGGTGCTGTTAGCGTATATCTGCAAGTTGCTACAGCTATTACTAACTCTTCGTGTACTGACTGGCTGAAGGTTTTGTTCTAGTAAATAAACTGTCTTTTTAAGGATTTAAGTACAGAAGTTCATATTTTGCCATTTAAATTTATTTATATATTTCTTTACAGATTATAGAATATGATCATTTGATTGAAAAAATGGAATATTATTTGGAAGAATATAATATGCTTGCGCATTCCAAAATGACTATTGTGTTGTTTAAATATGTAATTGAGCACCTATCAAGAGTGAGTCGTGTCCTCCTGCAAGACAGTGGCCATGCTTTACTGATTGGGATTGCAGGTACTGGCCGACAAAGTGTAACAAAGCTATCATCAGCTGTGGCAGGCTACGATTTCTACAAAGTGAGTTCTTGAGTACGATTTCTTTTGTATGTGTGTTTGTGTGTGAGTGCATGTATGCTTGTATGTAAAAATCTGAAGATATATTGCATTGATATTATTCACTGTGTATGCCGACCTCCGTGGTGAAGTGGTTTGCACAGGCTGCTATGATGATAGGGGTCCCAGGTCCCTCTTCTGTTCACCAATGATGGAAACAGACATTGAAGTTTCCAGTGCATTTCATCGATTTCTTGACAATAAAAACATTGTTGATTGTCTTATAGGATACATTTTTTGTCGCACTTAACAATTTGTTTGAAAAATTGGTCATTATTGTTGAGCAAAAGACCCCAGAGCATGTTTCAAAACAGAAATTTTCTTTAATTCTTGTTCAATTTGTGCCTCACAACCTCGTGCCACTTGTCGAGTTTTTCACTTTCCCAATTTTCTCCAAATGGCGAACAGTGGTCGAGTGATTACCACCAGGTTCTTCTGCAACCTCTCCTGTTGTTTTGAGCAGGCCAGCTTCGATTATCGCATTCATTTGTTTGTTGTGAATTTCCAATGGACGTGCACGACGACCCTCATCATTTTCGAGACACTTATGGCTAGTATGGAATTTTTCAAACACCCTGCACACTGTATACTCGAAAACTCTTCCCTCACATCATGCTTAAGTGACATTTCGTTATGCTTCCACTGGTCTGCGACCATTAAGATAAATGATGCATCTCTTGCTTTGACAGCGTCATTGTAAATAGTCTAGAATCGAGGTAAATCCAGCGTTAGGAAAATTATTTTAAGGTAGATCGATTAAGCAACAAACAAGCTTCAAAAATATATTCAAAATATTGTATAACATGCAATATAATCAATGAGATATATTAGGAAAAATATATTTGCAAAACACAAAGTGAAACAATTCGGCCATTATTCTTGTATCAACCCTATAGTTCAACATAAAACATTAAATTGATTACAAATGCTAATACAAAATTAGAAAGAAACCCAAGAGAATGCATCAGAATTGTAAAAACAAAAAAATGATTTAACCTTTAGCAGACAAGAGTGTCTCCCACATGTTAGCCCCTACCCTCCAGACAGGAACTTTTCATATATGTGCTTTACAAACTTTCTGCAGAATGACTCTTAGCATAGGTGAAATTTATACATTTTAGCTCCCAATTATGAAAGTTAAAGAAAGCCAATTATGAAAGTTAAAGAAAGAAAAAGAAGTTGCATATTGGTTTGGATCCCATTTTAAACTGTAGGGGGAGTCCCGAGTACCTTATTTGAGCATAAAGTGGATTAAAAAAACAAACTTTGTCAAAACTTGTTGCAGTCTCCTGGTTACACACATGATTTAAGGTGGTGAATGAACCAATCAAGGTTTCATGGAATGTTAACCATTTGACACCAGATTGGTAGAATACCAGTTGTTGGGCCCTTGCACATTCAAGTTAAAAAAAATGTTTATTTGGGAATTTTCATGTCTGATGACTTCATAACAACAGTTGAGAGGTCTTAATGTGCTCTCCTGTATGTGATTTACTAATGGAGTAATTTTGGCAATAAGTTTTCTAGTTGTGCAGAGGGATGTTAATGATGAAATTAATGTTAGTATTCATTTTTTGGTTCTGTTCGACTTACTCACTATCATATATAAGCATAAAATCGAAATTAGTTAATTTACTTACGTAAAGTGAGTATATAGTTGTCATAGACGACGTTTCTGTGGCAACTGCCCCCTTCTTCAGGTCATGAAGTTGGCTATTACGTGGCTACGTAAAGCTTCGTCATTTAGAAAGGATCAAGGTATATGTATGGACAGGTTGAATGTTAGGATGACTAATGACTAAAACATGATAAAACTGTTAATGTTAGTGTGATAGTAATATTCTGTCATGTGTGTCTGTTCTATTATGGACTTTTTTTTTTTTTTGAAAATATATTATTATTGTGAAAGCATGATAGTGGTAAGATTATAGGAGATATAGAAAAAGACACGAGATGAAAGATGGAGAATACGTTCCCGGATTTTACATGTTCCAACATTATATATTCAATCTTGATGGTCCCAATATAGCATAATGTTACAAAATTTTCCTCGATGTTACATTTTCCCACATATAAAGTTTTTTTATCTTGGTCCTCTGAAAAATGTAAAATCAATGTTCCACTGTATTTGGTTGTACTCTTATTTTGTTGGCAATTCGAAGGTAACGTGCGCTGCGATGCCAAGGGTCCCGGGTTCGAATCCCGGTCGGGCTTGGTTGTTTGTGAATGTCCATTCATCAATTTCATCATTTCATCACTCATCCCCATCTTCGCAATCAATCAATCAAATCGAAGGTAACACATTCCTTGCTCTCCTTATTGCCACTGACGAGACGTGGACCAGATCGTATGAGCTGGAATTGAAGCGTAAGCCCTTGTGCATTTGCCGTGCATTCCTTCCACGTGCAACCTGACATTTGATCAATATTCGCTGTTCTTCTTGCGTGAACATTGTTCAGGACGGTATTATACACACACTTCACTTTAACATCTTCTAACTACAACACAATAGAACTATTTAGCACCAAAGTACAGCACTAAACAACACCCGATCGTCTTTTGTCCCAGCGACAACTGGCAAGCATATACCAACAGTGTTGCCACTACTAGAAAAGTAGCCCTCGTATAATTGTTTGTTGCTTTTACCCATCAGAGCCAGGATGTGCATTATAGATGCATGTGTATTACACACGCATAAATACACTAAAAGGTTTTCAACCAAATTTCTTCGAAGTTTGAATTTCTTTCAGGCCTACCCTGAGAAGGCTTGAAATTCTTTCAGGCCTACCCTGAGAAGGCTTGAATTTCTTTCAGGCCTACCCTGAGAAGGCTTCAGTGTAGGCCAATTGGAGCCATCAGGAGTGTTTGGTAAGTAACTGTACACAACAAGGATCGTAACACAGTTATAGTGCCCAGTAAATTCATATTGCCGCTTTATCCATATAGATTAAAATTAAATTAAAATCCCTAATACACGTGTGTAATTTTGTTTCCAGATTGAGTTGACAAGAACATATGGTCCATATGAGTGGCGAGAGGACCTGAAGAAGCTGCTAAAGAGAGCTGGTGCTGAAAACAAACAAATAGTTTTCCTCTTCTCAGACACTCAGATCAAAAATGAATCATTTGTGGAAGACATCAACATGGTATTGAACACGGGCGATGTTCCCAATCTGTACACAGGAGAAGAAAAAGCTGAGATTCTGGAAAAGATGCAAGGTGCTCTTAGAGACTTGGTAAGGGTTGGAATTTCAAGTTTCCTTGTATTATAATGTGTATGTACATATTACGGATGAGACAGATTAATTCGTACTCTATCATTATCACCTATACAGGGTGTATCATAAGTAATAGCGCAAACTGACACAGTTGAAAGTACACGATAATAGAAGCAAAAAAGTCTAAATAAACATGGGTCTGCAAACGAGCCGTTTTCGAGATAATTGCGAATGTGTGGTTACAAGCCGCCACTGACTTCATTGTTTGTAAACTTAATCCTAGTTGGTAAAATGCTAATAATACAGTAAGAAAAGTCATTGGAGATCTCATTGCTTTTATTGAACATTGTACTTACTTTAACACATTGGGGTCTCACGAGGGGCATAGCCCTCAGTGAACTTAAAGTCAATGTGGATAAACGACGGGCATAGCCCGTCCTGCGGTATACAATCGCTTTGCCGATTGAACGACGGGCTATGCTTGTACTTCGTCTCATGTGCGTGTTCATTCAAGCCCCTCTGTTGAAATTCCAACCTCTAGGTGACTCATTTGCTATTTTTATCTCGCACCTGCGACTGTTTGTTGTCGGGTTGATGTACTGTGCATTGTTTAGAATGGCGTCGTTAGATCCAGACTGCATAGCGGAAATTCTGCATGAGGATTCCGCCTCAGAGTTTGAAGTTAGCGACGATTTTGATGATGCAGATGAATTTGAAGATTTGGAAGGTAGGTTATATTCGTAATAATTATTGTCGACAATATAAACAGTGTTGCAAACTCTAGTATTTTATGAATGAAATGAGAAGAGGTAATTTTTTTTGGGTCTATTCATCTTGCCTCTTGCTTGATTCTCCTACATGCACTGATGTATTTTTAGTTTTTCCATTTATTATTTTGTATAGTGTATGTCAAATGAAGATTTATTTTATTTATTTAGTTTATTTATTTATTTGTTTAATTTTTACAGATGACGCAGAACCAACTGATACATCGTCTGGTCCTGTCCTGCAGCCACTTTTTCATACAAAAGATAATTACTTGTAATTTGTAATTATTTTTTGTTATGTGCACATAAGAAGTATTCTTATGCAAGATTAAAAAGATGTATTGATAATAGTTTTTCTTGTATGTACGCATTGCTTGCATGATAGAATTATTTTCCTGTAGTTTACGGTTATTACAAGCATAAAAAAAAAAAAAAAAAAAAAAATCTAAAATAAAAATAAAATAGACTGCTTTTTTCACAGTTAAGTTGCTATATTACAACAATGTAACATTGACAACATCCATTATATAACAGATTCTTTTTGTTTAAAAATTACTAACCATTGTTATAACTGTATCTTTAGTCAAAATGAAAATAAATGTCTGATGAAAGGAGCGTGTGTTCTCCTGAAACGTCACAAAGAAAAAACTGTTTTCTTATGCTTGTAATAACCGTAAACTACAGGAAAATGATGTATTGATAGTTTATGTAGTTAATTATTGAAATTTCCAGATTACGAACTTAAAATATCTCTATATTAACATTGCTGAAAAAAATATTAAAAAATGTCTGAAAATGAAAAGAAAATTTAACAAATTTTTGTTCATTGAAAAGAGGAAGTTTTGTAGATTAAGGAATTTGTGGTAAATAAAAACAAATTAAAAATATTTTTTCTATGATTTTTTGAAAAACAACCAAAAACTGCAGACCAGAGTTAAAAATGCTGTATTATAAGGCCAGACTCGAATGTGTTAACAAACGTTAGTATGTTACATGTTACAATTACTGTACACTCGTACCTGTTAAAGGAGGTGTTCAAAGTGTCGTCCTTGTATCTGGATGCAATACTGTATGTGATTCCGCATTGAGTTTCAAATTATTTCGAACACCCCTGTTCCTTTCGGAATTGGTCACAAGCATGTACAATTCTCTGTACTGATTGTATTCATCCTGTTTGATTACAATGCCACCTCTCGGAAATGTTGTTTTGTAAACAAAAGAGCAAACCTCGGAATGCGCAAGGAGTAAAACACACAGTGTTTACAAAATGCAATCAGTGACGGCTTCTAACCACACATTCGCACACATTATTAGTATTTTACCAACTAGGACGACATTTACAAACAATGAAGTCAGTGGCAGCCTGTAACCACGCATTTGCAATTATCTCAAAAATGGCTCATTTACAGACCCATGTTTACTGAGACTTTTTGCTTCTATTATCGTGTACTTTCAACTGTGTCAGTTTGCGCTATTACTTATGATACACCCTGTATAGGCACATATGATTTTATCAAAATAACCAATGTGATTCATCTATAAATAGCCAGTAAATGAGTGCAAACTAGCCATTTTGTTACTTTTATGAATGAAAACATATACAGTGGAATCCCTCTCAACTGGCCACCACGAGACTGGACTCTTGGCCAGATAACAATATGGCCGGTTAAACCGAATTATGTAATGGAATATCGGCCCCAGTTGTTCACTAAACTCTTTCCTACATGGAGTCTGTCACAGATACATCTCGCTGGTTCGCCTTTGTCTAAATGTTCCAGATAGTTTAATTTTTGTTCCATCGTCACTACATTGCATTTTTGGTTTACACTCATTTTGCGAATGAAAATGACTGTACAGTAACCGAGTAAAAGTAACCATGTACAGTACAGTACACTGCTCACACAAAACAATAACATTGTCCACACGACAACTGAATAGAGAATTTAAGCACAGATAATTTTATTATAGTTTAACCTGGAATATGCTTATGTCTGATTTAACAAAAAACTGAAGGCTAGAGGCAAGCACATCATGACAGGTGCTGTATAAGTCACTTCCTCAGCTGAGCGGCCAGTTAAACCGATGACCGGTTGAACCGAGGCCTGTTAAAAGGGCACTCACCGTATTTGTGTTTTATAGAATGAAAGATGCAGTACAAAATCAATTCATTACAAGGATTGTCCAGAATTTTTAGCCATTAGCTATGTAAAGCATTTATATGAATACTAATAGTTATAGTAGTCAATTTTTTTGTGTGTGTGCATGTGTTAAAATGCAAATGTGTTTGTAGGACCTCCCCGATGGCTTAGAGGTAATGTTGCCACATTGTAATCAATGGGTCCCATGTTCGATACCTGCTGGTGGTACTTGGTGGTTTGGATTCCACTTCAAAATGTAGGCCCAGTCCAATAAGCCTATCTGTACAAAAAGAGGACTCAAAACAAAAAAGTATAAAAACATAGAACAAATTGCTGCATTACAGTGAATTTATTTTCAAAATCTTGTAAACCATATATTTGTCTTACTCAAATATATTGGCAGGAAATTTTATGTGGTATATTTACATTGTGTGTACGTGAATGGATTTTGAAGTCTATATTTAATAATTAATTTAATAAGTAAACAACGTGTTTCTCTTATTTTTCTTTCTTTCAGGGAAAGAAGCAAGAATTGACACCTCTTGCATTGTACAACTTCTTCATTGACAGGGTCAGAGCTAACCTCCACATCGTGATTGCCATGTCTCCAATTGGGGATGCATTTAGGGAGAGACTCCGAATGTTTCCTTCCCTTATTAACTGCTGCACCATTGACTGGTAAATAAACTAGCACATATTTGTTGCATTACGTGACACATTTTGAGTTTGCCCATCTCGATACCATTTTTTAAAACCAGAAAAATCAAGAAACTCCTCAATTACTAAGCCACCCCCCAAAAAATCAGCTATGTCTCAGACATTGCATGTTCATATTCCATGATTGGCCCCTTGTGACTGAGACTTTTCCATACTTGTATTTGTATTTTTTTATTATTTTACAGAGCTTTTCAGCTACTTTTGGGTAAGTGTTACGATGAGGAAGGACTCCTGTGTAGGCAAATGTTCATCTCTCTCGCCTTTGGTGCAAGCAGTCCCAGGTTCGATCCCTGGTGGTGGCCACCCCAAAAATTTAGAATTTACCTAATGTCGGGAGGGCAATTGTGGAACTACGCGAAGAGAAGAAGTATTTGGCTGCGGTCTTGAAAGCCAGATGGGACTCTATGCACTGACCACGCGGCACCCTAGTAAAAAGAACATCTGCCAGGCCCTGGCTGTTAGAGAGTTGTTGCACCATGGAGTGTAGTTTAGGTTGGTTTAAGTGAAGGGCACCTGCCAATTACACCGATGCCCAGGCCAGGGCTTGAACCCAGGAACTTCAGTCACTTTAGACAAATACTAAGATGCTACATTTATCAAAGGCCATGGATGATCTATTTCCGGGTTACCTTCTATCCCATGCATTTATGCTCTAATAGTACAAATAAGTTCAGATGAAACAGATTAATTGGTACTCTACCGCATTGGTCAATATAGCCATACCATTTGTTCTGCTTTCACTAGTTTGTAGTGGATACAAGTTCAGAAACTGCAGACTTTTCAGGGAAAGCTTCTGTGTCATGAGCAGGGAGCAGATTTATATGTAAATACATATTTGTATGTGAAGCTGAAGTCAGTTCTATTTTACACATCATGGCATGGAGACTTGAAAAATTCAGTTTTTATTTTCCATATTTGTACATATATTAGGTTTTGGCTCATATTTTACATATTTTTGTAATTTTTACATATTATTTCCTTATTTCAGGACATTTCTCAACATATTATACTCCATATTTGCGCAATAACTACACTACTCGTCCCCATGTGACCTAGAGAGTTGGGTGAATTTCTTGCAAATAACTGACAAATTTGAAATAACTTTCCTTTATGTCTTGCGATATTGAACGCAGTTTTAGTCAATATAAATCCATCTTAAGAGACAACAGAAGGAAATTCGAACACTAACGCAAAATGTTGTTATTCATTGTTTCTGAAACAAAATAAAAACACATTTTTTGTTGTTTTACAATTAACGTTAATGTAAACGTACTGTATATTTTTAGGCTAGTGTAGTGTCTTATATTATTAAAAAGTAATTTTTTACAATTTTAAGTCCATATTTAACTCCATATTTTGGTGAAAATAACTAGATATGTATTTACATATTTAGCACATTTTTACTGCATAAATCCGTTCCCTGGTCATAAGGATCAAGGAACTACGGCAAATTTATTACCGGAGTTGATAGATTTCATAACACTTCAAAATAGGTGTATTAGTGTCTCTGTTTATTGGTAAAAAATAACCAAAACATTAACCCATCTGCCATTACTGTAAATAGGTTGAGACTTAGTGTAAAATTCTACCATTTCTGTTATTATTTTTGTGAATATGAAAACATGATTCATGTACCCTAATTTTGTGAAGTGAATGCATAAATATGCAGCTTGTTTTATTAAGCTGAGACCCATTCCAATCACCTCATTACGTACATTATTTAAGGAGGTTAAAGCCGGCCCCCGTGGTGGAGTGGTTAGCACATCGCGCTATGATGCCAGGTGTCCCGGGTTCGAATCCTGGCCTGGCCATGGATGTTTGTGACGATCCATTCATCAATTTATCATATCATCACTCATCCCCATCTTCACAAGTTAGCCAAAAGTGGCACAAGAAGCGAAGTAAAATAAAGCAAGTCAATGAATCAATCAATCAATTAAGGAGGTTAGTGAACCATTGAGGCTTATGTGCAAATTGATATCAGATTGGTAGAATGCCAATAAATTGTGTATTATTGGTATCGCCAAAAATATCATTCTGGTCATTTCCCTGATGGAACTCAAACCAATGGATTAAGCTACTCAAAAAAACAGGTTTATGTAAAAAAAATATTGAATCTCACTCCACACATGTCATGAATATGACTAATAAGAAAATGAAAAATCCACAACAAATGCTTTGTATTCATTTCCTCAAATATTTTAAGCACCACTGTATATAGTTTTATTCACCTTCTTGGGGTGTTGAAGAAATATTTGAAAAAATAAGGGAGAATTCACATTGGAGTGACGAGCAACATGCAACACATGCCACTTGGGAACAAGCTAATCAACATCAACCTTTCACACCATAATGGCATGACAGGCTATGCAAGCCTGCGTTCGATTGGTGAAATCCTCAAGCGACACGTGTCACCTGTTGCTAGTCATTTCAGTGTGAATTCTCCCTTAAATGAAGCACTTGTGAATTTTTAATCTTCTTGTAAGTAAATTGTTTTAATTATTGCATTCTACGTGTTCACCACAACTATGATCTGGATAATGAAGTTATAGATTATTCTGATGTTTTCCAGGTTTATGTCATGGCCGGATGACGCACTGGAACTAGTGGCAAATTTCTTTCTGAAAGACATGGCAATTGAAGATGAGATGAAAGAAAAGACCGTGATTATCTGCAAACACTTCCATCAGAGCATACTGAACTTGTCTAAGGAGTAAGTTGACAGTTGGTTCTTTATCAATAAAAACTTATTTCCCAGAGAAAAGGTATTCGGCTTCAAACACAAAACACTTCATGCCATAGTTTGTTGCCAACCCGTAACCTTCCTAAATTAACCTTTTTAACATTTCATTAATGTATTGAGTCTGTTTTTATGTTTAAAGCTTCTTGGAAAGCCTGATGAAATTTTAGACCCGACATGTTATGTTTTGGAAAGTTTAACAATGTAAGTCAGTATAATTCAAACTCAGTATCAGCACAATAGGTAGTAGCTATGGTGCTATATTGAAAAGGAAATTTAAATTTGCATATACTAATGAATAATGTTTATGTTCAAACAATAATAAATAACTTTATAATTATTAAATTGATAAAATAAAACTAGAAACAACAAAATTACAAGAGCATTTATAACATATCAATGCTATACTTGAGAAGAAAATATCTCTTTGTTATCTCCTTCCAGGATAAAGCAAGTCTTTGTATCTACAATTCTGAGCTTCAGTTTTCGAAATTCATCATCTGATCAAATCACTTCCAAACGTAGAACATATAAGTGTCACTTTATGCGACCTTCCTCCAAGCACTCATTTGAGGAACTGTAACATTCACAAGCCTGCTCGTTAAGGAAGATGAAAACAGATACCTATTCACTGCTTCAAAATCAACATGGCATCTTTTATACATATCAGTGTCATTCCACAACTTTCGAATCTTTATCAGATTATATCATGATCAAAGTTCATTCAAGTCATAAAAGGCTTCTATATAACTTAAACATCCAAGTTATTATCACATTGCCAAGTTTAATGCTTTAAAAGAAACAATTATTGTACAAATATATCACCATTCCATATTGCTAAATCTGTACTTATCTTTGTTCCCTCTTGAGCCCTTTTCAAAGTCACAGACAACTAGTATCAGAGCAACTAGTTCAAGCCAGATCCCTTAGTATGTGCAATCTTCAATTGTTTTTGTTTTATATTTTTGTCCATAAGTGCTTAACAGCTTGAATGTTTGTGTTGTAAATGTACATATTTGCTCTGTTACAGCTATTTTACTATGTATATTACAATATACTTATCTAATGATACAATAACCATTTTTTGAATGTTGATACAAAATACCAAGTATGACATCATATTATACATTGAACAATTTTAAAGAGTTGACCTTTGTATATAAACCTTGAAGCCAATGCAAATGTACACAATTTCAATAAATTTAATTATAAATTTGAATGTATCATATCTTTCTTGTCTGAAAGAACACATATGATTGAAGATATTTGTTTTTCATATTGCCAGTCAAAAATAACTGTTATGACTAAATTGGTATAAATATTGCACAAATGTGGAACTTTGAACTTAGCCGTTTTCAAATGTTGTTATGACAATGTAATATTTTTATTGTCATAACAACCACATAAGTATTTTGCTTATGGCATACGTTATTGCAGGGCAGATGTCAATGTAATGTACAGTATTGATTGCAATCCATTTTCTGATACTGGCAAATTCTTTCCTAGTATTTTCGACACTCAGGAGGTCTGCATTCCATGCAACAGATGGACAACATTTGTAAAATCTAATTGCCCTGAATATTATACAAAATTTGATGTTTGTTTTTATTTTGTGTGAAAAACTCAATTTTGTGATTACATAACATGCATTTTAATATTTTGATGTAATTCTTGAATATTTAAAACAAAACTTTTGGTAAATTTATACATAATACAGTGTGTTCCAAAATAGTGTTTACACTCTTTGAACATTAATAGCAGGAATACTAATAACAGCAAGTATGAACTTTTTTTTGGTGTTTCATACCTTAAAGTTATAGATGTTCATTGGCAGGAATACATCATCTGCAACGTTGTACAGAGCATTCAAAAAGTCTCCGCACTCAAAGTTTGAGAATTTTTTGCTTATAATTTATTGAACTTGTCAATGTAATGAATACATGCATTTGTTAACTATATCTTGAAATACACAAAAAATAATCTTTAAACTAAATGTGAGTAATACTGCAATCTCTGAGGTCAATAACACACTGACAAGACAGCAAAGCACTTCGCGCACGTTGAAATACACAAAAAAGAATATTGAAACTAAATTTGAAACAATCATCCACGGTGGCTTTACCTGGTGCCGGATCATCGGGAAATAAACTTCTCCATTTCTCCACACATCTTTCATATCACATACTCAAAATATACTTCCAACATAGCAATTTGCTGTATATGTGCAAAGCTTAACACTCACTGAGACACGGAGCAACGTGGCAACAGACGCGTTTCTGCCATCTCAGTGGGCGATGACTTTTAAGATAACCTGCAGACTTCTGGCATGGTTCCGCACGTTTCCACGTAGTGGGCATTATACCATTAGATTTCAATAGAAGCAGACAACAGAAGTTCTCTTGCCTTTTGTTCAGATGTCATCCAGTGTGCATGGCTTTGTGGCTTGCACATTATTCTTCACAGTTCCCCTCAGGTAGAAATCTAACAGTGTTAGATCGGGAGATCTGGATAGATATTCGACACTTCTTATGTTGCTCGAAAGAAAAATTTCTCACTTCTGCCATTTTGTGTACACTAATGCCTACCGCCTGTCAGGCTGTGACGATACCAGAAGCAACAGAATGCCTACACGTGCTCACACACACTCAACGTGGGCATTGCAGCTTCAAATACAAAAAGTTCAGTCAAGTTATCTTTAATAGTTTCTCTCTTATTAACGTTCAAATAGTGTAAACACTATTTTGGGAGTGAAATGCTTACTCATTAATATTAATCAATATTTGAATAATTTTTAACTATTATAATTTTCAATCATCTGTATCAGTGGGAATCAGTAAGAATATCGGCATCAGTGTGTGGATATCACTTCAAACTGGTATTGGCTCAGTTTATTGCGATACATTTTATTTAGGATTGGTTTTACATTTGCAAGATCCACACCTTGGCCATGTGGTCTAAGGCATCATGCTTTGGGCTTCGGCTACGTAGGAACCTTTGTCTTGAGATTTCGGCCTGTGGGTGGAGCAGTGGCGACCCACCATCATGAGGAAATTGGGGAGCTACGAATGAGTAGCATAACCTGGTCATGAAAACCCACAACAACAACTGGGGGTTTGTCGTGCTGACCACACATCACCCCATAACTGGTTTGATGATCTTCCACCTCGGGTGAGAGTGAGGCCGATAGTCGGTAGGTATGCCTGGGCCCTCAATGGACTGTTGCACCATGGGTTGTTATTATCATTATTTACGTTTCCAAGATACAGCTTAAGAAGGAACGATTTATATAATTGTGTGGATATCAGGATCTGTACGTATTCTATGATGGTATTCCAGATGTATTTTCATTTTTGCATTAAAACTTCAGCTGTTTCCAGCACTTAAATATGTGCAAATAAATAAATAAAATAAAATAACTGTTTATGAAATCAAATACAAATGGAAATAAATAGGACTTTTTTGAATCCATTAGAAATGTACTATTGATATTTAAAATTAATTTCCACAGGTACTATCGAGCTTTAAAGAGAGTTAACTATGTAACCCCTACATCATATTTGGAGCTGATCCTACTGTTACAGTCTTTGTATCAGGCAAAGGTGGATGAAATCACCCTAATGAGGAACCGTTACGTGATTGGGCTTGAAAAGCTGGACTTCGCTGCATCGCAGGTTAGTTTCTGTGTTCATATTTCTTTTGTTCAGTACGAGTGCAGATTAAAGTAATTTGTACAATGAATATGCATAAACAACAAGGCTGAACCACTTACTTTTGTATCAGTAAGAGCTGATACCAGCGATATCCAGAAGCATCAGTTCGAATATAATTGATACTTGCAAATGCCTTTCATGAATTTGTGTATTTCATTGAGGCTGCACCTCCACGAGGCCTAAATATGTTAGAAATTATGTAAAATTTACAATTTATATGTGTTTTTTATTGTGTGCAAAAAAGATGAATTTTGTAATTACATGACAGATTGTTTAAATTTTAATTATATCATGTGTCAACTTACAGTAGATTGGCATTGATGTCAATGCTGATGCCCTTCCAATTCCCACTGATACTGGTACTTTAGGACCTCCCCGATGGTGTAGTGGTAACGTTGTTGCCTTGTAGTCCAGGGGTTCTCAGGTTCAATACCTGGCAGAGGCACACAGTTGTTGTGATCCTACTTGAAACTATATAATTCAGGTACTCACGTTTTCCGCGAAGCAGTTTTAAGTTATTTTCTATTAACACCGGTGAACAGCAGACGACACTTACGCAGACATACAGGCGACAACAGCACACCTAGCGGCAATTTAGGAAGAAACAGCAGAAACGTGCCAAGCAACGACACAACGAATTCCAACGAGGATGGTGGCAGTGGCTACCGAAATTAATAGAAAATAACTTAAAACAGCTTCGCGGAAAACGTGAGTACCTGAATTATCTATAACCACGTCTCTCATTCCCATAATATGAATTAAACTGCATCTTCAGTCCAGATTAGCCTATCTGTGCATAAAGTGGACTTGGAACAAAACTCAACCTGAAACTTCAATGGCAACAATATGAAGTAGTTCTGAATATTTATAAATGTTCAGTTGGAACTATACTGCACCAAACAATCAGTTTTTTACCTTACTCTTCAGCACACACACAGGAGATGTGCTACATAGAAATTTAAGCAAAAAGTGCAGGCTCGACCAGAACTCAAACCGGAGTCTCAGGCATACAGTGTTTCAAAGGCAACAGATCTTGTTGCACTCATACTTACAGAGACTTACAGGTAAAACAGCATGCCATCAGGTAAAGCCAGGCCTGGCTCGGTAGCTTCATTGCTAGAGTAATGGCATGGTATGGCAGAGACCCAGGTTCGACTGCTGGTTGTCACTAAAATTTCTACGTACCAGTGTTTTGCTTTAAAATATTAATAAGTTCACTTGAGATAATCATTTAATCACAAAAACGTATCTATTCACAATGCTTTTTATACAATTTCCAGAATATTTAAACTCCATGTTACGATTTTTGTAGAGCCTGCGAGATAATTGAAAGAGAAAATATTGACTGGTATTGGTGATAAAATTTTCCTCCTGCATAGAAAGGCTCTAAGATTAATCCAACCTCTAATGAATGGGCCTCCAGAGTGTAGTGTTGATCACATAACCTCCACAAATGGTCAAGATTGTGAATGTGTGAAGCCCTTCCTGCAAATGTCCCCATGTACCTTCATGGCATGTTGGAGTGTGCAGGGGTAGCTTTACCACTTATATATATAGAAAGAGAGATATACACTATATTGCCAAAAATGATCAGACATCCATAGGAATGTGCTTACCTGGAGCTGGTCTGGTGTCTGTACGGGGTAGACCTGCCATTCGCCACTGTCATAGCTTCTACCCTTCGAGGAAGACTTTCCACCAGGTTGCGGTAAATATCGGACAGTAGTCGTTTCCATTCCTCCTGCAAAATGGTGAACAGCTCAGTGGTGGTTGGGCAGTTTGGCCTGGATCACAATCAGTGCTCGAACTCATCCCACAGATGTTCAATGGGATTGAGATCAGGGCTGTGAGGTGGCTAGTAGAGTTCATTCACTCCAATATCATCAAACCACTCTGTTTTCGGCCCCTTGCTTTATGGACAGGTATGTTTATTCATTAATTATTATTATTTTTTAATTCCACTTTATGCTCAGGAAGGCTAATTGGGACTGGACCTACAGTTTAAAGTGGGATCCAAACCACTATGTGCCTCCACCGGGTATCGAACCTGGGACCCCTTGATTACAAGGTGGCAATGCTACCGCTGCACCATCGGGGAGGCCCGGACAGGTATGTTGTCATGCTGGAAATGAAAAGGGCTACTTCTGAACTATTGTCGCAAGGTGGGGAGCTTAGAATTATCTAATATTGCTTGATTGACATCAGACATTCAGGGTTCAATGCAACAACAGTACCACCCCTATTGCATTTCATGGTGGGGACAATACACACCAGGATGTTTTTCCATTGTTCCAGGGACTACTAGCGATGTTCTGTGCACTACTGCAATTGACATGCTGTGTTCTGGGTATATATGCTACAGATCTGCCATGTAATCCCCAGATGCCATTTGAAAGTTTGTGGCAAGTGTCCAATGAAGTCTGCCAGTTTGACTTGACACGTCAGAGCACTCGCCGATCACTATCGGTCAATCTTTGACTTCCCGGGTCATGTTTGTTGTTCAATCACACCCTCATGTTTCCATTTCACCACTAAATCACTGACTGTTGCTGTGTGGTATCTGGAATCTGTCCTAAATCTCACGGATGGTTTGCCCAAATCGGTGGGCACAATAATCATACCCTGTTCAGCCTCACTCAACTCACGTCATCCGCTCATTTTGACTGCTAGCAGTGGTATACACATCTACAGCACACTCACTGCCCTTCATAAGTCATTCTAAGGGCTTATGACATGTGTTACATATGGGCGATCCTCTTACAGTTCAGGTGGTGCTGGTCATTATTGGCAATACAGTGTATAATGTAAGTGTGCATAATGTATCCAGAATTATGCATTTTTCTTTACCGTACATGTTTCAGGTTCATTTGATGCAGGGAGAATTGAATGCATTGCAGCCCCAACTGATAAAAACCTCAGAGGAAACTGAGAAACTTATGATTAAGATAGAGCAGGATACTGTTAATGTTGAAGCTCAGAAGGAGGTAATTTTTTTTTTCATTTTGTTACTATCATTTTAGCAGTGTTGAAGATATGGAACTTCAAGAAAATTCACAAATTCTCTCCTGTAGGTGTATGATTGTTGTAAAATGAGAGAGTGGAACATAGTGGTATGCCTTAAAGCAGCGATTCTCAAAGTGTGCTCAGCGGAGCCCTGAAAAAAAGAAAGTGAAACCTATCATATCACTGCTGAAAGTGTGAGGTCGCAGCAGTGTTAGTGCAATGCTGTCGCTTCTGAAATAATTGAAGTACCTCTAAATCTATTTGTAATATAATTTACTTAAAAAAGAATAACATTATATTGTACTATAAATTAAAATTCATAATATTAAGCCCAATGTTGTAAAAAATTAACTTTGGAGGTATGGATTACATTCACCATTATCTTTTTTTTGATAATTGGAGTGTGCATTAATCATAACCCATGATGCAACAGCCAGTGAGGGCCACAGCGTACCTACCGACTTCCGGCCTCACTCCCACCAGAGTTGGGAGATCATCCAAGCAGTCACAAGGTGACGTGTGGTCTTTGTGAGTGTCCCTTCATCAATTTTATCATGTCATCTCTTATCCTCATCTTCGTGATTAGCCAAAAGTGGCATAAAAGCAAAATAAAATAATCCAAATTAAACCGAAACGCAATACGAGGATCATGCAGAAAAAGATGAACATTTTGGTGTGAAACACAAATGATGTGTCCAAAAAAAAAATATATAATACAGAAACTACATACCCTACTCTATTTTTCCACATATTTGCCATACCCATTCAAGCACTTATCTTAGCATGATACCACTTTCTTGATACCGTCATTGTACTCGGTTGCTGCCAATGTACTCAACCATGTATACAGTGGCATTCATCATGTCATTACTGTACACTTCCATTACTTGATTATGAATTTCACTTTCACGAGCTTTTCTCGCATTCAGAAACCTTATCACACTCCGCACCTCACACTTGGTAGGATTCTCAGTTTTGTTGCACGTGTTCAGGGCTCACAGCTTGATACGGTGCACATACACGTACATGTTTGCACAGTCATGCTGTTTGGCTCAAACTGAGGGGGTGTAGGAGGAGAGTGCTGTGTACCACAGTTGAATGTTCCTTCTTTCCGGAAAGCACTTTACCATGGCTGATGGACTCATTGATGATGTCACTACATTGGTGGCAACCGAGTGCATTGATGTATCAACAAACTGGTACCATGCTGTGATAAGTGCTTGAATGAGTATGGCGAATGTGTGAAAAGTAGAGTAAGGTATGTAGTTTCTGTACCATAAATGTTTAGCACATATAATTCGTCATTTGTGTTTTACACCAGATAATTACATACTGAGCAGAGACTTGGACAATGACAGACAAAAGAAAGATGCAGGCAGTGGAGATGAAATTTTTAAGAAGTATATTGGGGAAGACTAGAAGGGATAGAATAAGGAATGAGGAGATCCAACAGACAGTGGGCGTGGTGAAGCTTCAGGACAGGATAGATCAGGCACAGATGAGATGGTTCGGACACATGAAGAGGATGGATGCAGAAAGACTACCACTAAGAGCTTACAATGCACAAGGAGTGGGAATAAGGCCAAGGGCGAGACCAAAAGAGCAGATAGCGGAGAGTGTTAGGAGAAGAGGATAAGATTGGAACACCATGGAAAGAGAAGTGGTGGAAGACCAGGGAAAAATGGAGAGGCTTGACTTCTATGCTGACCCAGCCAGGGCAGGAAACAACAAAGGATGATGATGATGACCAGAATGTTCATTTTTTCCTGAATGATCCTCGTAGTTTAATTTGGAATATCACATAGTTTTTTGAAAGGATAGGGTATTTTAGGTCCAGATGAACATTAAAGGAGGTATCATAGCTCCTAAATTGTTACCAACATTGTGTTATTGGCAATAACTTATTGCACTTGAAAACTGTAGTTAAATGTAGGAGATTTTCAACAAGATGTATTTTGAAGATACACTACATTTGTAGATCGTAGGAGCGGATGAGGCAGTAGCAAATGAGGCAGCTGCAGCAGCTCAAGCTATTAAGGACGATTGCGAGAGTGATTTGGCTGAAGCAACACCTGCCCTCCAAGCTGCTCTTGATGCCCTGGACACTCTGAAACCAGCTGATATAACTGTCGTGAAATCAATGAAAAACCCTCCGATGACTATAAAACTTGTAAGTATTTATTATTTATTTTGTGGGTACACCTATATAGTTTCTGTGGAATCTCAGTTTTTAGTTTGCATTGAAAATAGAGACCCTCCCAGATGGTGCTGGTGTAACATCGTCACCTTGTCCCAGGTTCGAAACCTGGTAGAGGCAGTGATTCAAATCCTACTTTAAAATGTAGTTCCAGTCCCGTTTAACCTTTCTGAGCATAAAATGGACTTAAAATTATGTCAAGAAACAAGAAATATGCATTGAAATAGGGTGGTGTTTGAGCAGGAGGGAGGGGGAAGGCAGATATCTAGAAATATATTTGGGGGCAGGGTCCGAACCAATGTCTCCGAAATAATAACAATAATGTTGAAATTAGTATATTATAATTATGTCAATATTAATTAAAATGTAAATTAATTAATATTGTATTGGTATTATTACATGATAGGTGATTAGGTTAAAATATGGTATAAGAATAGAGATATAACAACATGTATTCATTATCTAGCCTAGATATAATTAGGATCATCAAAATTTGTCCAAAAACAACTGCCCTGGCAAGGAAATTAATGTCAAACAGATAAAGAATTTGTTATTGAATAACAAAAAAAGCATCTTGCATCCACTTGAAGAAAAGTAAAGTTCCTGATTAATATTTTATGCACATTATTATAAGAAGTAGTTTGCATAAATCTCCTTTGGTACTGCCATTCAAGGCTTTGTGATCAAAATATAATCCTTGTCTTTCAATATGTTTGGCAGGGATAAATAACAATCAATATTCAAACAAGTACGAGGGGGATTAGATAAGTTTCCGGCCTAGCAATGATAACATGGTGGCAGGGACACATTGATTGCATATTATTCAACGTAGTTTCCTTTCAGGTTGACACACTTGGTGTAGCGATCCTGCAACAATTCTATCCCATGATAAAGAAAGAGTTTGTCTTGTGCTGCAAACCATGCCTCTATAGCCGCTATGACGTATTTTGTGTCACTAAATTCAGTATCTTTCAGGTGCATCTTAAGTTTTGGGAAAATATAGTAGTGTGAGGGGGCCCAGATCTGGAGAATAAGGGGGATGGTCAGTGATATCGAACTTCAGTTCATGCAGTTTTTGCATCGTAATGCCTGACTTGTGGCAAGGAGCATTGTCTTGCAAGAAGGTAATGCGTTTGGACAGTTTTCCTCGCCTCTTTTCCTTCAAAGCGACATGCAATTTGTCCAGAAGGTTCACATATCGTTCAGCATTCAATGTAGTGCCTTTTTCCAGATATTCGCTAATAATTACCCCCTCACAATCCCAAAAATTGACACCCAATCACTTTCCCTGCAGATTTTTGTGTGCGACATTTCTTCATCCTTGGTGACCCACTATGGTGCCACTGCATAGACTCAGTTTTGGTCTCTGGATCATATACATGTAATAGTGTTTCATCCACAGTAACAATTGGTTTCATAAAGTTGGAAGCACTCGCTGAAAAATGGCCCAACACACAGTGTGCACAATCCTGTCTGGCCTGCTTGAGATCAGCTGTGAGAAGTTTGGGCACCCACTTGGCCGACAATATTTTCATACCCAGTTCTTCATGAACGATGTAATGCATACACTCCACACTGATCCCTAGGGTCTCTGTAATACGTGACAGACTAATTCGCCTGTCTGCGAGCATCATGTCGGGAACACTATCCACAGTTTCCAGGGTCACCACTGTTTTGGGCCTTCCACACTTCTCCTCATCTTCGGTGCTCATCCTCCCCCTCCTGAACTCTGCCACCCACGATTTCCCTGTGTTATATCAAGGACAGTCATTGGCCATTGTCTGTGTAAATTCATCAAAAATTTCCTTCGCTTCCATATTCTTTGCGAAGAGGTACTTGATGACTGCTCTCTTCTCACATTTGGTAAAAGTCACATACTGCTCTGCCATGGTCACTTCAAACCTGCAACACAAGAGAACTATTAGGATTACATTTATGATTTTAGGCAAAACATCCTCTAGAACATGGCTACTTAACATACTAAAATCATTTTGAAATATGAGTTCATTTTCTGAGTTAGGCCGGAAACATATCTAGTCCCCCTCGTATATTTTCATTATTTAATTTGTGTGCTTGGTAACTCTTTCGGGTGTTGTCCGGAACCCTCCTAAATACATTCTTTGGGGGGGGGGTGCATTCTGAGGTGGAGAGAGAGGGTTGGGGATGGGGATGGAGTTTGTTTGTGTATGTTATTTTGTTTTTGTTTTCTTGTTCAGGCCTGGGTGTATGGTTGCACCCATGACTGATATGCAGGCCCTCTCCCATATTTCACACACTGAGGTGTTGCTGAATTGGGGTAGGGGGTGGATGATCTCTACCTGGAAGCAGTCATTGAAAGGGGTATGGTGAGTTTGGTATGGATGGCAACAGTGTTGTCCAGTACACCCCTTAACTGGGGTGTAAAGGGGTGACCTTCCTAAGTGTCAGCCTTACATCCACACTGTACACCCTGGTAAACTGGAATTGTGCAGACCAATGAGGCTGACATCTGGACCTGCAGTCAGCAAAAATCTCTACATTATGGCTGTGTGTTGTCCTAGGTTTTGTCCTTATATGTACTGAGCACCCCTTTACAGCCTCAGCTTTTAACCTAGGTAAGGAGATTCTTGTCATCGGAGGAAAGTGTTCATTTTTAGTTATGGTAAAGGGTTTGACATTGTTTTCTTGTAATGCTTGCAAATCTTGCCGCATGGGTATTATTTGTGGTTGTCCCTTCATCATATCATCACTCACCCTCACTCGAATTAGCCATAAGTGGCAGATTCAAAGTAAAATGAACCAAATCAGTCAATTACAAATCATTCACATGTTATTCCTTTCTCACATGTGAATAAATACCAGTGGAAGATCTCTGAAGATGAAAGAAATGGCATTGTATTTTTGTTAAATAATCATATACAGGGTAATTATAAATGATTCATCGGGTTTGAAAGGGCTGCATTAAAAATATATAACACATGCAATAAAGAATGATACATGAAAATAAACAAACTGTCCAGAGTATGTTCAGACATACTTTCACAAATGTTCAATCTATGCAATAGTCTAGTTCGCCCCATACACGTTCTACCATATCCTTACCAATGGTCGTAAATGCAGCTGTAATGCGATCCTGCAGCTCAACCAAAGTTGTTAGTATTGGTGGCACATACACTGTGTATTTCACATGCTTCCAAAGGAAAAAATCACCAACCGTTATGTCGGGAGATCTAGGAGGCCATGGGAAAATGCACTAAAGGTGCGGTTTTGTTTGTGCAATAGTCGCATGCGATGACTGTGTGCAGTCGCTGCACACATACACGTCAAATGGAATTCATCAGAAGTGGTTTCGTTTGTGCATCGAACGCTAGAGAATGCATGCAGCTGCTGCAACGACTCCTCTGGGAGCAGTCAGCCTGCAGTGATCGCTTGTGTTCCAGTAGGTTCTCATGTTCCTTGATTATACAACTTGTGTTTATTTGTTGGAAGAATGAGTTTCAGCACAGAGGATGATTCAAAACTCACAGAACTGGTTGCAGATCAACAGGAATTTTGCGATCCCTCTCACAAAGACTGCAAAGATGTGATGCTGAGGTATAATATTTGGGAAAAAAATAGCCTCACATCTAGATAATAGAGCAGGTGAATAGAAACTGCAGGGTAGCAGTTTAATTGGTGACCCTGACAGAATTTTCACAATTTACGAAATAGTTACACATTTTTACATATTTCGGTGATTTATCTACACATTTCGTAAGCTTTGGCTACATAAAGATCCAGGCCTTGGAATGAGTGTTGAACAACGAGAAGACGAGGTAGACTTATTTTACAACAGTCTGGCAATGTCGGTAAAAAATTTTGCAACGGCATTTACAGTCACAGGCAATACTTAGATCCCTACAAATAGTAACAGAACTGGGAAATCAAACCACTAAAGAGACACTGAGTATGGAAATATTATGTTTATATCATAATCCTCAAATTCGATTTAAATATTCAGGAAATATTGATAAATGCTATCAATAAAAGATTTGTCTCTGTTTGATGATTGTATTCATCCAATTATTAGAACCTGCTATGATAGTATTAAATATTGATTATAAACCAGAATTCTTCTTTCTGTTTTTGAAGGTAATTTCTGAATATCCTCCTTAATAGTACACAAAACAAAATGAAATTTATTTATTCTTAAAGAAAAAATGTGTGGAACTTTGTTTCATCGTCCGTGAGATATTTTGTAATTAAGTTGTAATGGTATCCTATATTTATCCTTTTGTACATCTCATCTGTTCTCTTCCTTTTGTGGGTTTCTGTCAACATTCTAATAACACACGCTTCATTTCTTTTTGTTCAAAATGTACAAACACATATGTCTGTGGATGTGATCCATTGCAGATAGCTCCAGTTGTCACCGTTGCATGTGCTGGCTGCATAAACGAAACTTCCCCACCCATGAGTCGGTTGCAAGTAATCACTGCATGCAGTAAATCACATGCGACCATCGCACAAACGAAACCGTACCTTAAGTCATCTTCAGCACATCACCCAATCCAATGGCGTAGGAGTTCTCTCATCTATAGGTTTAAAATACTTAAACTGCGAATGCCATCTCAGATTGCTTTGGTGACCTGGTGGTGCAGTTGCAAACTGTCTCCGGAATGCACGCTTTACGGTAACAACAGAAAAACACTTCTCATATTCCAAAACACAGAATGCTTTCTGCTGCATAGACGCCATTTTGGAAACTAGGTGCCATCTATCTGCAGGCGCCAAGGTTACAAATATGAGAAATTAAACTTCCGTTTCATGATTAGCACACACATATTATATTAATAGGTTTGGAAATATTTCACTCTAATACCTGATGAATCATTTATAGTTACTCTGGAGTCAGTTATATGTTGGCCTCGATATTGGTTAAAATATATTTGTGAGTACCTTGAAGTTCGCAAATTTCATGCTTTGTCACATCACTCAATACATTGCTTATTTTATGTAGGTAATGGAGGCAATTTGTGTAATGATGGATAAGAAGGCAGAGAGAAAACCTGACCCCAGTGGCACTGGGAAGATGATAGAGGATTTCTGGCCTGTTTCGTTGAAAGTTCTTAGCGACCTACAGTTTTTGAATAAACTCAAAAGTTACGACAAGGACACCATTAAACCAGAAATCATGAAGAAAATAAGGGACAAGTTAGTAATTATTTTCGCTAATTTTTTAGTATTTGTGGATGAGTACGAAATTTTAAGTTATATTGATAAAAGACTAATATAAAAATATAAATCTCTTAGTCACTTTCTTAATTTCTTAGGCAGCTTTCACACTGAAGTAACAGACGATTTGGAAATGAACCTTCAGAAAGAAATGCAAATTTGTGTACTAGAGTGAATGACGAACTGTACAAGTCATTTACTCAATATCTACATCTTGTTGCCTCTGTTTGTTCATTGTGTATGCATAGTGAATACTTCTTTACAGTCTAGAACAGTGGTTCTCAACCTTTTTCAGTCCAGGATCCACCTTGAAGGATATTACACTTCATGGGACCAGTAGGCATGGGCGCCGGCAGAATTACTTGTAGGGGTGTGCACCCAGTTTATAATCATATTTTTGCTAACATCGAGTACTTTAAGAAACCCTCTTTTGCGATTGCTTAAACAAATTACACATACTTAACCCTAGCAATACCAAAGGGGAAGGGGACCTCTCAGGCCCACTGATTCGTTTTTTGCGTATTACATGTATATCCATCAATGTAAAAATCCATGAAAAATAGTAATTGTTCTTTGCAATGTTTAGAATGACATCGCGTGTAATTTTTCCCAAAAATGTTCATTAAAAAGTTACTTTATTTCGTTGATATTGTTGATGGCCTTCAAAGGCCCACCCCTTGGTAATTCTAAGGAAAGATTTAGCAATGATGTTTTAAAGGTATTTTAATACATGAGAAGATATATTCAATTGCTATGATGAACGTATGGGTAGTAGAAAAAGAAAAAAAAAAGATAACTTTGCTAGAATTTTGCACAGATTAAGCATTGTTCCAAGTATCAACATTGTAATTGAAGAAAAGTAATAAATGTTACAGTTATTCACTATAATTACTTAAAAATCATTATGTAATTTATGTTTCATGTATAATCCATAACAAAACATGAAAGTAGTGTCTAATTAGTTAACTTATGTGTACAAATGACAGAAAACACATCAGTCCAGTTCAATTGAACTTCCTTTCATGTGCCTCTGAGCCCCTCTTCCCCCCCCATTGGTAATCCCTGTAACAAAAAATACCTTGGCATTGCTAGGGTTAATTCTAGAAAAGTAAAATGTAATTTTAAAGACTACTCTAGTCTCACATCTAACTAAACACATGCGGAAATTGAAAACATTTTTTATTACTCACCGAAATAATGTGACAAGTCTGCATTTTCTGCATAAGCTGGAGTATGTTGGGTACAATCGTGGTTAAATTAAGCCGTAAATCTAAGTGTATGTCAAGTCTATTTCTGTACTTGCTTTTCACTTGAATCAGATCAGAGATGAAAATCTTTTTTCACACAAATATGAGGCGCAGAGCAAATTTAGAGTCATCCAAAAGTTCAGGATACTCACCTCTTAATGATATCCAAAACTTTATGTCTGAATCTAAAAATTTAGTTTTAATGCCAGAGTCATAGCTGATATCACACAGTTGTTCTCTTAGTTTTACTGACAACATGTTTGAACTTTCAAAATACGAAAATGGGTCTCGACTCCAATTGAATTAACTGTAACTTTCTGGAAAGTAATTTTCAATCTTGTTACTGAGAGCAGAGAGATAAGATAATACAGAATCGCAAAACTTAATTGGTAAGGAAAAGTCAAAGAGAGAGAGAGAGAGAGTGAGAGAGAGGTCGGAAATATCAAATTACACCTTAAGTTGACATGCATGTGACACACAGAAGACCGGTCCATTTGCAGATTTTAGGGGTAGCCTTCCGCTGCGGTCTAGTATCCTTTTCGAAGTGCGTGGGAATTGATTTGCGTCAATTACGCAAGAGCGTGTGTCCACAGCAACAGTTTGCTGCTTTTCTTTTAGTGGCCGGAATACTTTTGTATTGCTTATCCTGTGCATTATTTAGACTGTATTTCAAAGAATTTTAAAAAGAATATACGGCAGCTAACAAACTTTTTTTAGATTGCAAAAAGTTAACAACTTTCGACGAAGATGCAGTACTTGGAACACACGTTTTGTACTTACTGCTGCAGTTTTTGTAAGGTAATCGTTACTAAAATCACATTTGCGTTTCGGCATGGTTCAGATCGCTGATCCATAAAACTTCACTTCTCCACTGCCATGTAACAACTAAGAGTACAGCAGTTAAAAACTATTGTTTATTCTGAACTCTGATGTCGTGAAACTCAAATCAAAGAAAGCCGCTGCGTATCACATATTCTTACCTATTATTAGAAACTTGCTGATCACCATGAGCCACGGTAGATGTCACAAATGCTTTGAAATCAAAACCTTACGCGACGAGTGGCGACAACAGAAGAGACACAAGAGCCCAACAATTTTTCTTTGTTGGAAGAAAAATTTCTTGGCTTTGCGCTTGCAACTGAGTCGTATTTCTTTACTTTGAAATTGAAGATGGAAATAATATTAACAATTATTATTAAATAACATTTTGTTACTAATCTTGAAGTTAAGCAGTTGTCTTTATCCCAGAAAAGAGAACATTTCCAAATTTTCCTAAAAATCTGCCCGGACCGTTTTTAGGACCCAAAAAAGAGGATTAGTCAGGTAAAACAGGACATCTGGTAACCCTAAACGACTTGTATCGCTGCACCGGTTACAGTAAGCCCACATTTGTTTCTCACTCAGGGTGCACTCCCCCAACCCTAACAGTGGAGTTGCCTGTCGCTACGTCACTGCACTTCCATTGGGGATCATGTCCTGAGCGGTGAGCTGTACATTCCTATTTGGGAAATGAGACACAATAGTGAGTACAGAGAACCTTAGTACTTACTTTTTCCGCAAAGCTGTTCTATTAATTTTGGTGCCCATTGCCACCATCCTCGTAATTTCTGCTTTGCGGAAGAGTGAGTAATAAGGTTCTCTGTATTTATAGTAACTACATAGAAATTTATTGACGAAAACCAGGCTGCATGAATGAAACATTTGTGTGTATAATAGCAATAACAAAATGACAGAAAGAAGACCTCAATTGGAGACTTTTATAGGAGTATATGGTCAGTATAATTATTGGCAATATTAGCAATATCTTGATAAGTAGGGCTTGGAATAGGGTGACCATATGTCCCGTTTTGACCAGGACAGTCCCATTTCAGAGGTGTGTCCAAGCCATCCTGTCCATATTATTAAAAAACACTATTTGTCCCATTTAAGAAAAATCTAAGAGTTAGCTTAAAAGCAAAATCTAAATTTGAGAGATATTTCATGCTAAAGTAGAGTCATGTAAACACCGTTAATAAACAACTGAACTGCGTTTCAAGCACTTCATAGCAAACAAAATGTTTCATTGACGTCAAGAATGTTGGAGCAGACAGCAGCTTACTGTTTAAGTTAGCTGCATCGGGAGTTGTATTTCTTTGTGAATGAATAAGCATGGCCAAGAAGCGTACACGTAGTTTCAATACGGACATACAACAACAGTTTCAATTCCTGCATCTTGACAAACTCAAAAGACAAATCTCGCGTTGTGTGTCAGATATTATGTGGGGAGTTTTACGAATTGTTGGAGAAGAATAAAGCTGCTCTCATGAAGAGTGATTCTTCTGATTAATACATCTGGCATTCCACAAGGTAATTAATGCTTTTGACAATGAGAGATCATATTTTATTTATAACTTACGATGTATCATTTATGTGACCCATACTTCAGTGAAAAATAATAAATAAAAATACTTCAATGATAGCAATATAGGCCTAACCGATCGTTCAGGAGGGAGGTAAACTGACCTCCTTGGGATGTCCCGTTTTTGAGTCAAAATATTATGGTCCCCCTAGCTTTGAAGTTGATGAAAAGTTATCTTTTTTTCTCGGCCTTGAAGACAATGCTAAACTTTATAGTACTCTGTTTCTCTTCAGGGAATTATGCGTGAATTATTTGCTCCGGGAATTTTGCATGAATTTTTCTCCGTAGACTGGAGAAATTGCAACTTTCATTACTCTTTTATTAATGTAAATCACATTGAATTTTATATATATTTATAAATACCCTGAGGCATGTTTTTCACAGTTTAGTTTTTATTTTTATCGAGGAAGGAAAATTTGGCTGTGTGGAAAATAACACAGAATTCTCTCAATTATTTTACTTTGTTAGTGTCCTTTGCAGAACAATCTATCTAACAGATGGAAGATAAAATATCTAGAAGTTGATAGGTAAATTTGAAATTGAAAATCACCATGCCATGAAGGCATATAGGGGCATATTAGGGATGGCTAAACGGATCAGAATCCAAAAAATCCAGAACCGTTTGGATCCGGATCCAAAAGTTCCAGATCTGGATCCATATTCGAAAGTTCCTGATCCGAGAGTTTTGTATCTCAATCCCATTATAATATTACCACACCTTAAAGGGTATTATGATCTTCGATTACAAAGAAATTTTTCATTAGTTAGTTCTACAAGATTTTTTTTTCAAGTGTTGTTCCTAAAATACTTTTCTACGCATCGGCTAACACACTCGTGCACAAAAATAATCTTGTTCAACATAAAATGTCAGAGATGATTTTGTAAATGCCATTGAAACGAATATGTATTCATTCGAATGTATTGGAAATGGAAACACACATAAATGTGAGACATTCCATTCCAGGATGAAACCTTTAACATATTTAACAAGATAGAAATGTTATACAAAAATTATACAATTGTTCTACAGTTACAGTTTTAAAAATTAAAATAAAACATTATAATATATGCAGTGTTATATAATTACAAAGTGTAAGACTAACTGTAAGTGTATTAATTACAAATCGCGCACGCATGCACACTATATATTTGTGTATATATATACGTATATTAGCAGGTAACAATATGTTTTCCAAAGAAGCGCTCATGTGGGATGGTCAAACGGATCCGGATCCGAAAAATTTTACGGTCCGGATGCGGATCCAACCGGATCCGGATCTGGCCATCCCTAGGGCATATAGGGGGTGTGGGGTTAGGGCCCCACACTTTCTTGATCTTGGCCGAGCTGGGGGGTGATGTGATCAGCACCATGCCATTCATACCCACTTTATACGATGCTGGGTGGGTGCCGGAGCCACTTGAACAGGTTGAGAAGTTCTCCCCTGCTGGGGATCAAACTTGGGTCTCTTGCATGGTAGTCATAGACTCAGCTACCGCGGCTTCTCTTGTTGGCAACTATTGTTGCTTCAATCTGTTGTTTTTAAAGTAAAATTAGTCACTACAAAACAAATTATAATGTGATGCACATGAAACATAACTGTATTTTCAGATTCTTACTCACTACTATATCATGCAAGATCCACTCTGAAATGAGGCAAATGACTTACACAGAATATTTGCAATGTATTTTATGTAACCTTGAAGTAAATATAAAGAAAACTACATCAGCACTTAATTGTTTTTTTCCCTTTGCTTTGGCAGTTTAAACCACTAAACCTCATGTTTTATTGAATTACTACCTGATTACCCAGCATTGCCCAGGTTTTTATTTATCCCAATCTTCTATTAGACAGGAAAATAATGAATTCTAACTATAGTGTAAAATGAACTTGGAGTTGAACAGCATTGGGAGTGTCACTATTCATCTTAGCGACCCCGAAAACTATGGATTCCACACTAATATTGGTCATTTTCGATTATTTTTACATGTCACCCCCTTCCCACCCCCACCGCTAGGGGTGCCAGAGGTGTCTTACCCCTCACAGTATTTCTTTCCAGATTTTAAGTCATATGTGTACCAAGTTTGGTTGAAATTGCTCCATGCGTTCAAGAGTTATGCCGGAACAAACATACATACATCCATTTTTATATACAATTCAACTACCCTCTTGTATTTTTGAAAAAATCAGGCTTTCATTTTAAGAGCGAAAATTATTTTTAAGTCCTTTTCTAATAATTTTAAGGCCATTCTACAGGTCCTTTTTTTTAGATTCTTTAAGTCAACTTCCTAGCCCTATTGCAAGCTATTATTGCCCAATACTAAAATTTTAGCCACAACATTCCCACTAGGAAATATATTTGGTTAAAGCAAATTAGAAATGTTACATTGGCTTTTGTTCAACTTCAGTTAAACAAATGTAGCACTTTAATTTTATTTTAAAGGTATATTCCGGATCGTGACTTTGTTCCAGAGGTTGTGAAGAATGTTTCCTTGGCTTGCGAAGGGCTGTGCAAGTGGGTTCGAGCTATGGAAGTCTACGACCGTGTCATTAAGATTGTGGCTCCAAAGCAGGCCAAGTTGAAGCTTGCGGAAGATGAACTAGGAGCGCAGATGGAAACACTGAATCAGAAGAGAGCGCAATTACAAGAAGTAAGTGACCAGAGTATATGGAGTAGTTGATATTGACATTAAATAATCTCTTGCTAGGCATGGAATATCAAAATATTTGCAATTACTATGTTCTTCTCACATAAATAGAAACGTGATTGTCAATTTAACCACAATCATTCTATATTAGGCAAATGTTAATTTTAAAATGTACTGTCAGTCCAGAAATGAAATGTGTGTTTGTTGTGGTCAATTCTGGAACTAATGATCATCAGCAATGAGAAATTGTTCGTAGCATGTAACATCGACACTTCATGTTTACAATACATGAAATACGTCACATTACAGTAACTAGTCAAGAATATTACCTGTGTAGAATTTTCAGCAAAAAGTGCAGGCTCGACCAGGACTTGAGCCTGGGTCTCTGGCATACCATGCCATTGCTCTACCACTAAGGTACCAAGCTGATCTAATTTAAAGAATATTACCTACGTGAAGTTTCATGTTTCCACGTTGCACAATTGGATAGTTTTTCCCTATTAATTTTGAAGGTTCACTGGTTCACTGGTGGTGCTAGTTGCATTTTCTCCCGCTTGGCGGTGCTGGTGTGTGTTTCATGGCTTGCTTTCTTCTTTCCATTGCTGGATGGTGGTTAGAGGCTTGGGCCATCTGCTGCGTTGTCTTGCTGGATCTGGTGTAGTTCCTGTTCTTTGCATGTGTGGAGGGGGATTGAGTGGGGGCATCGTTTCTTTTCATCGTCCAATTCGGGTGTGCCTGTCCCTTGTAGACAAGTGTCACGAGCTGGAAATAAAATGCTACATCATCACAAAAATGCCAGCCAGCTCCCGGGTGACGAGAGGTCGCCAGGGGGAGTCTTAAGAGAGCGGGCAAGGTGAGCGGTTGGTTTCAGTGGCGGGACTTGTGAAGGGTGTCCATGCAAAGGTTGGGCAGTGCCCAAAGTACACACCGCCAATGGACAACACGGCATCGACGCGACCCATCCGATGGACCAAAGCAGGTACAGTGATGACACTAGTAATTTAAGTATCAGTGTTTAGTTGTTTAAATCTGGCTCAGGCATGTTCACCCCCTTACCTGTTTGGCGTGCATAATAAATTTGTGAAGGGCAATTGAGCATTAATTTTTCCGCCTCCTCATATACAAATATATTGCAGCCTAGCAGTTTAAGCTGGCAAACGGCATAAATGTAAAACAAGATTAGTTTTTACAGAAGTCTATTTCTGAGTTGCAGACCCAAAAAATCAACTTTAACTTGTAAAAAAATCTAGTAAGAAATTATGTAGAGATAATGTTGTAGAGTAGTAAACCTTGCATACTACCTCTTAAGGTACAGTTTGAGCACAAGTCAGTTGTTTAACCAGATGGGTCAGTAGTAACGAGCTGGATGTAAGAAATGTGTGTTAGATTCTCATGCATACTGATGTATTTGAGATAGGCATCGTAAGTAATTTAAAAGTGATACTCTCCATAGTAATGTTCACGTAACATTAACATTCTAATAATGGTATCACTGACTTCATAGAGAAATGTACAGAAATACACAACCCAACTACTGAGCCTATAAGAGAAAGTTGGTTTTCCAACTTTTTTTTTATATTGCTGTATTTACTCATGTATAATGCACACTTTTTTTCCAAAACTTTTGCCCCAAAAGCTGTGGTGCATATTATGCACGGAGAACCAACGTTAATGCCACATATATTTTCACTATGTTACTGAGCCGGCCTCCGTGTCGGAGTGGTTAGCACAGCATGCCAGGGGTCGTGAGTTCGAATCCCAGCATGGGATGGGTGTTTGTGAGTTTCACTTCATCAATTGCATTGTATCATCACTCATTCTCATCTTCGCGATCAGCCAAAAGTGGCACAAAAGCAAAGTAAAATAAACCAAATCACTATGTCACTGAGTATAACACGTATATATACTGCTGGGAAAAAAACAAGAAAAAAAAACAAAAAAAAAAACGGACACCTATTTGAAATCTGAATTGCAATGATATATTACAGAATGTTTGGCAGATCATGCAGTACCTGGACTTTCTTTATGCATTTGTACTTAATTCAGTTTCTGCAACACTTAGTTAGCCTTTCGAATCAGAATTTATGCATTATCACAAGTGTTCGGTTTTTGTCCAGCAGTGTATATCAACAGGTGCAAATACAAATTACCAGGTTGGATTTGTTTAATAATAATATTTTTTAAAAGAACACTACAAAGTGAAATTGCCATTTCCCATGATTTTTCACTCCGTTACGGAATGTTTTGCGACACCAAGAAAAGCATCGCTATATTATTCTGGCAGAATTCGAGCATGGACCTTGTGTCACATGGGATGGGTATCAGCGGTATTTGTCGGGCAAGAAATAATAGAAAATAACTTCCTCAGCACTGCAAATCCATAACATAATTTTATCTCACTTTCTTGTACTACAGCAGTGGTTCCCAAAGTGTGTGCCTTGGCAGCCTGGGGTGCCATGGCTGGTTTACAGGGCCACTGCAAAATGTTCTAATATTTTCACTAAAATGACACTTACTTGTTAGTCTGCACATGGCTTTAGAATCGGACCATCGCATCAATCCAAATATGCGCTTACTTAGTACTTTTTACATGTAAAATGTTTATGATTTGAAATATGTGTTTATTTTTTTATGTTAAGGCAAGCAACCTAACCACATTAACTCATAGTTGCAAGTGGTAGATAGGCCTATATTCTGACTCGGGCACCGTGGAAAAATCGTGAAACACTAAGGGCACCGTGAAATGAAAAAGTTTTGGAGGGAGACAGGAGAGTTGGTGTGGGTTGGTGACTTATTGTATACACAAGACAATATTCTCCTCTTGGTTCACATAGCAACAGGTGACTCATTGAATAGGTATGATGTCATTCGCTCTTGATTGGCATAGCAACAGCTTTATGACCTGCAACTAAGAAAGGCATTTCTTGAACCTGAAATGTACTGCGCATTACATGGGAGATATAAATGTTGCTGTTATGTAAATTCATAAATGTTGTGTTTCCCCATCAAAAACCACAGTGCGCATTATACATGCATGTGTATTACACACGCGTAAATACGGTATTCTGATTTTTTTCCTTGAAAATATAGAGCCCACCATTATGAACAGTTATAAAAGCTACTCTTCTAGGAAAAATACATGATATGCGTGTACTCCATGACCCTCCCTTTGGGAGTTCTTCTCCGGAGTTAAACTGCTGTCATATTTATTTTGACACTTATCAACATTTGTGTAGTTTTTATTCCATTGTATTTGTACATAATGAATGAAAGGACTGTTATCATGCGGAAATTATGAATAAAATCAGCACCATTGAATTGGGCTTTTATCTGAGGTTGCCCCCATTATACTTACATAGTGGAACCAGATTTTCAGTAGCTTTTGGATAGAGAATACGAGAAAATATAAAAGATGGGAATATAAAATTGGAATTCCACTGTATGTAAAAATTTCGCTCATGTAATATACACACTACGTTTCTGTGCATAATATAGGTTCCATTGAGTTTCTTTGAGATATAAATTCTTATAATTCTTAGAGATTTTAATTTTTATAATTAAATTTTGCTCCTTATATCTAGGTAACTGACAAACTACAAACACTGAATGACGAATTTGCAGCAAAAACAAAGGAGAAGAAAGAACTAGAGGATAACATAGAACTTTGCTCCCAGAAACTTGCTCGTGCTGAAAAGCTGATAGGTAAGATCATGACTGTTTATACAGCATCTTTTCCTCTGCTCGTAATGTTGTTTTCAAACCACTTGTTACCATTAAAAGCATACGTTTTGTAGAAGTTTCCGTTTGTACATATTGTAGCCTTAACTTAGTAAAAGCAGTTTGGAACTTTCATTCATGAGTTTGCAAACATGAGTATACTATCTGTAGGTATAATATTGCAGTGGTGGATTAACACCTTCTCCTGGCAGTATAGGGATCACCTTTCATTTTTCAGCTGTCACCCAGTTGGAGAGTTTTCCAATTGGTCCAGATGGCCAATATGAGTTTATAGACACTCTATTGGAACCAATTGGTCAATTGTAATGAATTGGTTTCTGTTGGAATGCATTTTATTGTTTTCAATATATTGAATCATATAAAACAACTAAAATAAATCTCTGGTAAGGCATGTGGAATTTGTAACTTAGAAAAACTTTCACATACAAAACTTTTTCAAATATATGAACACATCTTTAACTCTGTAGCCTCATCGTGATTAAGACACTTATATAAAATTGAAAAATATGCTGCTTCAGTCATAAATTGACATGTTGTTTTTCCTTTATACATGCGAAAACAGCAACAAATTAGGTTAAACAAAGAATCTGACCCACAACACTTGAAAAAGGTGATAAACAAACAAAACACTATCGAGGTCGACTTAGTTGATCAAAAGAGTGCTCATTTTTCCCATTGCATTATATACACATAAGAATAACCATGTAAATTTCATATTTCAAAAAAACAAGAACTGATATGAACATTTATTCCAACTACTAGGTGCTTTAAGGTTGAGTTGGTTCTTAAGAAAGAGTTCTTGTTAGGTATTCATTAAGATAAATCTGACTTCAGTAGTATCCATTAGAATTCAGAAGAAATTCAGTTCAAGTGTGCTGTTTTTCCAAAGAACTTCTAAATCGCAGGAAATGTGATGTCAAGAATTAAAGTACCTATGCTTTGAATCAATAAATTAATTTGTAACATTGATTCTACAATGTATACAAACTTACAATTGGATACAATTCACCAATTGGAAATTGTCTTGATTTTTCCAAATTGTTTTAGTTGAGATTCCGATTAAAACCAATTCATTCCAATTGAAACCAATTCAATCGAATTGAAATTGCAATTGGAACCAATAGAAAATTCCAGCTGGGCACCCACTCATCTTCAACACTCCCATTTATTTCGAGCCCAGAAAACACCAGTACCCATACAGCACAAATCTCCAAGGGATATCCATAGAATATCCACAATGTCCAGATCAGATACATGGGGTGCTTTTCAGAATTCGCTGGTACATGAGCTGGTGCACCGTTGATGCACACTTAGGCATTCCCTATTACACCGCTGTCCACCACAGCTTCCACAAGGTTAAACCATGTCATCATTTTACTCCAGCCTCCACAGCCTGTGTTTGCTTTGAAACTTTGATCTGATACATGATATCTGTTCTATAGACAATAGTATGGAATGTCATGCCAGTTTTGTTGCACTGACGCTAATATACTGGCATAAACTATGGACATTTTTAATAGGACTGCTCCTTCACTTGTATGCAAAGTGAAAGAAGAAAACATGCATCTGTGTTCTGCTGCAACATGCAGGAAAGCCTTCATCTGCAATGTTTGATACTTTTACTACAATACCACTTAAATTCATAGTGCACATGCAAATTGAGATGTCACTAAATGAAAATATAAAATATTCAAGAAATCTGTAGTTTAGGCATTATCAATGCCTTTTTCCTAATGAACGCAAATATGTGTGCGCATTCCGAAACTAGTCTTCATTTGATTCAGTATGAAGCTTTCCGGACTTCACCAAATATGATGTCATTTTTGGTTCACCAGTCTGATTCACACTGGGGAATTCTGGAAAGCGTAGATATCCAGTTCTGGATGTCCTTTGGATGTCAATGGATATCTTGTTCTGAATATCTAAAGGATCTCCTATCCTAGATATCCAGAGGATCTCCAATGCTGGAGCTAAAAAGAAGTCATTGCTTAATGAGAAAAAGCTTTCAATGTATACTATATACATAGTTTTTCTTATATGTACGTATTGCTTGCATTCTAGAATTATTTCTCTTGTAGTCTATAGTTATTACAAGCATAAAAACAGAGTTTTTCGTTGTGACGTTTCAGGAGAACACATAATAAATGTCTGATGAAGGGAGTGTGTGTTCTCCTGAAACGTCACAACGAAAAACTGTGTTTTAATACTTGTAATAACCATAGACTACAAGAGAAATAATAACTATACACATATTTAGAGAGTAAAATAAAATGAATGATGGGTGAAGCAAAGCGAACTGTATGTTGTATATTATGTACCAAAATCATAAATAAAACACATGCAAGTCTTCATGTGTAATTATTGTATCACAATTAATGACCATTGATTGTGTGTAATTTTTTTTGCAAGAAAATTTCCACCAGAAGGTAACTGTAAGTGAGTTACTTTTTAAAACAAGTAACTGTGACTCAGTTATGTTTTGAAGAATAACTTTCTGAACATCCTGATTAGTAAAATTATTTGTGATAATTTTTCTTGTATGTACGTATTTCTTGCATTGTAGAATTATTTCTCTTGTAGTCTACGGTTGTTACAAACATAAAAACAGTTTTTTGTTGTGACATTTCATGAGAAAACACGCCTCCTGCAACAGACATTTATTTTTAATTTGATTAAAGATCCAGTTGTAACAATGGTTAAAAAAAAAAACGATTGAGTGAGCGTGTGTTCTCCTGAAATATCACCAGAGAAACTGTGTTTTTATGCTTGTAACAACCGTAGACTACAAGAGAAATACATATCAATATACATAATTTGTGATCTAACTGTTTCCGAATAGGTGGTCTGGGAGGGGAGAAAATACGATGGAGCAACACTGCTGATATGTTAGAGGAACGTCTAGAAAATGTGATAGGTGATGTGATTTTATCGTCTGGTGTTGTTGCATACCTTGGAGCATTCACTGTTGATTTTAGACAGGTAACTAGTATAATTATAAGCAATATTGATATTTTCTTCTTCATTATGACTGACATATCTACAGGGTGGACCAAAAGTCACATCCAGATATTGATTTATTGTGGAAGAAAATGTGTTAATCAATGCAGAAACTGTATTTATCTGAAAAGATACAGTTTAAGTTTTAACATTCCAAGGAGCAGTTTCTAATCGGGGAAACAGCATGGTAGTCTGACGTGCACCTGTAATGGGTTTTAGATTTTTATTGTTTTTTAACCACACACCTTTTACCAATCCTATATCCTGTACCTAGAGAGTTTGACGTGGTTATGATTTATATATAACCTAAACGTGAGCAGCCTGAGGAAGGGAGCAGTTGCATCGTGAAACGTCGCAGGAGTTACCTAGATACTCGCAAAATGTAAGTTATTAATATATATATGACACCATCCACTTGGGAACTCATTGCTTCACTGCTGGGTTGGCTTCCGGTTCATGCTGTTTCCTCACGTGCCGCTAGGAGCACTAGTGTAGCCAGTTCGTCTGCTGCATGCGATGGGCTCTTACTATTGCAACAACTTAAACCCATCACATGCAGCAGACAGACTGGCTACACTAGCGCTCCTAGCGGCAGGCATGTGGGGAAACAACAGGAACCGGAAGTCAACCCAGCAGTGAAGCAACAAGTTCCCAAGTGGATGGTGACAGAGGCCACCGAAATTAATAGAACTTCTACAAGTAAGTTTCACGGATAAAAATTATTAACTCTCTCACATCTAATTATGTATAACTTTGTTGTTAACCAGACGTGCAAATTTCATAGATCACTCCTGGGACTAGAGTGCTGCAATGAGCGTTTTTTGCTCGAGCGGCAAATAGTTCACACAGGCAATGCTAGATGGCATACAGAATTGATAGTTCTTCTGCTCCAGCGAAAAATGACCGAACGAGCGAAATACATTCAAACTCTCGAACCCTATTAGTAGACGTAATTCCGTAATTTGTCTATGGTAGCGGATCCTCAAATATGGATTGTGAAGTAAAATATGAAGTGAAGTTAAAGAATAAGTGAACATAATCATCATCTCCATGTTAAAATTCAGTTTTGTGTATCTTACCGAGATATGTGAAAATGAAATAGATGATTATGGACTGAAACTGCTTAGGCTGATATTTTATGTTTCTATGCTTATTGTCACATTGAAATGATGTTCAATTGAATGTTGTAACTGCATTTCGCAGAATATGATTATCCTTTTCGGTAAGTGAACAATGATGTGCACGTACTTCTTGCACTGTGATACGATATTTGTAATTGCTTAGGCAGGTCTGTCAGCATGTGTATCCATTTTACGTTTCGGTGTGTAGATATTGCATACTTTCATATGTGCTGTATTTGAATCTTACATAATATACAAAATTATTGTTTAGAATTGTGATTGCATAGAGTGGTTTCCTTCCATCTATGGGTTTTAAGTTGACAGTGCTGCTTATTAGGCTCTGAAATACGGGACGTTGCCAATCATACCACTACGAGCGCAGTACGATCGAGAGTAACATGTTCCAGCATGGGAGATTCGAACGAGTTTGAGCGAGCGAAAGTGGTCCGATGCAGTACTCTACTTGGGACATTCCAGTTGCAAGCATCATTTGTGGTGTTCTGTTCATGAAAAGTTTGCACATTGCTGGCTGAATGCTGTTTTGTCGTATCTCCACTTTTAATTACTCTATGACGTTCTATAGATGGTAAAGTGTTCCATTCCGAAGCGACATATATGGATCAGTGCAGATGGACATACGACAAAATAACATTCAGCTGGCAACATGTTGACAAGGGGATACATGTACTTTATGGCAGCAACGAAATGCACTGCATGTAAATTGCATAATAAAACAACTTAGAAAAACAATACTTTTGTAGAACACTGGCAATGTAAGAATTTCATGTGAATGTTCTGTTTTTACAGAACTGTATACACGGATGGAACGAATACTGCCTTGAACTAGGACTCCCTTGCTCGAAAAATTTCAGTTTAATAACAGTGCTGGGTGAACCAGTGAAGATTCGAGCATGGAATATAGCTGGGCTTCCTGTGGATACATTTTCAGTGGAGAATGGGATCATTGTCTTCAATGCAAGGAGATGGGCTCTGATGATTGATCCACAAGGTAAGTTATGATATTTATTATGAACATAAGTTGGAGCCAAGGTGGTTCAGTTGGTAGGGCATCTGACTGCCATATGGAAGACCCAGGTATGATACCCAGGGTGGGTGATTTCAAGTGGGCAAAGGCAGCTGAGCATGGTGCTGATCACATCAGCTCCACAAAATTGTGAATATGTGGGGCTATCTCCACACACTCCTCCACTGCATGTTACAATGTGCAGGAGGTAACTTTACCTGTTTGAGGTTTATATAGTTTTTTTTGTTTTAAGTTTACTTTATGCATATATAGGCTAATTGGGCAGGACCTATAGTTTAAAGTGCAATCTGAACCTCTATGTGCCTCCACCAGGTATCAAACCTGGAACTCCTTGATTACAAGACAATGACGTTACCATTGGAGAGGCCCTTTTTACCCTTTTATGTCCATAAGTTGCACTTTTTCTTCTCCATACTGGCCATAGTTATTACCAGGGGTAGACAAAACTAAATATAATTCACGCAATAACCCATTTTTCTCAGGAGCCAGCAGCTTATTTTTTTTTTCAAGTACAGGCTAAGAAAGCCATAAATCCAACCAAGAAAAAGATACACATTTTGAAATGTGATCTTAAATAATTGCATTTGTTAATTAATAAATTACAGTGGATTAAAAGTAAATAACTCCTGCACTGGAGTGGCCTTCCTGAAGAGGGCTCTACTGGTAACAGCATGAAAATGATGCAATACATCCTAACGTATAGCCGAATCTATCATGTCGCTGCTGATTTTAAAATTGGCACCAAATTGTTGCAAAAATTTATGGCATGTTTATTATTCAGATTTAATGATATGCATGATACCGAAAACACACAAACACAAGAAATACATACTACATTGTTTTAATTTTTTTTTATTTATTATTTATTATTATGAATATTATATATATCTAGCTCACACCCCTACCACACCAAAAAAGCCATCCCATTTTCCCTAGCTCTCAGAGGCCAACGCGTCAACTCATCCCGCCAAAACTACAACCTACGCCTGCACCAAGCCCTAACCAACCATGGCTACCCCTCCACCCTCATCAACAAACAAATCACAAGAGCCAGCTCCCACAACCGCACCAAACAACTCAAAACTCTGATCACCCAAAGTCATCACCCATTACGAAAATCAGACATACCCTCCACTCCCTCCTCCCCATCCTGCACAGTGATCCTGACACCATGAACATCTTTCAGGATAAACCTAGGGTTGTCTTCCATCCCTCCTCCCCAACATGAAGAACATCTTGGTCCAAAACACTCCCACCCCTTCCACACCACTCCTGCCATCTCACAGGTGCAACAAACCCAGGTACAAGACCTGCCCCTTACTCATCACCTACCCCACCCTCCTGATCCCCACAGCCACAGGTGAGTTCACCCTTCACCCTAAGGGCACCTGCCACTCATCCAACCTGATTTACACCCTCATCTGCCAAATCTGCGGCAACTTCTACCTGAGCGAAACCTCCACCCTCTTGAACCTAAGGATCAATAATCACCATTCCCCCACCCAAAACTCCAATTTCACAGTTGCCAACCATACCAACAGCCATAACACCACCTTTAACAACGGTTTCTGTGTGGCCATCATCCATCTTTTACCCCCCCCCCCCCCACTCTGACACGTCTTTCCACAGCCGATGGGAAGGACCTATATATCAGTCATGCATGCCACTATACCCCCTGGACTCAACCCCTAGCCAACCAATAACCCTTTCCCCTCCTCCCTGAAACTACCCACCCACCATGCAGTAAACACTGGCGAAAGTACATTTTGTTATCTCTCATCCGTTTCTGGCAACATTGATTGTACAGACGCTACTGTTAGTATTCTGTACCTCTACACTACGTACCACCGATATTTCTTTCTTCTCCATTGATAATGCGGCATATGTCGCGAAATATCAAACTATATCTTTTCGTGTGGTAAGTGTTTGCTGTCTCCTTCATCATTTGTGGAGAAATGAAAATTTGTTGATTATAGTGCCATCTATCACGAATCGAAAAAAAATGTTTCAGACAAAACTTATGTATTTTTTTCCGTAAAATCCAAATCTGTAATAAAAAATAGGGGTTTCTATTTGAAATTTCAAAGTTGCCCCCTGCCCCACCTACAAGAGGGGGAGGGGGTGTTCTTTTGTTGCACCACTAAACTTCCCCCTCCAAACAATCAACTTTTTATTTGGAACATTTTTTTGTAGGATAATTTTTTTTCAAGATATTCAATTGATTCAGGTTAAAAAATCACCCAGTATAATATAATATAAGTAATGGCAATTTCCTTAAGTAAACTTGAATTTTTGTTAAAATCAACACAATATTCAAACAGCACAATAAAAAGCATTGTAAAAGTTTTTCCAAGCTTTAGGATTCCATCTCAGAATCTTCCGGCAGACACAGCGAGTAGAACCAGTGGAACTTCAACCTCGTCCACTTCGTTTTTACTCGACCAGCCTTGGTGATGATTCCGAGATGGAATCGAAAGCTTGGAAAAACTTTTATTCAAAGTGTTTTTATTGTGCTGTGTATGTTGATTTTAACAAGTATGTTGCCAGCACGTGGTGCAAGAAATTTTTTACTGAACTTGAATTATTAAGAAAACAATTTTCTTAGAACTGTATTTGAAAATTCAAGCACCAGGTGAAAGTTTCCAGGTGTCATGGCAACCAGGTACCCTGTATTTTTCTTCTACCCCAGGTTATTACAAGCTCTTAAACACACTTTTTATTGTAATGTACTACCTCACAATATTGACAAGGCATGAGGAGACATGTGGTCATCACATGTCCATGTGGGTGTCCTTACAAGAATTGACAACATTGAAGGGGCATTTGGTGGCTGCATGCCTCTTCTTGCCTCATAAAGTGTTAATTTTGAACATGTACTACATTTGGTTGCTTCTTTATGTTACAGGACAAGCTCTTCGATGGATCAAGAACGTTGAGAAGGATAATATGCTAAGTGTAATAAAGTTCACTGATACGAATTATTTGCGGGTTTTGGAAAATGCCATCCAGTTTGGTCGACCTGTACTTCTGGACAATGTTCGGGAAGATATTGACCCAGTTCTAGGTATGTTTAAAAATGCTATTAATTGAAAGTAAGTCTTGAAGCTTTCCTGGCGACAAATGATGAATAAGTGGAAGATGAGAGTGACATTAACTCTCGAAAGCTTGGAATCCTTTCCTGAACTCACCTGGTTGATAGCCCGAAGGAATCATTTCATCACTACTAATTAAGTTTTTATTCATTAAGTTTAATAGTTATTCACTGGGAATTGTTTGGTTTAATCATAACTTTTAGTTCAGTCAGAACTGGTAAAGAGTCATACATTCTTCTGAAGTAACCATCATGCCAGCTTTGAGCTACAAATTGGTGGAGAAAAGAAAAACTGCAAATAATCATTTCTATATATATATTTTTTTTTTCAGAGCCCATACTGCTTCGTTTAATTTTCAAACAATCTGGCACAAACTGCATGAAAGTTGGTGAAAACTTTGTGGAATATTCGCCTCAGTTTCGATTCTATATTGTCACAAGGCTCCGAAATCCACACTACATACCAGAAATAGCTGTAAAGGTAAGATGTGAAATAACATTTTCATGTATTCATTTCATATCATTGCTTCTTAATCAGTATTAGTATTTTGTAGGGGTGTGCGGGACAGAATTTTTTGGGTCAGGATGGGATTGGGATGGGAATTTTTTTTTAAATCCCGATATTCGGGACTGAAAAAATTTGCAATTTCTTGAGAAAGTCTGAAAATTTCTGGGATGGGAAATGTTTGAAATTTCCTGAAGCTCTGGAAATCTTGAATTTTACACGTCATTTTCACCTTAAGTGATTGTTTTTGCATTTCTGGAATAAAAACTAACAATTTCCGATAAGTTCCAGACACTTACAATGCAGAAAATGTCGAGAAATAATGACTTTTAAAATGACTATTTGGTATATCCCAACTGCTTGGGATCCCAAAAGTTGGGAAGTCATTTCCCGAAGTTGGGATCGGGATGGGAATTTTTTTTCCCGATCCAGGTTCCGACATTTTGGGTTCCCACACACCCCTAGTGTTTTGAGTAAATTATTTAATCTTGTCTATTTGTCACTTAGGGATTGGATCAGTTAGATTTAAATATTTTCATTTATAATTCTTTTTCCAATTTTTAATTACTTTGTATATTTTATTTTATTTTGGATCTGACATATGCTTCATAAGTGTCAATGAATGTTCATCTGACCGATGCAATGCTTGTGGTTCTGGAAATTTAACAATGAATTCTGTTATCTACATACTCTTTGAATTAGCTGTAACACTTTGTGCTGTGTAATACTCACTTATTTAGTTCACTCAGTAAACCTGGGACTTTAAATAGGCATTTACAGGCACTCTAGGATGTGTTATCAGCAGCCATGTATTTATAGTGAATAAAACATCAACATTTTGGTACAAAAATTGAGCACATTTCGGGATCAAAAGCTGTATATAAAATACCATTTTGGTGTTAAAATGGTGAATATAACCCTTAATTTTATTTTAAAACTACACTTATTACACAAAATAATAGTACACCTATGTAGTTATCAGTGTAATAAGTTTAGTCCTGTGTAAAAGAGTCCATTTTTGCTTCTCAAATATTGACAGCAGAATTAATCAATTTTCCATGATTTGCATAACTCCCAGGATAATTCACACTTCAGAAAGTGTCACTTCGATAAATAAACTAAATTTCGTGTTTAAGACTTTATTTCGCATTTTGAAGTTCATTTGCCATCATTTCATGACAAAAACATGGTAGGAAAGTACACCTCACACCTTTCAAAATCCTGAACAATGAACATTAGTGTGCTGTTTCATGTTTTGTATTTTCATCAAAAACGAAATATGCATGCCTCTAGTTAGCAGGCTTGAAATAGTGTGAAAGAAATTAAAGACATTATAGCCTATGTAGTAAAACATAGAAAAGAAAGTACAAATAAAAAGTCGAAAAAATAAAAGAAATACTACAAAGAAATAGAAAAAACATAAATAGAAAAAAACTGCATTCTAGTTATACGAGGTTTATTTTTTAATTAGGGGCCATTTTGAAATAAAATGAAAATATGCAAAGGAAGAAATTTAATTACCTCTGTGGCTGTTCATATGTACATTCAGCTACTTCTCAACGTAGTTCACATAGTTGTTGAGACACTTGTCATAGCGGTAGATGAGCTTTCGCAGACCCTCATCAAAGAAATCTGCCGCCAAGTCAGACAGTCAATCCATCACGTTCTGTTTGGCTTCATCGGCGCTGTTGAATCGCTACCAAGTGAGGACAGTCTTTAAGTAAAGTAGAGGAATGGGTGATAATCGCTAGGGGGCGAGATCCAGACTGTACGGAGGGTCGTCCATCCGCTCCCAGTCAAATGAGGCAATGAGCGACTGTGTGGAAGTTGCAGTGTGTGCCCGTGCGTTGTCGTGCAGCAACATGATACCGGAAGACATCTCATTCCTTGTCATTTATTCTGTATTGCTTGGCGAAGTTTCTTGTGAGTGTTGCAATACACGGTTGCATTAACTGTTTGTCCATTCGACAGAAACTCAATCAGAAACACACCGAACCTGTCCCAGAAGACGGTGAGCATGAGTTTCTTGGTGGAGGTCGCTTGCTTGAACTTCACCTTTGTGGAGGATGATGTGTGGCGCAATTACTTGGATTGTTGTTTTGTTTCGGTGTGACGATATGGTACAACAGTTCGTCACCTTCACTATGGTACCGTGTCAAAAAAGACAATGCACTTGTCATTCGCTTACTCTTGTGTTCCTCTGTGAGCATTTTGGGCACCCACCGAGCACACAGCTTTCTGAACTTCAAATTCTCCACTAAAATCGTGTACAGTACAGAATGTGAAGCTTGTGGGAACAAATTGAACAGCGTTGACACTATCAAACAGTGGCTGGCTTGTATCATGCTCTCAACATCATGCATCAACATCATGCACCAATGAGTCCGTTATGATTGAGGGTCGTCCTGGTCGTGGTTCGTCATGAACATTCGTGCGACCGGCCTTAAACAGACGTATCCACTTTCGCACCTTTCCTTCAACAATAACATTCTCACCATACACCTCACGTAACTGGCAATAAATGTCTGCTGCTTTCACATTTTTAGCAGTCAAAAACCTAATCACTGATCTCACACTCGGCAGGATTGTCAATCACCTCCATCAATTCCATTGTCCACCACAACCACACCAAGCGTTTCACAATGTGCAAATGGCATCTGTTTACGTGCAAGACATGTCGGTAACTAACGTAAGTGTGCAAAATGCCAAGCACGCAGTGCTGCCAACGTCAGCGCAAAACGGCCCCTAAATAAAAAATAACCCTCGTAAAAGAGAAATACTGTACATTGCAAACAAATTATACAAATAAGAAGATTGTCATGTTTGCTTCACATTACAGGTAACATTGGTCAATTTCATGATTACCCCAACTGGGCTTCAGGACCAGCTTTTGGGTATTGTAGTTGCAAAGGAAAGACCAGATCTTGAAGAAATGAAGAATGAATTGATTATTGAGAGTGCCAATAACAAACGACAACTAAAGGAAATTGAAGATAAAATATTAGAAGTTCTCTCAAGCTCAGAGGGCAACATATTAGAGGATGAAACGGCCATTGAAATCTTGTCGTCATCAAAGGTAAAATCATTAGAAGCTATTTGCCAACATTTCTTTATTTTTATGCTAGATTTTTCTAAATGCTTAATTAAAAATTAGCGATTTGTTGTAACAAGCCTGACATTTCACAAATGTCTCATTTATATCATCAAACCTAATAATGATGGAAGGAAACACCACCCATTTATCCTCTTCATCTACTACTCTCAATTATGCTTCCTAGATATTTGAAGCTCTCCACTACACTCAACTCTTCTGTGTCCATCTTTATTTTTGGTTCATTTCTGGCTCTATTTCTTGTTGTTATTAACACCTCACTCTTTTCTGCACTGAATTTTATTCCAGCTCTTCTAATTTCCTCATTCCAACTCTCAAGCTGTCTTCCCTGTTTCCCCATATTACTAAGTCATCAGCGAACAACAGGGCCTTCATGTCTTCCTCTCCTATCTTCTTCCCCACCTCTTCGTTAATTGCATCCATTGCAATTATGAAGAGCAGTGGGGAAAGAGCACTTCTCTGTTTTAGTCCATTACTTATTCTGAACCACTCCGTTCTTCCCACTGGTGTCTTCACACAGCTTTGGTTGGCCTTGTATGTGCTCTGCACTTTACAAACTATCTCTTCCTCGACTTCTTTCTCTCTTAGAGCCTTCCAAATCTTTGTTCTGTTCATGCTATCGTATGCCTTTTCTATATCTAGGAATGCCATAATCAAATGATTTCCATACTCATAGTGCCTTTCCTGCATTTGCCTTATGGTGAATATCAGATCTACTGTTGATCTGCCTCTTCTAAATCCATACTGTTCCTCTCTCATGTTCAGCTCTGTTCTCTTTTCTCTAATATTTTCTTATAGACCTTTGCTGAGTGGCATATTAGTGTTATTCCTCTGTAGTTTTTACATTCCTTTCTGTCCCCCTTCTTGAATATGGAACTTGAGTCCCTTTGTCCAATCTCTTGGCACTGCTCTGTCTTGCCACACTATTTTCAACACTCTGTACAGCCACTGCACACCAACCACTCCTGCTCCTAGTATCATTTCCACTGGCACTTCATGTACTCAAGGTGCTCTACCTCTCTTCATTTTATTCACATAGATATATGTATGACATATTTAAAGTAACATATGTATATATTTATTTATATTTTAGCATACGTGGAAACGTTGTCTTTTATGCACCCACACATGCGTCACTAGCCGTTCCTCAGCATGTCCGCTCACATCAGCCATGATGCAACAACTGACATTAAAATTTGAGTGAGCATTCCTTGTGACCTTCAGCCGTAAACCAACTTTTTTAAGAAATTAGATAGAAATTACTGGAAAATTTGGTTTGCGAACTTCTGTTTTTTATTTACTTGCATGCCTACATTGATGTTCTATTTATATCTAATTAATATATACGAAATATATACATTAAATAAGAATTGTTGTGATAAGCCAGGTCAAATTTTCAGACCATTCCACTGCTTCAGAACAGGGATGCCAACCACGAAAACGAAATCATTCCAAGCAACCGAATACTGGCCAATTTTCAACATGGTCGCAACAGGATACATGCAAGTAGGGAAACAGGGACTTCTCGGATTTACATGATGTAGTATCTCTTATTATACATAAAAAAGCTGCATATTATTTGGTACGGTCAATAAATAACCGGATTAATGCCGTGAAAAAGTGAAATAAAGTGACCTAGCGATGAAACTTACGAGATATGTAGGCCAGGCTGAGGTACGCCACATGTCTGCAAAACGAGTTCCAGACCGCATCGCTAGGTGGCAGCACTGGCAGGGAAGGGAGGTTGTGTATGTGCAATGTGCCTCCCAAGGTGCCAGTCAGTCATTCAGTGAGGTGCTGTGTATGGTGGTGAGTGCATGTCCCGAACACAAGTGTATGAGTGGGCTGGTCGTTTTCGAGCAAGAGACACAACAGTGTCTGATGCGGCACTTAGTGGGCGCCCTAAATGTGCCATTACGGATGAGTCCATTCCTGCCATTGATGACCTCATACACTCGTAAATGTTCCCTGGTGTGTTGCCCTCTGCCGTCAAAAACTGTATCACGGATTGCTGAACCTCCTTTGTGGCACCTGACACTGTGACTCACCTCACTGAATGACTGACTGGCACCTTGGAGGCACATTGCACATACACAACCTCCCTTCCCTGCCAGTGCTGCCACCTAGCGACGTGGTCTGGAACTCGTCTCGCAGACATGTGGCGTACCTCAGCCTAGCCTACATATCCCATAAGTTTCTTTGCTAGGTCACTTTATTTCACTTTTTCATGGCATTAATCCGGTTATTTATTGACCGTAAAATGTAATGAAACCTGCTCTTTCACAATTTTATATTGGACTTTTTCTATGAATGCAGATACTCTCTCAAGAAATTCAAGAGAAGCAGCAGGTTGCCGCGGCAACGGAAGCCGAAATAGATGAAGCAAGAGATGGATACACGCCCGTCTCCCTTCACTCCTCGACACTGTTCTTTTGTATAACGGAACTGGCCAATATCGATCCAATGTATCAGTACTCGCTTGCATGGTTCATTAATCTGTATCATCAGGTACGTTTTCATGCTTGTCCATTTGTAACAAGGGAATGAGGCAAATGTAGTAAGTGAGCAATTGCTGATGGTTTCATGTTTTGACTTAAATTTAATGTTTTTATTGGTATTTATTATTACATGCTATTTCCTTATATTCTCACGTCATTAAGTTTGTGAATTAGAATTCTTCTTGTAAGTACATTTTACTTGCATTATATACAGGTATCTGCATAAGTCAGTTTACCGAAAATGTAAATTATGTTACTGTTTGTATTTACATAGAAATATGAATTACCTGTTACAACAACTCCTCAAAATGGCCGCCATTGTTTTCACCTTTTTCAACACTGATTTACAGATGCTATTACACAATTGTGGTGTGAATATTTGTGAAAAATTAAGTTTGTAAGTTCTTTCAAGTGTTCCAAATCTTGCAGCTTCAGGGCAAAAACTTTGTCTTTCAGAATTCCACACATGGAGAAATCACATGAGGTTAAGCCTGGAAATCTTGCAGGCCACTCCATGGTACCTCTTCTCCCTATCCACTCCCTGAAGTGCTCATTTAAAAATTCCCGTACAATAAGACGGTAGTGTGGACTACCTCTGACACCCAACTGTCATTGCTAGAGGAGGTCTGACACCCAACTGTCATTATGTCGACCCCTGTATGTTTGTTTGTTTCCGTGCATGTATGTTTATGTATATACAGGGTGGCACATATTGTATCTACCAACTTCAAATGATAACTGAAAGAAGACGGTGAGGCTTGAAGTAACTTCATGTGGTTATAAAATAAAAATATACGCATGGGCATTTAATACATATGGACACTATAGACATCAGTGCACCTTTAAAATAATGTCCTCTAAGTATCCTCTTTCTGCTAGGATGCACTGTTCAAACGATGCGGGAAGGTTTTCATGATGCGCATCTCAACATATCCTGTGGAATAGCATGTATTTCACGGTGACTGATGGTTCAGAACATTTCCCGTGGCTCTTCACTGTCTAACCCACCTTCAGAATGCTGTGTGTCTCCGGAACAGGTGCATGGCTATCTTCATTGTTCCGCTGCAGTGCCCGGTGCCATTTTACACGAAGACTTCCACCACCACAATCCATGTCTACACCTGTCAACACTCCATAGTATACTAATTGCCTGACTCCCAACTGTCCACGGATGTAGGTATGCCATACATGGGCATGCCCTTTCTGGCAGGATTTGCTAACTCATATTGGTAGATGAAATATGTTTCACCCTGTATATTGTACCACAAAAATATGCTCCACCCTGTATATTGTACCACTTTTATGCATCAATTTGTCGATTCCTGCAAAATAATAATTCACACGTGTACCACTTCACTGTTCTCAGAATGTTCTGGTCCTCTGAGCAATATATGAGTTTTGAAAACAGATGAAAGGCAAAATAGGCTAAACCCAGTGAGTAGGATAGATGATTCAACAATTTAAACTTCTATTCATGATTTTTAGCCATGGAGAATATTTTATATTTCTTGTTTAACATGAGAAAATACAGCACAACGTTTCCTCATGACCAATTACTCTTGTAGTAAGATAATGTAAACATGTTCAATGGAGACAAGCCCACCATTGATGCATGACGTTCCTCTAACTGTCCCTTTGAGAAGGTCTCATTTTAACTAGACTTCAAATTGGACACAGCCACTTCACCCATGGTTATTTGCTGCAAGGGCTGGACCTTCCAATGCGTTCTGTGTGTAATGTTACTTTAAATGTTCAGCGTATTCTTATCGAATGTGCTGATTTTACTTTCTTCAGACAAAGTTTTAATTTTCCCAACTGTGTATCATCCATGTTTAACAAATGTTTTTAGCTTTTTGAAAGAGGCAGCCTCTTACACTGTTTCTGAGGAAGTTTTTACACTCTCCGTACCTTTTTTACATGTTGTGTATGTCCTGTGCAGGTCTCTTTACAACCTTGCTCTTTTAACCTTTCTCATGGGACTCTTTACACCCCTTTTTTAACTTTGAAGTAAAGGTTTTAGATAAAAGGATATTTCCTCATGTTCTTTGATGGGTGCAAAATGCCCATATGCATTACACACCCAAAAATTTTTCATATTCATTCACATCTACTTACTGTTTCCAGGTCATTCCATTCCAAATCAACAAAGGCCACAACCCAACCATCTCAGAATTTTATCAAACTCTACTATTTGGTAGTCTTTGTGAAGATATGAAATCCTGAGAGATTGTAACTTCCTGTGTGGCATAGTTGTGGAGTTTTGGGGGCTCGAAAATACCAAAAAAAATTGTTGATTTTTAGTCCACGCCCGAGACTTTCATGGATAATTGCTCTTTCCCTAATTGATGTAGAGAGCTGGTTGTAGTCTTGTTTGAAAGTACATGAAATAATCTTTCCAGCGGTGTATCACATCACTATATTTAGAACAAAATGTTTTCAAGCTCATCCACTTCAACATTTGGACCTTGAACTTTTGAAAATGCATATCTGCGATTTCCTTGGAACTGAAATATATTGTTAACACAAGGTAACACTATAGCATAACTAAATTTGAAGTTGGGACGATTATGGGATAATTAAAGATAAACAATTTAATTAGTAAGTGTATTTTTTCAGCTAATTATAGAAATTTTGTCAGATTTTTTCTGTATTGTTTGTGCGCATGCACTATGGTGTCCATCTTCAGTAATTGTTTAACCACATTTAAATTTACCAACCTGTAAGAATTAATATTGGTTTGCCCTGGGAAACTAATTTCCATTTCAAAAAATAAAGTTTGATAATGATATGAACCTCCTTTCTGCCTACTGTGTTCGGAAATCCCCACAGTGTCATCTGTTTTGAACTGCCAAACAAAAACTGCAGATTGTTCAAAACTGAAACTCAGCACGAGCTTATCTGAAGTATGGTGTAAGATGGTAATGGAATGTCTTTTGTAGTGCTGCCATCTATGAGTCATTTACCTTTCTTATCAAATAACTCCAATATATGTATTGTGTGGTTGATTAATTGAATGGTTTGGTTTATTTTACTTCACTTTTGTTTCACTTCTGGCTAATCGCAAAGATGAAGATGAGTGATGAAATTGATTAACACCCACCCTTAGAGTTGTAGCATGCTGTGCTAACCACTCTGCCATGGAGCTCGGCCTATGTATCATGTGAAATAATTGTGGAATAATTTACTGAAATGTTATTTAAAAATTGTTGCACACTCAGTGATCGAACCTGTCTCTTTGACATTCCATGCCACTGCTATACCACTTAGCTGCCAAGCCAACCTATGAATTCCTCTCGATTTCCACAATTGTTCAAGTTTATAATGACCTTTCCTGGGATAGATTTCAATTGATTGATTCAGATAATATTTAACACTTTATTGAATAATTAACACTCTTATATTTTTAATTTCAGTCCATAGACACCAGCACACAATCTCCTGTTTTGTCTGAGCGTATCTTCAACCTGAACGACTATTTCTCCAACAGCATTTACAGGAATGTATGCCGTTCTCTTTTTGAGAAAGATAAATTAATATTCTCATTCGTACTGTGTATAGGAATTATGAAGGCGAAGGTATGTTGATATATACATTCTGCTGATGGTGTATTTGTATTGTGGTATTTTTCTTATTTTACATAGCTTTTCTGCATCTTTGTGCCAACTGTGACAATGAGGATGAATCATGATGAGACAGAATTGATGAAGGAAATACACAAACATCCATGCCCAGGCTGGAACTCAGACCAAGAATCTTCAGTGGCAAGACTCTGAGTAAACTCCACCAAGATGGCTACATACGTAACATAGTAATTTTGCTAATGTGATGTACAGTATTCTGAAACTAGTAGCTGATTGTAATCTAGAAATATACTGTGTATGGCAGTCATGGAATAAATTAATTGGTTCCCTATTGGTGATAACAGTACAGTGTGTTTCAAAAAGAATGACCCAATTTTAAAACCTTATATCTGCGCAATCACGCACCGCCAGTGAATGAAACTTGCACTATTTGATCCTTCGTGGCCTAGAGTTTAAAATGACCGCTGCTAGATACCACTAGTTGTGCCCAAATAGACACTAACCTTAGTCATTCACAAGATGGCATCTATGCAACAGAAGGCATTTTGCGTTATCCAATTCAGAAAGATTGAGTCAGTAATTACGGTGCAGCGTGTGTTTTGAGATCGTTTCAAGAATGATCCACCAGTGGCAAAGAACCATTACCTATTGACTTGGATGAGCTCAAGGACAGAATCACTGCTGCAGTAAATTCTATGGAAAAAGACACGTTTGGAACGAATTCAGCTATCGTCTTGATGTTATCCGTGCAGCGGATGGAGGGCACATAGAGCATTTATAGTATGGTGATTGAAATTTGAGGACTTAGTTAATACTTTGTAATTTGTTGGGTACATGTAACACACTTTCATTATTAAATATAATTATTTGAAATTGGGACATTCTTTTTGAAACACACTGCATAGTCCTAATAATTTGAGGTTGACAGGGCCAAGAATAACTTGAATTACAAAAGACTCTTGACTATATGGAATAACCTAGGAAGAATCAGAAGAGGCAAAAAAAAGAACAATATAACAAAAAATTACAGTGTGTGAAAAATGTGAAATGCAGTATGGTTATGAATTTTGTACTTATGTTGCTCAGTACAGTAGTAACAATGATGTTAAAAAAAGAATACCATATTTACTCATGTATAATGTGCACTTTTTTTCCAAAATATTTGCCCCCAAAAACTGTAGTGCATTTATGAATGGAATAATTTGGACAGCCAACTTTAAAACCATTCATGTTTTCACTATGCCACTGTGTATATATCAACAGGCACAAATACAAGTGACCAGGTTGGATTTGTTTCGTAATAATAATATTTTTTTAAAAAAACTATTAAAATTAAATGGCCATTTGCCATGATTTTCTATTTTTTAACGGAACATTTCGTGACACCAAGAAAAGCAGTGCTGCACCATTCTAGCAGAATTCGACCATGCACCTTCCGTCACTCGGTATGTGTATCAGTGGTATTTGTTGGACAAGATACGTACAATGGAAGATAACTTCCTTGGCACTGCAATCGATAACATAATTTTGATCTCACTTTCTTCTACTACAGAATAAACAAGATGCTTGCTGAAGTGAAAGCTTTGGGATGCTAAACACAGTGGAGGGAGGGAAAGGGGGAGGTGGTGTGGGTTGGTGACTTATTGTTAGGGATACAAATTTATGGTAAATAAAAACTGAGGAGAGGGGTTAAATAAAATGTTAGATCAGTGGTATATACCGGCGGTGAAAAAAAAATAAAAATGGCACACACTTTTTCATCATGAGAGGAAACAACATACAAAGGAGCTATAAATTGATAAACTACTTCATTTTTATATACTGTATACATAGAGTACTTAGCTGTCCAACCAAAAAGAAGACATCAACACAAAATAACTTCATTTCTAAATTGCATATTCGGGGGAAGAAAGGAATGCAGCTTGACAGGGAGCGAAGTTTTCGAACTGAGATTATGTGCATGGGAAATCCCAATTTGCAGCATCTTCCTGATGTGATCGAAGATAAAACGTTCTTCAGCTGCAAGTGGTAGGAAACTTTAGGCAAACGTTTCATTACAAATCAACAGTTTGCGCGCACAACCTCGATTGCGGGTTTTTGCGTGTTACTTAAATTGATGATATTTCACGGTTATTTCGCAAAAAAGTGTTCATTTCGTGGAAAGGCACACATTTCACATTACTTCACGAATAAAACATGCATATTTCATCATTGGGGGTGTAGTTACGTGCAGAATGTTCAAAATTGCATTTTTTTTTCACATTTCGCGATTTCGTGCATCACGAAAATTCAATGTCCCTACTTTTTGTATACACAAGACTTATTCTCCTCTTGGTCCACATAGCAAGAGTGACTCATTGAATAGGTATGATATCATTCGCTCTTGATTGGCATAGCAACAGCTTTATGACCTACAACATAGAAAGCCATTCCTTGAACCTGAATTCTACTGCACATTGTATGCGAGACATAATTATTTGTTGCTCTTCCTCATCAAAAACCAGGGTGCGCATTATACACGCACACACATTATACACTCGTAAGTACAGTACTTAAACAGTCTTGAACTTACACTTTTAAGTAATGATCAGGTGTCTTCTACTAGACGATATTGACCAATGTCACACCATTGTCTGAATATCAGATTGTCAGTGATGTATTCTCCATGTTATCACTTTTACTGTCGGTAAACCAACTTTTCTCATATTTTTATTCATTTAGCTGTAATATATGGAAAATTGGTATGGTGCAATGCATAGGAAAGAATTTTGCCTTTAACCTGTAACAAGTGATATCATATATTTCTCCCACTGTTCTTTTCTTTTCTAGGGAGATGTGGATAAGGATGTGTGGGCTTTCCTGCTGACTGGTGGTATTGCCTTTGAGAATCCTTACGAAAATCCTGCTGAGTCATGGCTAATGGATAAGTCATGGGCTGAAATAGTTCGAGCATCATCCCTTCCAAGGTAAATTTCTTATCAAATCTTGGAACTAATTCAAGAAACTAGGTAATATACAGGGTGGGACAGAAAAACCTGTCGATTTTTAAAATGATGTAACACAGTAAATAAAAAGAGCTTGTCCTCATTCATGTGCTAGCTTTAACAGCCACATCTATGCTATTATTATTGAAAAAGAAAAGATTTACACCAACATTAAGTACATCTTGCAAATTGCCCCCGTTTTGTTGTCAACACTGCTGGAGTTGGTTGCTGAAACTTCTCTTCTCTGGGAAAAGGAACCTGCCGATTGTTGTTTTGTTATTGCGTGGTGGCATCATGGAAGGGGAGATGGTGAGAATTCCACCCCTCCCTAGCTGCCATTTCAGTTACCATGGAACACAACACACCGTGCTTTCATTGTTGAAACATTGAAATGGGTGTCATTTGCAGGATGTTATTTTCTGCACTTAATGTTGATGTAAATCATAATAACATGGTTGTAAGGCTAGCATATGAATAAAGACGAATTCTTTATTTACTGTGTTATATCATTTTAAAAAACATCAGGTTTTCCTGCCCCACTCTGTACAATAAAAGTAATTCTTCTTGTACGAGGGCTAGTCAAAAAAGAATGAGAATGCATTTACTTATGAAATACATTAGGTAGGGTCCAGGTTGATATGGTCATTTTCGAAGTAGTCCGCATCAAGTTGTATACACTTGGCCCAACATGTGTGCCAGTCCTGGAAAACGTGCTGGATCCCGTTTTTTGACAACGTCTTCAGAACCGCCTCTGCCTTCCTCAGAACGGCCTTTGATGAGTCGAAACACTTGCCCCGCAGCTCCGATTTCAGACGAGGGAACAGAAAAAAGTCTCACAAAGCAAAATCCAGGCTGTATGGAGGGTGCGGGACACATTCAATATTTTGTCTAGCCAGATATTGGGCAACAATGTTGGAAACATGAGGGCATGCATAATCCTGGTGTAGGTGCAAACCAGATGGATGCAGTTCAGGTCGTTTTCGACAGATGTGTTCAGCCAGGGTCTTCAAAACTGTCACATAATATTGCCCAGTAATTGTGGTATGTGGGGGCACTTCATGTTGGTAGATCATTCCACAGTAGTCGAAGAAGGAAATCACCATTACCTTATTTGCCGACGGGACAGCTTTGGCTTTCTTTGGAATCTGAGAACTGGGTGATTTCCAGACTGTGCTCGCCTGCTTGCTTTTGGGATCGTAGTGGTGAAACAAACTCTCATCACCAGTTATGATGGAATTCAAGTAAAAACCCACAGCGCTACAGCCCTTTGAAGGGCCTTGGCTTACCTACCGACTGCTGGTCTCCCTCCCACACTGTTCCTCCGTCACCTGTTATAGCATGGAGGTCTTAGACCAGTATTGGGGTGACGGGTGATCAGCCCGACGAACCCCCAGCCGTTGTTGTAGGTCTTCTTGACCGGGTGCTTCTGTTTAGGCGTTAGCAATCTTGGCACCCATCTTGCACATACGTGTCTCATGTGCAAACGATCGTGCAGAATAGTGAACGCACTACCATGGGAAATGTGTAACACGTCCGCCATTTCATCTATTGTTATTTGGCGATCTTCCCGAACATTGATGGCAGCTGTGTTAATCATGATCTTGTTCACTGCGGTGGCTGGATCATCCGGGCTGCTCTGCTTTGTGGTCGAAACATGGCCCTCCTTTAACTATTTGAACACCGAAATGCGGTTGATTGTGGAAGGACGTCTTCACCGTATGCCTGCTGAAACAATCCATATGCTTCCGTGGCAGATTTCTGCAGACGGACGCAAAATTTCAAAGTCACGTACTGCCCCTCATGGACCGACTCCATTTTCCATATGAGACATCTGACCATTCGTGTTTTGTTTGTGCAGTGTTGCAAGATGCATGCGCAAACGCGCTTGCAATTTTATCTGCAGATTCCATGAGACATGTTCTTCTCATGCAAATTAGTTTCACCGCTGCATGTTTACTGTCTGATTTAAAAAAAAAAATCATTCTCGCTCTTTTTTGACTAGCCCTCGTATATACGTGGACTATGCAGAAAGTAACTTACGTTTTGGTGGACTCATCCAGCTGTGGTAGCGTGCAGTTCATGTTGCTTCTGCTGTGTTCACTGTGAATGTTTAAAATGTGTGCTGCAATTAAAAACCCGCGAGTTGTGAAGTGCGGTCAGTGATTAGATTTTTGTTGGGGGGGGGAAAAAAACACAATTGAAATTTATCGGCAACTTTGTGAGGTGTATGGAAATGATGCAATGAGTGAAGGTGGAGTGAGGCAGTGGTGCAATATGTTTAAAAATAGCTGCACTAATGTGCACAATGTAGAGCGAAGTGGCCGACCGAGCATTGTGACTGATGAACTGGTGGTGAAAATTAATGCAAAGATTCGTGAAAACTGCCGCTTCACAGTTACGGAGCTCTCGCTTGAGTTTTCTTCAAATTTCACGAAGTTTGTTGCATGAGATTGTGCCGCAAAAGCTAGGCTACCATAAGTTTTGTGCAAGATTGGTACCAAAATTCCGAGCTTCAACAGTGACTTGGAACTGCAGGCAGGCGTGAATGAGTGGATGAAGTCCCAGGTGACAAAATTCTATGACGATGGAAATAATAAGCTGGTTCACCGTTATGATAAGTGTCTCAATTTGTACAGAGACTATGTTGAAAAATAGTGTAAGAGTTTGACTTTCAAATGTATATAATAAAAAATGTTCCCCTTCACTTGGGTTTTATTTATTCCAAAATGTAAGTTACTTTCTGGATAGCCCACGTACATATTGCTTGCATTGTAGAATTATTCCTTTTGTATTATACAGTTGTTATAAGCAGCAGTGGCAGCTTAAGAACCAGAAGACTGCATGGGGCACCAAACCAGGATGTCCCTTTGAATGTATAATACATATGCCTTGGTTTTGTAAAACAAATGCCTAAACATGCATTTTCTTTTTTTATGAACCATTCAGTTTCTTTAATTTTGTATCAGACTGATAGAGTATCAGTTACCAGTAAAGTCCTTGTCAGTACTGTATTGGTATCAGGGGAAAATTTCACATTGGTCCATACCTATCAAACTTACACTGAAGGGCATTATTAGATTTTATGTTAATGTAATTTTAATAATTCGAAGATACTTGTATTCTTACTCTCTGGTAATACTTATCACACTTTTTATTGTCGTGTCACTTACATTCTTATTATTTATTTCAGTCTGAAAGAGTTCAGGGCATCCTTTGTTGAAAAGCTTGATGAGTGGAAGCAATGGTATGATGCTCCAAATCCTCAAGAATTGCCATGTCCAGAACCGTTTGAGAATGTTACAGGGCTTGACAGGCTGGTGGTCCTCCGATGCGTTCGTCCGGATAAAATGGTCCCAGCTGTTCAGGTGATACATAAATGTTTTGTGTTGTATGAAGTCAACATGAAAACATTATAACTAGTACTTTGCATTCAACTAGTTTTTTTTCTTTAGTGTACTATCACTAATCATTAAATTCGGACTAGAAACTAAATATATTGAACATGTTTTCTTCAACAAAAATGTAGAATTTAAGAACAAAATAATATTACAACCCCCAAGAAAGTGTGGGGCGTTACCCCCACACCCCCTATACGCCTTCATGGCATGGTGCTATGCACAGGGGAACACTTTACTTTTTTTTATACCCTGCTTCGTCCTCCAATGTTTCATGATGGGGTTAATCTATTTTAACTCTTCATGGTGGGTGTGGTAAACATGGTTTTCATATTGTATAGGTGATGTATTGTAATTCCTCTTTGCAAATTTGATTGTTTTCTTTCCTGATTAATTTCAAACCATTGCATTCATTAACAAAGGTTACGGCTTCTGGAACATCCCAGATACTGAAACCTTCATTAATGAAGGCTGGTCATTAGAAATTAAGTGGGGGAAAAAACAATTCAATTTGGAAGTGGAAATATGGTACATCACCTATACAATATTTTAACAATGTTTTAACCCTACCACAACAAATTCTTTTCCCCCATCCTCTAAGGTTCAAAGTCAGCCTGCAAATTTGGAGGACAAAAGAAAGTCGTGTTATGATTTTATCTAATTTTTAATAGGTTAATGGCATGTGGCATGAAATACCACCTTTTAAGAAAAGTTCATAGCAATATCCTGAAATATTACCCATTCTACTTGTGCATGCTTGTGAGAAGGTTGATTACATACAATAAATTACTATTAGCTTTTGTATACAGGTCATTCAAATGAAACAGAGCTGGCAACAGTGCAAATATTTGATGGCTGGGATGATGGCAACACTGCATGCAATGCTGTCAGTCTGTGTGAAGCATCTGCTGAATAGAGCATGATGATGGTGGTGTGTAATAAATACAGGGTGTCCAGATTGTAACTGTCAGTTTTTAAAGAGTTGTTACATTTCAAAAACCAAGTTTTTTGTTAACAAAGCATTACAAAAGCAATCATAAAGGTAAAGTGTTCCCCTGTGCATAGCACCATGCCATGAAGGTGTATAGGGGGTGTGGGGGTAATGCCCCACACTTTCTTGATCTGGTCGTGAGTGGGGGTGATGTGATCAGCATCATGCCCCTGACCGCCTTTACCCCCCAGGGTTTCCCCCAGGTACCCATGTTATTCGACGCTGGGTGGGCGCCGGGGCCGCTTCCACCGTTAGAAAAGTTCCCAGATTTGAACCGGCTGGGGATCGAACCCGGGACCTTGAGCATGGTAGTCAGACACGTTACCGACTGAGCCACCGCGGCCACCACAAAAGCAATCATACATTTGTGAATTTGGTTCAGCAAATTTTCATACATTGTTACGTACCCAATAGGACAAAATAATGTAAATAGTTTGCCAAAGCAGAACAGAGATGGCAGCACCAGGCGTGCAAGATTAAGAATTAACATAACATATGTGAATTACTATATAAATAAGAATAAAACTAATGGGAAAGATGAAAAACAATAAATATACTATAAGAAGATAAAGAATAAATATAAAAAAAATAAATTAATATATATATTCAGTAAATCAAATCAGTGATCATATGTAAGTTAATACGAAAATTAAATAAGTCAAAGCACTGATACAAGTTTGTGTCTTTGAACAGATATTGCATCTGTCTGATTGATTTACCATGCCCATAGTGGAAATTTTGTTTACATCAGTGGTGGCATGTTCCACTCGATGCCACACAGCACTTCTGGTTGCGCGTTTCAGCCGTAGCACCTACTTGGATGCGTGTGTCAATCGTTTGGCACCAAGTATACACTCTGTTGTACCCAGTTAGTGTTGGCACGTTCCAATCGCAGCCGCAAGGGAGGATATTAGTATAATTCCCAAAGCTTAAAGGAAAAAGCTGGAAAAAGGATAAAGGAATTCATTAAATCGTCAAAAACATAAATAAATGGAAATCCAGAGGGAAGTTCACAAAGAAGACAAGAAGGAAGTCCAGATCCAGAATGCCAGAATGTCCATTAAGAAGGAAGTCCAGATCCAGAACGTCCATTAAGAAGGAAGTCCAGATCCAGAACGTCCATTAAGAAGGAAGTCAAGATCCAGAACATCCATTAAGAAGGAAGTCCAGATCCAGATCCTCCATATTGAGAAGGAAGTCCAGATCGAGATTGTACCTTACGAAGGAAGTCCAGATCCAGATCGTACCTTACAAAGGAAGTCCAGAGAGAAGAATATACAAATCAACAAAAGAAATAATGAAAAGCATATTGAAATGAAAATGAACTGTAAATAAGAATTATAGAAGAACATAACTTATCATGTAAATATTCTGAATCCATGTATCCTGTGTTTAAATAATATTTTCGTTTAAACGTCTCCATTGGAAGGCATCCTGTCTGGTTTCGTTGTCTACAAAGAACCCTACCCTGATGATATACTAGCTGAGGTTTAAGATTAAGATTTATGGACCGTGCACCAAATAGAGGTAGCAACATGTGCAACTAACTGTCGTGGTGCTAGTGTCGCTCAAACAAAAATGGCATCAGTATAGGAAAAAACATGCATAGTCCACGGAAGTCAATACAGGAGACGAGCAGGCAGCTAGGAATTCCAAGGTCCACTTTTCACGTAGTGGTGTACAAAAGCTTATGTTTGTGCACATACAAGGTTCAGTTGTTGCATGAAATTAAGCCACATGGCAAGCCGAAAAGACATTCATTTGTCATTGAAATTCCACAGAAGATTGACATTACCCCTCTGGACCTATTTCTTTGGGGGTACGTCAAATACATGGTGTATTCTGGTTAAAAGATACATGACCTACAAGAACTGCAGGACTGTTCAGAATGCTCTTGCTTCTGGAACTCCTCAGATGCTATAGAATACATGAAGGGAGATTGAATACAGGCTGGACATTCTCCATGCAACAAATGGAGCTCATGTGGAGCTATACTGAGCTGTAACTGCTTCCAAACTTGGTGAATTTGTCTTTAAAATGTATGTTTTAATTTCTAGCTACTCCTTACCATGTTAAAATAACACACTTTAAAAAACTGTCAGTCCCACTCTGGACACCCTGTACATAAGTGAGCTCACATGCCACACACAACAGCTGACACTCTGCAACATTTCTACTGGGAGATTATTAACCACCCACCTTACAGCCTGGACATTTCCTTTTGTGTACTATGTCAGGCCCTGAAGGGAATTTCAATAACGTTTCACCTCTGATCGAGAGGTTTTTGATGCTGTGGGAAAGTGATTCCACCAGCAACCAGCATACTTCTGTGCAGAGCATTTACAGAAACTTGTTAAGCCTTGAGACCATTACCTAAATGGTAAGGGGGGGCCTGTGTTTAGGCTCACTGGAACTCTTCTGAGTATACTGTCATTATAATACATACAGTGTTAGTATCTTGACCCAGTAGTGGCTTCTGCGTATTCGCACATTTGCACGTGCACACCCAAATAAATCTGTAATGCAAATCATTATTATTATACTTATTTATTGAACTCTATCTCCTTCGAAACATCAAGTGTTCCCATGCCCACAATGTTAGCTTCACTCCCTATGACGCTGTTGCAGCAGTCGCGTAGAGGACGCTGATCGGGTGTTTTGGCTTGAGCGCCATGTGAGGGGAGGTTGCATCATTTAGGAAGGCTGTGAACGCAGCGATCTGTGTGCGAGAAAATGTAGTGTTGCAAACCCATTCTATTGGAGATCGTGTGACGCAGTCGATGCAACCCATAAATCATCCCAAATTGAGGTGTTTTGTTTATGAAAGTAAAATTTCGATGGTATATTGTCCCGAGCATAACAGGGGAAGTAAAGGAGGAGAGGGTGAGGGCAACTGAAACCAAAATGGGTGTTTTAAGCATGCCTTAGCTTTGTGCATCTTGGTCAAAATAAATGGCCTCTGTGGCGCAGTAGCTGAATTATCAATCCGCGGGGAGTGAGCATGCATCAAATAGTCAGCTGTTTTGCATTGTGTGGCTGTTACTGCATTACAAAATTATTTAACGCTGTCAAAAGGCAAAAGGCCGTTCCTGTTTCAGTGCAAAGTGTTTGATTTCATAATGAATAGGGAAACAGTACATAGTGAAAGCAGACTTAACGTTATTGAATTTTTGGAGGAAAGTTAGCTACAAAGCCTGTAGCAACTGCAGTAATACGTATATGGATACGGCGGAAGAGAAGGAATATTCTGAAGTACGATTACGAAGCAGGGCAGTGTGAACTTAGTGAGTACTGTTATTTGCTTTAACATTTATTATTCTCTTGATTTCGCTTGGTTTGCTTGGTTTGATCAGTCTGTCATTAGAAATACGTAAACAACAGCTAGATAGATTACAACTGATTTCCTCCATGTGGTAGTTGGATCGGCTTCTTTGGTGTACGCCAATGTTATTATTCTCCTTGTTTATTAATATCAGCAGAGCCGAGGAGAAAGTTTTTACGAAATATTTTGCAAATCGACAATAGTATTGATATTGTTGTTTGATATTTCTATGTTTTGAGTGATTTTGTCAGGTTATCAAATGCTGAATTACATACTGCACAATAACATCGCTCTTCTCGAGATTGGCTGGATAATTTCCTAAATATTTGAAATTTGTAAAAAAAATTGTTTTAAGAAATCATGAAATACGTATAACTCTGTCATAGCCCCATTTTCAGTGAAAGATGATCAAAACTTGGGTTGCCAATATATTAAGCTTCATTATGTACGCAAAAACGGGTGTGAGTATTTCACAGGGGTGGTGCTACACTTCTGCTGGATGCGAGACTGAAGTGCACACCCATAGAGCCAGACCACGAGCCGCCACTGTCTTGACCCCTGTCTTATGTTTCATTTGAACAACTCCTATATTATTTTAAATGAAACAACAAAAATGTCAAATATGCAGCAAAATGTTCCAATATATTCACTGAAATTCAGTCAATGATATAATTGTTCCAAATATGTGTTTATTTAGTACTTTTTGCACATAAAGTGTTTCTCAATTTGAAATATATGTTTATTGTTTAACTTAAGGGAAGCAACCTAACCTACTGTCTGAGCTTTGCAAGTGTTAGATAGGCCTACACACTGACTTGGGTGCCACAGAACAATCTTGAAACACTTAGGGTACCTTGAAGCGAAAAAGTTTGGGAACCCCTGTTCTAAGTAATGAATGACTAGAATGAAGAGTCTAATATAAATATTCTTCTTGTTTTTTTTCAGATATTTGTTGTTGACCACATGGGCCAAACATACATAGAGCCTCCACCGTTTGATCTCTTGGGATCATACAATGACTCCTACTGCTGTTCGCCACTGGTCTTCATTCTTTCCCCTGGTTCTGACCCCATGGCTGGGCTTTCTAAGTTCGCCAAGGACAGAGGGCAGAAAGGGGATAAGTTCCAAACCATTTCTCTTGGACAAGGACAGGTAAATACATTGGGGATGGACCGAAATATTTTTTTTTTATGATAATGAAAAAGTAACAACATAAAGTTACCAGTCAGTGATATTCTAGCAGTCCAGTATAAAATTAAAAATATTCCAGGGAGAATATTTTGTTCTAAAGAATTACTTCCATTCTTGGCTCTTTGGCTTGGTGAAGCCGCGGTAGCTCAGTCGTTAGGGCATCTGACTACCATGCGAGAGACCTGGGTTCGATCCCGGCAGGGGAGAACCGGGACTTTTTTGACCTGTTCAAGCAGCTCTGGTGCCCACCCAGTGTCGTATAAAGTGGGTAGCTGGAGGAAACTCTGGGGGGTAAAGGCGGCCGAGGGCATGTTGCTGATCACATCACCCCCAGCTCAGCCAAGATCAAGAATATGTGGGGCCCTAACCCCACACCCCCTATACGTCTTCATGACATGGTGCAAAGCACAGGGGAGCACTTTACTTTTTTTTTACTTGGCTCTTTTCAAAGAATATTGTAACATTTCATGGCAAAATGTAGCTGTGAAAAACACACTTACCACTCTTCTTAAACAAATACATAATAATTCCATGCAGAGCCTCCCCGATGGCATAGTGGTAAAGTCGTCACCTTGTAATCAAGAGGTCCCAGGTTAAATACCTGGTGGAGACACAGGTGGTTCGGGTTCCACTTGCACAAATTGTACGTAAAACGAAAACTCAAACTCATAATAATTCCATGTGACTTTTGCAAAAAAGTTGTTTACTTTATTTGTGTATTGATATTGGTGACTCACTGTTACTATTCACAGATTGACATTCTAATACATTTTATAACAGTCCCACTATTGGCAAGAATGGTCACGTACTTTGTTTTACTTGAACTGTTATGTAATTTATTATAAAATCAATCGAGAACCTTCTGTGTATGCTGGCAGTTAATTGTCAAAATCTATTAGTGAATATAATTTTTCACAAAAGTCATGGAATTATTACATATTTGTGTATGAAGAGTATTCAACCATGTTTGTACCATGAATTTAAATTAGAGATGGGACCGATTACTCGGTACTCTATCGGTATTTGCCGATACAGGCATGTTGGTGTATCTGTTTATCAGTAAAATTATTGATTATTTAAGCAATCTGATATATCTATAAATATCTTATGATTTAGTGCAAAATTGTGCCATTTTGTTATAATTTTTATGAATTATTTCCATGCCCTACTTAAAGAAAAGGTAAATGTGTAAATATGCAGCTTCTTTTGCACTGTAGTCACAATGAAACACGCATTTATTAAAGAGATCAATGATCCATTCAAGTTCTTCAAGGACGAGCTGGGATTTTATATTGGATCGGTAGAATATCAGTTATTGATTGATTGAGTTGGTGTTTTAAGTTCACTTTATGCACAGTAAGGCTAATTAGGACTGGACCTACAGTTTAAAGTGGGTTCCGAACCACTATGTGCCTCCACCGGGTATCGAACCCGGGATCCCTTGATTACAAGGCGACAACGCTACCACTGCGCCATCGAGGAGGCCCAATATCGGTTATTGGTATAGGCAAATTTTATATCTGTACTTTATCGGCATTGGCCAAAATTTTATATCGGACCATCCCTAATTTAAATACTTACCACCTTTGACACCACACCACCACTTACCACCTGAAAATCAACATTGCAGTGTGTAATTTTGGATTTCCTGTTTCAGTAAAAAATGTAATGTGTTTCTCCCTACCAGATAGAATCTCAATAACATTTCACAAAGAATCCAAACAATTCACTCATTTAGTTAATTTTCAGTGGTAAGGTGTCAATTCTAAATACATAACTAGGGGCTGAACCGATACCACTTTGAACTGATACCGATGCCGATACTTTTACCGATTCCCACCGATACCGATACTTGAATATTTCAATAATTGAAAGTTATTTACGATATTCATTAATAATAGTGGAAGTTTTTTTCACACACAACTGGTACAAAATAAAGTGATACTTCGAATTTTGCATAATTTCCAGAATAATTAGACTCCACGAAAATGTCAAGAGGCATTTTTGTAGAGCCCGTGAAATACCAAAATACCGGAAAAGTATCAGTTGGTATCGGTTAACAAATTCTAACTGATGAGTCATTTCATATGAAATCAACACAGCCCACAACCTGACCAACTCCGATTTTCATGAAATTTGGGGAGTTGAAACTATGCATGGAACTTAGTATCTATGAAAATTTTTAGTTTAGTTTGTCTTGTAATTGTTACATTATTCAAGGTCAAAGTTTGCATAAATTGCCCTTTTTGAACCTGCTTAGCTATACTAAATGTGCTGTAACTCAACCTCTATTTCGCCTAGGTAAGCTCAAATAAAGCTTATTGTACAGGGAATTGAACAAGCTTTCCAGTGATATATAACAAGCCTACCTTTGGATAAAAATGTAATGACCTTGACCTTCAATATCTCAAAACACACGTCATCACCAAAAATCGTGAAAAAAATATATTTGGTCCCTCATGCTATGCTCTAAAACATACCAAATAATCATTCTCGGACTGCAATGGGATCAGAAGATACAAAATAATATGTGTAACTATGCGACTGATAAAAGCCTCATTACATGAACTATGAGGAGTCAAAGGTCCCTTTACACCCCCTACAAAATGTAAAGGAGTTATCCTGGTTATGAAAGAAATAGGTTAGGCACAGGGAGATCCCTAGCTGTGTGTGTCAAGCGCAGGTCGGGCATATTGTTGACCACCATATTGAATTCAACGCAAAAATTTCAAAGGAAAGGGGGGTGATGTGATATATCAAATCAGGCTAGAATTTTATGAGAAATGAAGTGACGAAGGTTTTTCCAACATATATTTAACCAGCAAAAAGTTAATACTGCATGCTTGTAACCATTTCCTCCTTTTCGAGGTGTTAAAAACAAAGTATTAGAATGCTCCTAACGTGTTAGGAACTCTTCGAGATCACGCTGACATCTCGGGAGAGATAGAAGTATACGCACCATTGCATATGGTTTTAATCGACATTCACCCAATTGTTGAATAGTGAAGAATATTGGGAAAGGTATCTCAAACAAACACTTCCTTTGGAATGAAAAATTCTTCAGTGACGAAGCTAATTTTTATGTTCACGGTGAAGTTAATAAAAAGAATATGCAATGCCTGTGATTTGATAATCTACAGTAGACAGATCCCAGCTGAATAGTTGTTGCTGGTAAGCTAATGATGTGGTATAGTGTATGGAGAACGGGAATAGTTGGTCCATATTCAACAACGGAACCTTAAATTGTGAGAGCTTCTTGGATGTGTTAAATGAACAGGTTTTTCATCCTTGCTTACGGGATATGGCACTTTTCCAGAGTTTTGAAACAGGACAGACACTATATGGACAATGTGGCAATTTCTTCACGGTAAATTTCTAGGTAGATTGATGGCAGATGGGGATCTATTAAAAGGCCTGCACATTCCCCAAATCTAACATCTCAGGAGAACTTTTACCTTCAGTAACATTTGAAGAGAATGGCGCATGCACTAAAAGTCTGTAATATTGACCATCTGAGAGAAGGCATAGTTGCTGCTTGCGATGATGTTGCACCTGCTACATTGCCAAATGTTCTATGTGAGTGTGAGAGACGTCAACGAGTGTGCTCACAGGAACATTGACAACATTATAATGTGCATATATCATAAGTGAAAGATATGCTTATAACTTTTTACTGGTTAAAGATACGTTGGAAAAACCTTCGTCACTTCATTTCTCGTAAAATTCTAGCCAGATTTGATATATCACATCACCCCCTTTCCTTTGAAATTTTTGCGTTGAATTTAATATGGTGGTCAACAATAAACCGGACTTGTGCTTGACACACACAGCAAGGGATCTCCCTGTGCCTAACCTATTTCTTTCATAACCAGGATAACTCCTTTACATTTCATAGGGGGTGTTAAGGGACTTTTGACTCGTCATAGTTACACATATTAATTTGTATATTCTGATCCCATTGCAGTCCCAGAATAATTTTTTGATATGTTTTAGAGTATGGCACAAGGGACCAAATATATTTTTAGTGATGACTTGTTTTGAGATATTCAAGGTCATAGGTCAAGGTCATTACATTTTTAACCAAAGGTAGGCTTGTTAAATATCACTGGAAAGCTTGTTCAATTCCCTGTACAATAAGCTTTATTTGAGCTTTCCTACGTGAAATAGGGGCGGAGTTACAGCACATTTAGTATAGCTAGGTGGGCTCAAAAAGGGCAATTTATGTGAACTTTGACCTTGAATAATTTAATAATTACAAGACAAACAAAACTAAAAATTTTCATAGTTACTAAGTTCCATGCATAGTTTCAACTCCCCAAATTTCATGAAAATCGAAGATGGTCAGGTTTGAAATTGCACATATCTGTGTTGATTTGGCATGGAATGACTCTGATACTTTCTGATACCACTGTTGCTACAAACATAACATAACAGTTGCTACAAACTTGCATTATCTTGCTTACAAAATGTTATTCCCCTTTGCTGTTGTGTGTTTCAGGGCCCAATTGCTGCAGGCATGATAAATGCTGGTCTAAAAAATGGAGCCTGGGTCGTGTTGCAGAATTGCCATCTTGCTGTAAGTTGGATGCCAGCTTTAGAAAAGATGTGCGAGGAAGTGATTATTCCCGACAACACGCACAAGAATTTTCGTCTGTGGTTAACGAGCTATCCATCTGGTGCTTTTCCTGTTTCCATATTGCAGAATGGTAAAATATGGCATGTCTTTTCTTTCTAAAATGTTGAAGTGTAGTCTGCCTTTTTAACCAATTCACGGGGTGGACAAAAACCGAAGTGGAGTACATAATATGCATTGTCTTTTGTAGATCCAAACAGATAATTTATTGTTGCCAACTATGTGGCCAAGACACATTATGTCGACTTTTGATCTCACCACTGAAGTTCTTGAGTTAAAGTCCTGGTGTGGGCATTGGTATTCATTGTGAGTGTTCCTTCATCGGCATGGTCGTCGCCAGAAATTTTCCTAGTGGAGCAGGGGGTCAAATCGAAGATGTCGAGGACACCCCCTCCCCTCAAAAATATTGATACAGACCAGTGTCATATGCAGAAGTTTGTCAAAGAGGGGCTCATTTTTAAAATTATTGCATTATCGGTATTTAAAATTGTGTTACTACTACTACTACTACTCCTGCTGCTGCTGCTGCTGCCGCCACCGCCGGTAGCAGTAGCAGTAGCAGTAGCAGCAGTAGCAGTTTTAGTTTATTTTATTTTAGCACCCAATAAGTTTTTTATAGGAATTATATAGTACGTGTTACAACCAAGATTACATAATAGTTACTTCGAACATTAGTAGCAGCAGCAAACGCAGTACTACGAGGTCCATCCAGAAAGTAAGTTTCCCTATTTTTTTCCCGTGAAAGTAAACATAATGAGCCGTGTAAATTGCGCATGCGCAGCAGAGCTAAGACGTATCAATCATATGCCAGGCGGACAGATCCCGCCCAGCGCCAGTAGCGAGGCAGCAGTGGTCCGAAGTGAAAGCTCATATTCCTTCTCCCGCCGCATGCCAGTAGCGAGGCAGCAGTGGTCCGAAATGGAAGCTCGTATTCCTTCTCCCGCCGCATGCGAGGTTCGGTCGGTGATAAAGTTCCTGAATGCACAAAGCACTGCGCCAATTGACATTCATCGTCAGCTCTGTGAGGTCTATGGGCCGAACATTATGAGTAAGCAGATGGTGCGTCACTGGTGTCGGCAGTTTTCGGAAGGTCGTCAAAGTGTTCATGATTAAGAGCTCAGTGGGTGTCCGTCCCTCATCACTGATGATCTGGTTGAGCTAGTGCGGCAGCGCATCGTAGAGAACCGTCGCCTCACGATTACGGAGTTGAGTAGCCTTTTTCCGCAGATATCGCGATCCGTGTTGCATGAGATTGTCACGCAGCGCCTGCTGTTCAAAAAATTGTGTGTCAGGTGGGTGCTGAAAAACCTGACACCCGAACACAAAATGAAACGTTCAGGAGCAGCACTGACATTCCTGCAATGGTACCATGATGACGGCGATGATTTCCTTGACAGGATCGTCACGGGCGATGAGACGTGGATTTCGCACTTCACCCCGAAAACCAAGCAGCAGTCAATGCATTGGTGGCATAGTGGATCTCCGGTCAAGAAGAAATTCAAACAGACGCTGTCGGTACAGAAAGTGATGTGCACCGTGTTTTGGGACATTTTGGGGCATTTTGCTCATTGACTTCCTCCCCAGAGGTGAAACGGTGAACGCTGACCATTACTGTGAAACACTAAGGAAATTGCGACGTGCCATTCAAAACAAGAGGCGTGGCATGCTTACTGCAGGTGTTGTGCTCCTGCATGACAATGCTTGTCCACATACGGCTCGGCGCACAGCAGCTATTTTGACGGAATTTGGCTGGGAGTTGTTTGATCATCCACCTTATAGTCCTGATCTGGCTTCCCACGATTTTCACGTTTTCTTGCACCTCAAGAAATTCCTGTCCTACGGTGAGCCTTTTGGCAACGACGAAGAGCTGAAGACGTCTGTCACACGCTGGTTCCATTCATAGGCGGCAGAGTTCTACGACAGTGGGATCCAAAAGTTGATACCACGATATGACAAGTGTCTCAATTCTGGTGGTTGCTATGTTGAAAAATAGCTGAACCTTTGCTGTACCTGTTGCCAATAAATGGTTTCCTGAAACTGTGTTGTTGATTTTTTTAAAAAAATAGGGAAACTTACTTTCTGGATGCACCTCGTATAAGAAGCTTCAAAACGTGTGAAAGTTACAAATTAACAGAGTTTCAGTGTTGCAAATTATGAAAGTTTCATACCAAATTCGATATCTCAAGACCATTTTTAAACTGACGCAAAATGAGGTGAAATAAAGTGCTTTGTTTATAAATTGCCATAAATTGAAAAAAAGTAGATGGAAACTTCTAGGGGGGGGGGGTTCGACTGACTGGTTAGACCCCCCTGCCAATGCTCATGTTCATCGGTTTCATCAGATCACCAATGATCAGAAGTGGCAGAAAGGCAATGCTGAATAAGAAAAATATGATACAGTTGAACCTGAGTTATACATATGTCAAGGTGAAGACAAAATAATTTGTATAACTGAGAATTACTTACAAATCCGATTTATATTCCATGTGAAATCATTATTAAAATACTGCAATTCTTTCTATTGTAAGGAACAAGATGTACATAATATATGTTATTTCTGTCATAAAGTGGTAAATTAACGAATCTAAAAGTTAGATTCTTAAGCTTTATGTGGATTAGCCTCCACTTCACGTATAAATTTTAAATTATAACTTTTCCCCTTTCTGTTCTCTATACCCAACCAGTAGCAACTGAAAATGTTCACTGAAGGAACTTCTGTTCTGATTTTATTATGGAACACTTCATATCAGCTATCGGCACATTTTTAATGTGCGTAGTTTCGTATCGCAATTGCATACAAACGAAAATGCATCTCATGTTCTGAACAACTGCAGCAAATCTTTCTCCTCTGATTTCATGCATTTTCTTGCCTTCTCTGTGACACCACCGTTCCACATTCTCGGAACTCTAGACCAATTGCCGTCATGCTTGTCTATCCGGATCAAGGGGTCCCGGGTTCGATAACCGGTGAAGGCACATAGTGGTTCAGATCCCACTTTAAACTGTAGGTCCAGTCCTGATTAGCCTGCCTTTCTGTGCATAAAGTGGACTTAAACCAACAATTCAATCAATTAATCGTCTATCCAGTTTCGTATTTGAAACTCTCCTTGGGCTTATGGGAAACTCCAATAAACAGCAAATTTATTGATAAAATGAACTGTTTTTATCCTCTCTTTCTGGGGAATTCTGAAGAAGAAACTATCAAGCTGGCCTCAAAGGAGCACTATTCAGGGTAACACTGCAACGCCACAGGTCTCGTTTCAAACCCTGGTTCAATGTGTTTGTCTGACCATCTACTTCATCAGTTCATCATTCATCCTCATTACCACATATACTCCAGGAGATATACATTGCATTAAATTCGCATCAGATGCCTTCTCCAGCAAAGAGTGATACTATTTCAGGAGTTTACACATCAATAATGCATCCAATGCCTTCATGTAATTACTCAGGAGAAAAAAACAAAACTGAATATTATAAATTTCTTTTGCATAACTAGAATAAATAAATAAATAAAATATACTTTTGTATTTATACAAGCAATAACAGAATAATGGGACTGTGCTCAGTTACACTTTTTATAGAAAATTAAGTCAACATTCGAAAGGGGGCAAGAGGGGGGGATGAAAAGTTCTCGGCCCAACCAAGAAGGGAATCATCTAGAACTTCCTTGCTATTCCACATATTCACCCCAAAATTCAACATACTTGGTACATCATGCCTTATGTTTCTTTAACCCTTCCAAGGGGAATTATTTTTTCACAAAACAACTGCGCTGCTGCTGTTATCACATCTGAAACCTTAAAAATGTTATCTCCTTATAGTGTATTTTTCAGTTAGGAAATAGGTAATTTGTGGATGATTTGTGCATGAAACCCATATACTTCAAATAGCCAGTGTCTTCACAGCCTTTTGTGAGGGAGCATTGTTGTGCAGAAACATAATACGTTTCCACATTCTTCTCTACCATTGTTCCTTTAATGGCTTAAAAACAAATTAACAGAGAGTGTTATCATTCTGCAAACTGGCATATGAAATAACACATACTCCCTCTGTCCCATAATTATTGTCCGGTACACTTGTGTTTGTTGTCACAAAATACTTGTCCGATCTGTCACACTTGTGTATACAGAAGAAGAAATTGAAACACGGGAGAGAGTCATACAACGTTATTACTCAAGGATCAGTACAAATTGGCTGATCAAGTATCCAAAAGAAAATAAATAAAAAAGTTACCATTTTGGCATACGGACTATAATTATGGGGCAGAGGGAGTATATAACAATAATTACACATATATTTTGGTAAGGGAGGTCAAGAACTTTTCAGCCTTCCCTCGTAATTATTGGCAATTTATTGACATATCTGTGTCAGTCAGTAACAATAAATTATTGATTAGTATGTCTCTTATCTGAATTTTGCTGAAATATTTATGAATAATGTTGATATTTTTATACTTGCCTTTCTTCAGGAATAAAAATGACAAATGAAGCTCCGAAAGGACTGAGGAATAACCTTTTCCGATCATACATCAGCGATCCTGTTTCGAATCCTAATTTCTTCAATGGGTGCCTGAAAGAGGAAGAGTGGAGGCGCCTGTTGTTCAGCTTGTGCTTCTTCCATGCTGTGGTGCAAGAGAGGAGAAAGTTTGGGCCTCTAGGCTGGAACATACCATACGAGTTCAATGAATCTGATCTCAGAATAAGCGTTATGCAGCTGCAGGTAAGTTGTTTGAATTTAGATTAGGTTTTGCGTAGGGCTGAGCCGATACCAGTTTGAACTGATACCGATTCTCATTGTTACTGATACCAATGCTTGAAAATTGTAACAATTAAAAGTTGTTTAAAGTATTGATTAATATTAGTGTGGAGTATTCTACTTCATTTATAAGCATCAATCTATTTAGGGGGGTTTGGACCCTCCCCCCAGAAGATTTACAAAGTACAAAAATTAAATAATAAAAATGAAATAATAAAATAACCAAAATTAAATAATGAAAATATACTTTTGTTTAAACGAGGATTATTCATTTTTGCCAAACTTATTGGAAGGCAAGGATTATATTGTGATCATATGACGGAATCAAAAAGATTTATGCAAGATTTATTACTACTTATAACCAGAGCTCGAAAAATCCCAGTTGCCAGGTTGCCATGGCGACTAAAAATTTCAGCCTGGCGACTGATCTTTTGCTGTAATATTGCAGTTTTTTTTTTTTGCATGTACGAAATTTTGAAGATTCCAAGTTCAAATTGCAGTACAGCGTAAGTTAGCAAATGATTTTTTTATCAACGTTTTGAACATTTCATAGAATCAGGAACTATTCCTTACTCTTTGTCCCCCAACCCCTAATTTTCTGCTTTCTCACATGATTTAGCGATGTTTTGAATGTGGTGATGCTCAACTTCTTATAGTATGCACAATTGCCAGTAGGTGGTTTCCTGGCACCTGAATTTCAGAGCTGGCTCCTAGCTCTGAAGAAGATTTTTCGAGCACTGCTTATAACGTAATATTCATAAAATATTACCAGGAACTTTATTTTTCGTGAACTCGATCTAACATCCTTTTTTTATTCAATAAATACTAAATTCTTTATCTATTTGACACTAATTTTCTTAACAGAGCATTTTTTTTCTTTTACAAATTTTGCCGACCTTAATTACACATAAGCTAGATAATGAATAAATTCTGTAATATCACTATTCTTATACAGATTTATTCAATAAAAATATAATATTAATTAATTTGAATATTTTAATTAATACTATTTTATTTAATATAATACAATTATAATTATTTTAGTTTAAACATTATTTTTATTATTATTATTTTGAGGCACTTGGTTACAACCCCCCTTAAAATTTTTTAGATACTGTCACCATATACGTACATTTTTTCACATAATATTTGTACAAAATCAATATAAACTTCGAATTTTGCCTAACAGAATAATAAAACTCCGCAAAAGTGTCACGTGGGGACCATGCAAACAATGAAAATGTTGGAAAGTACAGGCCTGTATCTGTCAGAAATCCAACCAATGCTTTCTGATACCGATATCACTGGTATCGACCGATACTGATACATTGGAATCAGTATTCAGTCGGTCCTAGTTTAGTGTTAATAAAACAACAAGTCTGTACATCAAGGATTATGTCAAAAACCCTGCCTCTTCCATCTACATGGCAGAACGCTATGCAGTCCTAAAGGTGCTTAATTTTGCTTAAGTTCATACTTTCCAAAGAATTCTCATTTGCTGTGATGTGATTAGTGTGCTCCACAGTCTGGATTTGCTCTCTTCCAGGCACAGTGCAGCATATTACTTGACGGCTTGTGTCGTTATCTGTTAGTACCAAAGTTCACTTCTGCTGGGTCCCTTGTCACGTGGGTATCGAGAGAATTGAAGGAGCTGATGCTGCTGCCAAGAATGATGATGCAGATGAGGATATGCTAGTGCACCTTGTACCAACCAGAGACCTTCAGAATGTGGTTCATTCCTTTTGAAGATCTGGCAGGAAGAGTGGGATGAGGTGCCGGGGAACAAGCTTTGCACCATCAAACCCACCATTGAATCATGGCATTCCTTGTATTATCCCCCCCCAACAAGAAGTCATTTTAACTCAACTTCAGATTGGACACAGCAGTATCACCCATGGTCATTTGCTGAAAGGGCTGGACCCTCCAATGTGTGGTGTACGTAATGTCTACCAGTCTGGAAATCCTGGAAAAGTCAGGGTCATGGAAATATCAGGGAAGTTTACTATTTTTCTGGAAAATTCAATATTTTTGTAGTACCACACTAAAAATAGGTTTTTGAACAAAGAAAAATGGGACAAGGCAAGAAATTATAAATTGGTTGTAGGCAAACTATATTTCAGTTTGATGTACTGAGTATTTACAGTGGTTACAGCAAAAATTTTGTAGCAAATACTCTAGGAAAAGGGATCATGTTCTGAACTACAAGTAAAAGAAATCTACTACACTAAGCAGCCATTGAAATTTTCCATTATCTTATTGCAATTTTTTGTTGTGTTTGGTAGATATTAGGATTAATACATTATTACTATATTTTTGTGAAGTATGTATTATTTATGCTATAATTGTTCTGATTTTTTATAAAAGAGAATCTTTGTTAAACATTAGTCAATATGCGGCAAGTATTTCGTAAAAGCTCATCTCTGATACTCCTATCAGACAGTTAGTTTCTGTTCTCATCATTAATTTTAACATGTGAATATTCTAAAAACTTGGTTGAGTAAGTGTGATGTTTTGCTAAAGTATAGTGACCATTTCATACACATATTTAAATACAAGAATTGTCCTAATGACTTGGTCTGGAAAACCTGGAAAAGTCAGAAAATTTTGTTTTTATGAAATGGTAGACACCCTTGTTATTTTCAGCATATTATTATTATTGAGTGTGCCGATTTCACTTTCCTCAGACAAACTTTTTAATCTTTACAACTGTTTATCATTCATGTGTGGAAGATGCCAGTGTTTTAACATATGTTTTAGCCTTTTGAGAAGAGCAGGCATTTTATACTATTTCTGAGGAAGTTTTTAATCTCGCCTTACCTTTTTAATGTGTTGTGTTTTTCCTGTGCAGGTTCCTTTACCCTTTATAACCTTTCTCAAGGGTCTCTTTGCACCCCTTTTTAACCTTAAGGTACGATTTTTAGATAAGAGGATGGTTCCTTATATACTTTGAAGGGTGCACAATGACCATATGTGTTGACGTACCCAAAAATGTTATACCCTGTACCAGCTAACTGTAGACCAGGCGAACGAGAACAAGTAGTGACGCGAGACTGCTCCACAAATGAACAGTGAGAGAAATGGGATTGCGTAATGGGCGACTGGAGTTACCTGCTTTTCCTGCTTCACTCTGTCAGTGTTGCAAACTTTTGAAGAGGATAATGCCATACGCACATGACAAACGGGCCGTATTTTCATCTCCAGTTCCGTCCGCTTGGTTCAAGAATTTCTTATGGATAAGACAGCAAGTGCAAATTTTGATAAGCTGTACATTTAGCGTATGGACTAAGGTCTCGGCCTTATGTCCATACATGCTATGAAATTTCCATATATGTACAGTTAGGACTGTATGGTTGGCAATGCTGCATTTTCACCACTTGATTTCCCTTCTCCTCCTCTGCCGCTATGCGCAGCTCTGCTCCACAGTTAGCTGTAACAGGGTATAACTCATTCATTCTTCTTCCCCACTTGTCATAAATTTGGAACAAGAACGAGCACCTTATATTCATCCACTTTTCTTATTTCAGAACGGTGGTTATGTGAGCATTCAAGTGTTAAACATATCCAATCTTTTACAAATCAACTTTCCTATTGTACATTATAATTTCAAGTTATTGGCCACATGTTAAAAAGATACTTACTAATTATATTTACCTCTTTTTCAATTTATCTCTTATTCATAATTTCAGATGTTCCTTAATGACTATGAGGATATTCCTTTCGATGCTCTAACATATTTAACTGGAGAATGCAATTACGGAGGTCGCGTAACAGACGATAAAGATCGAAGGCTCCTCATGTCTTTACTGTCAACTTTCTATACACCAGAAACTCTTTCTGATGAAACGTGAGTACTTGCCAGTCTGTATTCTTGTTTCAGTGTTGTTGAAAAATTGTCTCTGTTCAAAATTCTTCTCCCACTGTCTGACACACACATGTTTTCTGTCACTCAGACCAAATTGTGCATTAATATATTACTATATTTGTTTATTCTCCAGTATGTTATTTCTATGGAAGACTATTTTGGTGTAATTTTATTATACAATCACTTATTCTACCAGCTTACATACAATAGAAGGTATTCTGATCTCAGAGTGATATAGATTTGTGTCAGTAATAAAATGTGTAATATAATTTTTGGCAATGATACAGGTTGCCACATTTATTATAATATAAGTGTCTTCTGTAATGGAAAATTGCCAAGAATAATAATTTATAAATCTTCAAGTTGATTGGAACAAGATTCTTTCAGATACTAATACCACCTATATTAAGGATATAAGTACCGTATTTGCTGGCATATAAGATGCACCGGCGTATAAGGTTTATCACTGAATATTATATGTAATTTACAATATTTCAAATATAAAGTAATAAGCAGATCTACTCTCAACAAATAACTTATGTAATCTAACTAGCAAAATAATACATTTTAATCATCTTCGTCAAAACCCAGACATTCATCTCCAGAGCTATGTAAATGAAGAGTCACTTAAACCTCTTCTGAATCAGAATCTGATTCCTCATACAACAAATTGTTCTCTCTACTACCTATCCAGTGCATTACTAATGCCACACTTCTTGAATGATTTAACCACCTTCTTAGTTTTCACAGCATCCCATGAAGCTTTAATGCATTCACAAATTTGTGAAATGCTCGGCCTCTTCCTTCTTCCTGGTGGTGTAACCTGAGTATCGCCACATAAGATGTACCCTGTTTTTCAGACCTATTTGTAAAGGAAAAGAGTGTATCTTATATGCGAGGAAATACGGTATATACCATATCAGGTCAGATTAAGTAGAATATTAAGTTGTGGGCTTAATGGTGACTGTGAAGTCCTTAAATTTTTATTTTTTTATTTTTCTATTACAGTTGTAAGTTCAATTATTTTGTTAATCACTAGCTTCATTTTGTTATTATTGGGAATAATATTTTTGATTAAAGATATTACAATTTTTTTTGAATGAAGTATTGTTAATTTAATAGTTCTAATACTTAAAAAATCTCAACATCTTACATGCTTGTATTTTGAATGCTACTTGTAATTTTACCTGTTGAAAGCAGTATGTGCTTTGTGATTATCTCATTTCATACTTGCAATTAATCCAGTGGTTTAAGATATTCATTAAAAAATTATAAGTGACTCTTTTTTTGTTACAGGTACACATTTTCAGAGAGTGGTGTTTACTTCATCCCCACTGACCCAACGTACATCAACACTATAAAATATATTCGTTCTCTACCATTGAACCCACTGCCAGAAGTATTTGGTCTTCACGATAATGCAGACATAAGCAAGAACAATCAGGAAACTCAGGAGGTATCAATTTTTGCAATTTATAATGAAACATAGAATTTAGCTAGTGCCGCGGTGACTACCGTGAAGGGGACCCAGTTTCTATTTCCAGGGTGGGAATAAAGTGGGAATTTTTCAGACCTTGTCCCTGCATAAAGTGGATCTGGGATTTGCCCAGCCTGAAATCAATGTGTACCTGGGGGGAACCCTGGAGGGGTAAAGGCAGCCAGAGCATGGTGCTGGTCACATCACCTCCAAAATGAACAAAATCGAGCATAAAGTGTGCCTTCATGGCATGGTGCTATATGCACGGGTAACTTTACCTTTTTTTTTTACCTTTACCTTTAGAATTTAGCTAAAGAGCCTTTGTGTAAGTCTATGTACTGTACAGTGTAGTGGAAGGTAATCCTTTTTCTTTTCTTTTTGAAAGCATGTTTTGATATTGGTTGAAGGTATTACCAAATACCATCTCAGGGTTCCCACACACCTGGAAAAACCTGGAAATCTCAGGGAATTTGAAAAAAGTAAAATTCGCAGGGAAATCTCAGGCAAAATCACCTAATTGAGTCACATTGAAGTACATCTGATGGGTTAGAATGTTCTCCTACCTGTTGATTTTCTTCACACAAGCTGCTTTGAAGACACAGGCTATTCAGAAATCAACTTCCGATTGGCTCATAAGAAGCAATACATAACCAAAGCAACATGGAACATGCGCATTAGACAGCAGTAATGTGTAATCACACTCCACACACAACAATAGCTCATTTCCTTCAACAGTGCGCAAGTAGGAACTGACGAACATGGACGCTCGTATTACTGCTCCCACCAGTTGTGAGGTATGATTCGATTCCTTCAAGCAGGAGTCAACGCAGCTGAAATTCATCGTCTACTGTGTCATATTTATGGTAATGGTGTTATAAGTGATATAGTGCTGTGAGAGACTGACTGGAGCAGGAAATTTAAGGCTGACTGGAGCAGGAAATTTAAGGCTGGGCATGTGGATTTGCATAATGAAGGAAGTCAAGGAAGACCTTCAATTGTGACCGATGAACTTGTCCGACAAATTGAAGAAATTGTGTGAGCAAAACGCCATATCACAATTTCACAACTCTCCGAGGAATTTCCTCAAATTTCCAGGACACAATCGGCGATGAATTTCGGCTGCTTTGATTCCTGCTTGAAGAAAACAAATCACATCACCCACTTCACAACTGGCGGGAACAGCAATATGAGCATCCATGTTCATCAATTCGTACTAGCATACTGTTGAAGCAAATGGACTGCGGTTGTGTGTGTGGACAATTACAGATTACTGTTGGCTGCTGCGCATGCGCCATGTTGCTTCGGTTGTGTATTGCTTTCTACGAGCCAATTGGAAGTTGATTTCTGAATAGCCCTCGTATATGTTTATTTTTCAGTACAGATTAATTGATATTGTGTCCATTTGTAAATGTGTTTTTCAAAAGTGTGAAAATATTTGTTCTATATGTGGTATGTTTGGAATGTTATTTTGTGTACTGCAAAACAGTTGGGATAGGTGTTAACTCAGACAAATATCTGTAACCGTAGACCTTAATTATATATGCACAGGGATTCTTCATTTAGTTTGATTTCAGAAAGTGAACTGATGTGATGTGAAGTATTTCCCAGTACCGATAAACTACCGATATAAAATTTACTGATTCCGATAACTGAGCCAATGCAAAATTGCAAATGATTCTTGCATAACATTCATTCACCTCCTCAATTATTGTATGTAACCAAGTGATTCAATATGATTTACTTTAATAATGAACTGCTTATTTAGGTGGCCGCGATGGCTCAGTCGGTAATGTGTCTGACTACCATGCTAAAGGTCCCAGGTTCGATCCCCGGCCGGTTCAAATCCGGGAACTTTTCTAACGGTGGAGGTGGCCCCGGCGCACACCCAGCATCGAATAACATGGGTACCTGGGGGAAACATCACACAACAACACATCACCCCCACTCACGACTGGATCAAGAAAGTGTGGGGCGTTACGCCCACACCCCCTATACGCCTTCATGGCATGGTGCTATGCACAGGGGAGCACTTTACCTTTTACCTTTTTACTGCTTATTTAGACATGTCACAAAACCATGACATACAATTGTATTTTCTTATTCATATAAGTAATAAAATATGGCTAAAATTATCAGTAACATTACTGATACACAGATATGCCCATACCGATAGAGTAACAATTAGTTTGCTTGTGCTGGGTCCCCAGTCATGTAGGCATCAAGGAGAATGAAGGAGCGATGCTACCACCAAGTCTCCTGTTGCAGATGACAGCTTTCTCGTCCACCTTGTTCTCGTTCTCTCTCTCGCCGAGAATATGTCATCCTAACTCTGCTTCGAATCTGACACAGCTGTCTCACACATTGCCATTTGCTGCAAGGGCTGGACCCTCTGCTGTGTCGTATCTGTAATGTTGTTTTAAGTGTTCGGCGCATTCTTCTCGCATGTGCTGATTTTAATTTCCTCAGAGTTTTAACCCAACGATTTATCTTCCATTCATGTTGGGAGGAGATGACAGTGTTTTACCAAGTGTTTTTATCTTTTTTGAGAAGAGCGGCCCTTTTACACTGTTCCTGAGGAAGTTTTTAGACTATTTTTTAAATTTCGTGTTTGTTCTGTGGAAGTCCCTTTGCAACTTGTATTTTTAACCTTTCTCAAACATCTCTTTACACGCCTTTACTTTTTTAAAATTTTAAGGTAAGGGTTTTTAGATAAGGGAATTTTCCCCATATACTTAGAAGGGTGCAAAATTACCCCAAAGACCAAAGTACCTAAACAGTTTAAATCAATCAATCAGCTAGTCCATCTCATCTCTAATAATAATAATAATAATAATAATATGGTGGTGATGTTATGGCTATGAGGGGTAATGTAGTTTATTGTAAAAAAAATAAATAAACAATATTGCACTGTGTATTGTATATATAATAATATAACCTGTGGCTCTACAGTCCTTGAAGGGCCTAGGCAGATGTCCCGACTACCAGTCTCCCTCTCACGTTTCTACCTAGAGGTGTGGAGATCTTCAACCGGTAATGGGGTGACGTGGGATCAGCACGTTGAACCACCGGTTGTTATAGGAGATTTCAGAGACTGGAGTACACTACTCACTCGTAGCTCCCCAATTTCCTCATGATGGTGGGTTGCCACTGGTCCTATACACAGGCCAAGAACCCAGGTGTACTCTAACCCATGCTGTCCCGCAGTTGGAGCCCAAAGCACAGTGCCTTAGACCACGCGGCCATGAAGGAGGGTGCACTGTGTATTGACTACTCTGAAAAAAAATTGAAGATTCTGGAAAACTCATGGAAGTCTCAGGGAAAATACATTTCAAGTTCACGTGGGAACCCTGCATATTTATTCATGTATTGGTCACTTTTCTTTTATGTAAAATAGGATGAAAAGTGAGGTACAGCTTGTACTAAAGATAACTGAAGGTCATACTTAATTTGAAACTACCAGCATGCAGTTCTTTTTGTAGTAAATTAACACTATTGATCATCATCAGCTGCTTAAACAAGATTCAGTCACAAGCTACAAGTTTGGAAAATAAATTATATCAGTCATTCTCAACCTTCATGAGACTGTAAGCTGGTATTTTTTTTTTTTGCTTCAATCCTTACAATTTTACTCGTAAGTACCTTTCGATTTTTTTTTATTTTGTGCAAATATGCACCCTTGAAATTAATTATTAATAAATAAATTGTGGCATAGTAATAAAGGATCAGTTATGTTTAGGGTTGTAGACAAATATGAAATTAGGTTTAAAATTATTGTTTGAAACGTCATGATTTCATCTTGGACTCTATTTCAGCTGTTGCTAGGTGTCCTCTTCACGCAGACTGAAATCTCTTCAGGAGGTGGTGATGCCGGGACAGGAAGCATGGCGTTGGATATAGCAGCAGATATTTTATCCAAACTTCCTCCACCATATGACTTAGCTGCTGTATCAAAGCAATATCCAGTGCTCTATATGAATTCCATGAACACTGTTTTAAAACAGGTAAACTTCAAATTTGATATACAAGGGACGGTGAAATGAAAACCTTAAATTTGTTTTTGTTTTTTATCTAGTAGATTTCTGTATGTAAAGTTACACAAGTTTGCTGCATTCTAACATAGACCCATTGCTGATCCACATGTATTTTCAAGTCTGAGTTAGTGCCTGTATATCTCAAGAAGAAATCTATGTGCCGTCATTTATGAGGCATTGCGAAGGTATTTCCACCCATCTGCGTGTGAACTGAGGCCATTGTCGAACTTGCTCTTCTATTTGTAAACTTGCTGGCATGGTAAGCATGCATAGACACATTGAGTTTTCATTTGCCATAGAATGTCTATAAGTTTTAGGCTTCGAGAGGGCAAGAAACCACTGCTCCTTGCTGGTGCATCTTTAAAATGAGAAAAGTGGTCATTAAATCAGGCACACACAGGAGATGTATTACGTAGATATTTCAGCGAAAAATGCTGGCTCGACCAGGACTCGAACTATGCCATTGCTCTACCACTGAGCTACTGAGCCAGCCTGGCCTCACCTGATTTTTCGCTGTTGCTGTTTTACCTGTGTGGAATCGTCTCTGTTTGTGCTACGGCAATTGGATCTGTTGCCTTTGAAACACTGTAGATGTTGATGTTGCCTGGTTCCTCCTAATGTAGAGACGTCAATTCATTAAATTAGGCACACACAGAAGATGTAATATCAAAATATTTACATAGTAAATTTCCTGTGTATGCCCAATTTGTTGAATTGACACCTCTACGCTGGGAGGAACCAGGCAACGTCGACGTCTACAGTGTTTCAATGGCAACAGACCCATTCTGGTAGCACTAGCAGAGACGATTCCACACAGGTAAAACATCGACAGCGAAAAATCAGGCGAGGCCAGGCTGGCTCGGTAGACAAAAGTGGTGTTGTGAAACTCACTTGATCAGTGTTCCAGCCTTGAGATCGTTTTGTAAATAACAATCAATACCTCTTGTTTACAGTCTGTCCTGTAATTATAGTCTGACTTTTAAGGTTATCATTTGACTTTCGCTAGTATAATAGTGGGATATAAAATTTTAACCAATACAAATGAAGTACCAGTATTGATAACCAATATTAAATCATTAATACACTTCCGTACTTAACCTTTAAACAGCCAATGATTCATATATGACCCATAGAAATTATAGGCAAAAACAGCCAATGGGTCATATATGACCCCCCCTCCCCCCTCCCCTTTTTCTCTAATATGCAAATTTGCTATTTTTAGCCAAAATGCAGGATTGTACATATTGCGTCATATTTCAGCATGTATGAGAACTAGGGACTTGAAACAAGTTTCACTTTGTTGCAAAAGGTCTACTCTTTGAAAACAATGCAAAAGTTTGTGCCCTTTTTCCAAAATAACGGGAGAAGAGGGGGCGAACGCCAGATTTTTTTTTCTTTCTGAATTGTACACGATCACGTGCTCCGATTTTTTTGCTTTCAAACAAAAGTTATCCGAAGTAGATTGCTCAAATAGTCTCCGAGATATACTAATTTATTCTCTAATATGCAAATTAACCATTTTTGCCAAAATGCAGGATTGTACATATTGCATCATATTTCAGCCTGTATGAGGACTAGAGACTTGGAACAAGTTTCACTTTGTTGCAAAAGGTCTATTCTTTGAAAACAATGCAAAACTTTGCACCCTTTTTCCAAAATAACAGGAGAAAAGGGGGTGAACGCCAGATTTTTTTTCCATTGAAATTTAGGGACTTGGCCCCTCCCAACCCCGTTTTTCTCACTTGGGCTTTCTGAATTGTACACGATTGTGTTTTCCGTTGTTTTTGCTTTCAAACAAAAGTTATCCGAAGTAGATTGCTCAAATGGTCTCAGAGGTATAACGTTTTTCTGAAATAAGTGTAAAAAATCGCATGCAAAGGCCGCGGCGAGAGAGGGGTTACTTTCGGAAACCGGCTCGGCTGTTTAAAGGTTAAGATGTATAACGAGGTATTTTGAATTTGTATTTTATGTTACTTTCTGCCTCTGTGCTAATTGAGATGATGAGGGTGAATGATGATTACATGAAATTGATGAAGAAATGCCTAAGTCAGGACTCAAACCCAGTATCTTTAGTGGCGAGATCACTCCACACACTTTAACCACCAAAGTGCAATATAACAAGGTAACAGTTCCACGACCAGGTTACGTTACTCATTTGTAGCTCTCTAATTTCCTCATGATGGTGGGTGGCCAATGATCCGATACACAGGCAGAAATCAGGAGAAAAGTTGTTACCCTTCCCCGAGGAGACTCGAACCAGCATCCCGTAGCCGGAGCCCAAATCCTGAGGCATTAGACTACACATTCACAGTGTGGGACATTGGAATCACCTGGTTTCATATTAATTGAGGGAAACAGACCGTTTGTGTTCTTCACAGGATATTTACTATTCATATCAGATTAATAGAATATTGATATCAGAAGCAGTAATTTCTGTACTGATTCTTTAGCAATATCAGTTACATCACTACTTTATGTACATAATACGAGGGTCACTATTTATATTTTGAGCCTAACAATGAAAATACAGGAATTTGGCATTGAAGACTGCTTTATTGTTTTTCGAAGTATTCTCCTTTATGGTCAATACACTTTTGCATTCGTTCGAACCATTTGTCAAAGCAGTTTTTCCAATCTTCTTGAGACACCTCCATAATATGGTTTTTGAACGCATCAACGGCGTCTTCCGCAGACGAAAATCGTTGTCCACGCAATTTATTCTTGACATTCGGGAACAAGAAGAAGTCATTGGGTGCCAAATCAGGACTGTACGGCGGATGACCCATCAATTCGATTTTTTGACTGTTCATAAAGTCGGTTGTTAGACGAGATGTGTGACAGCTGGCATTGTCTTGATGAAGAATGATCCGACGGCGTTTGTTTGTTTTCCGTATTTGACCGAAGACCTTTGGCAAACAAATTGTTGTGTACCATTCAGAGTTGACCGTTCTACGTTCCTCTAAAGGCACAGTTGCCACATGACCAGTTTTCCCGAAAAAACAGGCGACCATTTGTTTCGATGTGCTTCGAGCGCGAACAACTTTTGTTGGATTGGGTTCATCTTGAAACACCCATACAGTCGACTGCTGTTTACGTTCCGGCTCATGTGCATATATCCATGATTCGTCACCTGTTACAATCTTATATACGTCTTTTGAAGCACCACAATTGTATTTATTGAGCATTTGTTTGCACCAATTGACGCGAGCGTCTTTTTGAGTTTTTGTCAAATTGTGTGGGATCGAACGAGAACATACCTTTCTCACAGCTAAATGATCATGTAATATTTTATATATGCTGGTGGAACTAATGCCTATGGTTGCCCCAATCTCACAGTATGTCACATGACGATCTTGCAGTGTTAGGTTTTGCACAGCATCAATGTTTTCTTGAACAACAACTGATTTTGGACGACCTTCGCGAATCTCGTCGGTGAGCGAATGGCGGCCACGATTAAATTCGTTATACCAGCGTTTCACAGTGGCAAAGGATGGGGCTTCATCGCCAAATGTGGAAGTAAGTTGATTGATGCACTCTTGTCTTGATAATCCACGTCAAAAATTGTAAAAAATCATCGCACGAAAATGTTCAGGAGTTAATTCCATTTTATTGTTGTCGCGCAATCTCCAAGGCAACATAAACAACACAAATCAAGCTATTGACAAAACATTTGAAGTACGTTATGGTCAATAATGCCAGACGATTCCGTGCAAACGTCAAATCGCACCTAACTTCAATCAGTGTTGCCAAGGCTCAAAATATAAATAGTGACCCTCGTATAAAGTTCATTTTTGCCCAAGGTTGCTAAAGCTCCAGGAACCCATAAATTCTAATGGGTTCTATTGGGTTCCGTAGCAGGACTGGAACCTTTTTTCTTCCACAATTTAAATTCGGTCCAAGTTGCATATTGTTTCATTTCTATACGGAACTTTGACCACATTTAAATTTAACTGGTAAAAAGGTTCCTGGACCGAATTGAAATACTTTAAACATGAAAAGGTTCTTTGCTGTCCAGAATCCATTTACGCTTGCTGATGTTCTCTCCTGGACCAGAATTGAATTTACTTAAAAAAACTCCGCAAAAATGTCATGCATCATTTTTGCAGACCCCGAATTGGGGAAAAAGTACCACCAGTATTATGATACATTGACATCAGCTTGGCTAGTTCCAATCATGTTAATGACACTGATATAGAGTACCTGGTTTTTATATTATACTTACAGGAGCTCATCAGGTTTAACCGTCTGATCGTGGTTGTGAAGAGTACTTTGGTCAATGTGCAGAGAGCAGTTAAAGGGCTTGTCGTGATGTCGAGCGAGCTTGAAGAGGTTCACAACAGCCTGCTCGTTGGGAGAGTGCCCGCTGCATGGGCTTCCAAATCTTACCCTTCACTAAAGCCACTTGGTGGATATGTCACGGATTTGCTAGCAAGGTATTGAAATTGATGTGGTATGTTTGACTATAAGTAACTAACTTTGTCACAGAAAAATGTTCTAAAGACAAAATCAATGTTCGTTCATATAATTTAGTTCTGACTTAAAAGTTTGAACTCAAACGAGGATAGAGCAGAGGTCCCAACAGTGTTAGCCCAGGGCCTCCACGTAAGTAAATCTATACCCTGTCCCAGTTATCTGTGGAGCAGACGAACTAGAACAAGTCTCTGCACAAGTAGTGACGTGAGACGTCTCCACCATATGTGAGAGGAATGGGATTGCCTGATGGAGGCGACTGGAGTTGCCCAATTTCCCTGCTTCGCATTGGCTTTGCCCATTCAATTTCCCTCCTCCTTCTCTGTTGCTATGCGCGGTCCTGCTCCACAGTTAGCTGGGATGGGGTATAGGCCTGACTAGAATAGAACAGTGCAGGGGTGGTATCAACTAAAGAAACAAGTAAGCAAAGTTAATTTTTTTTTTCTTCAGAAAACTTACTTTTTAATGTAGGTTTTTTTTTTTTGTTGCACCTGTGTTTATATCGTTATTATATGAATATTTTCAGTCACAACCAGGCCTGGATTTAGGGCAGGGAGGTGGGGGGGGGATGTTAGATCTTCTGGCCTACCGTGGAAAAATTGCTTTGAAAAGGGCTATATATATTATCTTTTTTTTAAATAGATATATGCAATGTGGTAAAAAGGGTGTCCATAAATTATCTTTACAACTTTAGACTTGAATAATTAGAATAACTTGAAAACTATACTAGATAATGACAAACTTGCATAAGAGGTTACGTCTGTATGCCTACAAGGTGTAGCTGCTTCAGGCACTTGGGTATTGGACTTCGTCTCTATAAACCAGGCTACACACTGAGCTTTTTCCTGTGGCGTCCACATTTTTCGTCAAATCTGCGTCACCTGGAAAATAAAAAAAACTTTATGAGTTTTCTTGTCACATGCTGAAAACCGTTTGTCAATATCTAGTATAGTTTTCAAGTTATTCAAGTCTAAAGTTGTAAAGATAACACTGGGGAACAAAAAAAAGATTTTATTTTGTGGCATAAAGTTTAATAACAGTTTCAGCACACAAAACAGCTGTGATTGCCAATTGTATGATTGGTTCAGTTCAATTGACTCCAGTTATAAAAATAAACACACCATGGAAAATGTAGGCGGTAAAATTTCTCTACGCTTTTCTCGGTAATATCAAAATTTGATAATGGGCTGGAATTCCCATTAAGAAACTTATTTATTTATTTGTAAATTGTTGCTAGGCAACTTATGAAGCATTGCTAGGCAATATATCGGACACTCAACAAAGCTTAAGGAAGAATACCAAAACAAAAAATTGGTTTTAGAAAAAAATTGAATATGCTGAACATAAGTGGCTCATATGTCTGGATTTGAAGATAGTGAATTTTTTACTAGGACAGCAAAGTGGGTACACAAAGTATCCCTGTTTCCTATGATTGTGGGATAGTCGTGCTAGAGAAAAGCATTGGACGATAAAAGTTTGGCCCCCAAGGGAAAATATTAGTGGGAAAAGCTAATATCATTCATGAACCGCTGATAGATAGGGACAAAATCATCCTTCCGCCACTGCATATTAAACTTGGGTTGATAAAACAGTTTGTCAAGGACTTAGATACAAGTGGTGATTGTTTCAAATATATATGCCACACTTTTCCAGGACTAAGTATTGAAAAATTGAAGGCAGGAATCTTTGACGGACCACCACAAATTCGTACACTTATAAATGATGTCAATTTTACAACTTACATGTCTTGCATCAAATCTGAGGCCTGGCTGAGCTTTGTGTCCGTCGTCAAAAACTTTTGGTGGAATCACAGAGCAGAAAAGTACCCCGATATAGTTGGAAATATGTCGAAAAATTGGGAGCTAGTATGAGTGTGAAGATACATTTTCTACATAGCCACATTGACAGATTCCCTGAGAACCTTGGTGATTTTAGTGAAGAACAGGTAGAAAGGTTCCATCAGGGTATAAGGATAATGGAAGAAAGGTACCAGGGACGGTGGGATCGCTACATGATGGCCAACTACTGTTGGAGCTTACAGAGGGATTGTCCTAAAAAGCAATACAGCAGGAAATCATATAGAAAACGTTTCACAATAGTTTGTTACTTCATTGTGTACATTAGGCCTATATAAATTTATTTTTATAATAATGATTGTAATCACAAAAAGAAATATTAAATTGTTGTTGAAAGTTCATTTATATGTATGTCTTATGTTTCCGCCATTTTGGTTTAGTTGCATTTATTTCATAAATTAGAGCCAATTCAGGAAATATATGATTATATCATTATTCAGCAGCATGAAATTGCCCTAAATTAGCTCTCAAACACTGTGCCGCAATTTCACTGTTCCCCAGTGTAATTTATGGACACCCGTATAACTAACCATCAGACATAACTTAGTCTCGGAAGATTGTAACTGAAATTGCATAAGTGTTAGCATCACACCTCTGCATATTTAAATCCGATCCTGGTAGCTAAGTTGAGCAATTCACATTTTACAAACATCTTGTATGTGGAAACAAACAAATATTCTTCAATTGTTTTCAACTCGCACTAAAGTACCAATTAGAGGTACTTAGTTGCATATGGATAATTTATATTAAATTACTAAGAAGTTAACCAAAACCAGTCAAATTTAAATGAAGGGGGTTGGGGAGCAGCAAATTTTCCCATTCTGAATTTTCTTTCTCAGACTCTACATTTCTTTCTTAACAGGGGAAAGGCCACCTCTTCCCATTCAAGGGTATGTGTAGCATCGTTGTGATTTTTATTATACAGGGTTAGCCTAAAAGAAATGGACACTTTTAAAGTTTTACAGAAAGAAGAGTTTTAATAATACAGCTGAAATACTTACATGGTTTGAAGAATATGTCCTGAAGTTTACATTGGCAAGTTACAAGTGTTCTAGTGTGACCCTTTTGTAACACAACAGATATCAATGCGATAGTCCAATTCTCCTCTACCAGGACCTTATCCCTTGCACAGACAACCAGTTTCCTCAAATTTCTTGCTCCAATCATAGATGGACTGCCTTGTGGGTGGTTGTTTACCATACCATGTTCTAAAACGATGCTGCACGATATTAACATAATTTGTTTTTGCAAATTCAATCACGCAGATAGCCTTCTCCATCTGGCTAGCAGCCATACTGCTCGACTTACGTCAAGGGTGCTCACGTGATGCTGACGTCACGAAGACAAACGAAAAACGGAGGTCGTAAACTTGAAGACTTTCTCTATGCAACAGTACTAAATGCTTTCTAATGTAACAAACAAATTTCAATTTATAAAGCGTTTAAACTGTCTATTTCTTTTAGACTAACCCGGTATATTCATAATAAGTTTTAGTTTCGTAGGTTAATTTTAAGCAGGCGCGGTTGGCCCTATAGCGCACAGGATCAGTGAACCCCCAGTAATATACGATAATCACCTCGAGAATGAACAATGTCTTTAAATTTTCACATTATTTCGCTAAAAATTCTACACAATAAGTCATGTATTTGTGCCCGTAACACGGCGAACTCTCTTGCTGAGAAGAAGAAACCGCGAATCGGCCGCCCTGATACAGACCCTCAGTTGAACCCCCACAGGACAGCTCGTGCCATTGTGAAAGCTTCGTGCGGGAGCAGAAGCGCGAGGAGGGTATAGGACAAAATACATGGGAGATGAGATTCCAGAACCTATGTCTCTACCCAACGGTCATGCTCCTTTCTCGCTGCTTCCTCCCTTCCAGTGTTGCTGTGTGCGGTTCAAGTTTGAAGCGCACACATTACATATTCAATCTTCTCTTGTATCATTTTTGCACCGAACTTCTTGGAATAAATGCAAGATTGTGTCAGAGATGGATGAGTGGAAACAAATAGAAGCTGGAATTAGATGCGATGAATTAAAATAAAGGAGATACATTACCAAAATACCTTGTGCATGCATTCAGAGGTTTTTCCTTAAAGGTGGAAACACTTCGGGTTCGCAAAAGAGAAAGAATGGCGCGAAGACGTGACTCGCTATCGCTCAGTGTCAAAGTCTCAAGTTTTTTAGTTTTTGAAGTGCTTGGATACTTGTTGGAAAGTATTAAGTGATGCTGCGAGTGAAACGAGGGATGGACTTTACCTAGGTTATGTCATTTGATGCAGTGTAGGCGTTGCTGTCCGTGCAGGTAAGAAATGACCGATAGAAATGCACATAATTAACGTAAACAAACTTCCTTGTCCACTGAAAAAAAGCGTGTGCTTGTCGACCAGCCCCAAATTTGAACAAACCTGTCGCGTATAAATGAAAGGATCTCAGGTTCGATTTCTAGTATGCGCATGCCATTAGTTGCCATTTCCCTTTAACAAATGTAGGACCAGTTCTGATTAGTCAGCATGGATGTCCGGAAGGGGAAAAGGGGGCCGCCCCCCCATGGAAATTGAATGTAAACCAAAAATTATATATTACACGCATATAATTTAATTTCAGTCACAGTAATTTTTGGTAATTATTATAAAAGCGTTACAGTAACTTCAGACTGAAGGAGTGTTTTTTGCTCCTCGTGGGGAAAAAATATATTACTTGCCCCTACTTGAGGACGTCCATGATATTCCAACAAAACTCAACTTTTTTCATAAAGGCACAATTTATTGTAGTTTCTGCCCTAAATTTATTCGCACACCCCTACAACAAAACCTTATACTCCCAGATAAAAATAATTCTTGACAAAGCTTTTAAACCCTCCCCCATCCTTTTGTTGGGCGAAGGAAGTATATTTAGCGGAAAGTGAATATATGTCACATCACTTCAGTGAACCCCCGGGTAAATAATGCACGAGCCGCGCCTGTTTTAAGACGAATCTTCCTGAACAAAAGTCAGTGTGAAACTGTTAGTTGTACATATAAAAAATGTTGTTCTCTGGCTTTACTTTGAATACTTTATTATTCACTACATACAGTGAAATTCCAATTTTACATTCCTGGATTTACTTTTGCCTGTATTATAACAAGTGGTCCGTAAGTCCTTACCCATTCACATATTTTATGTGTCCAGTGTATCTGTGTGCTGTCCTTCATTCTCGCTGCATAATATTATGCGACGCCATGTTCTGCGAGACATTTTTCGCAACGTAGCAGTGGTTATTGTTTCAAATGCCGCTGTAACAGCTGCCCTCAACCCCATTGGAATTATAACATTGTTTCGACACATTGTCCTCTATGTATCCCCAAAGAGAGTTATCACTCGTCAAGTCCGGACTTTCATAGGAGCCGGGAGCCGGGCCCTGTGGCTGAGTGGTTAGCACATCGCGCTGCGACGCCAGGGGTCCCAGGTTTGAATCCCGCTTGGACATGGTTGTTTGTGAATGTCCATTCATCAATTTCATCACTCATCCCTATCTTCGCAAATTAGCCAAGAGGCACAAGACGCGAAGTAAAATAAAATAAGTCAAATAAGTCAATTATAGGAGCCGGGCATGGGAGTCCAGAAGGGGGGGCAAGGGAGGCCATGCCCCCCTCCCCTGGAAAATGAAAGTCACCAAAAAATATGTATTTCACACATATAATTTCAATTTAGCCACAATTATATGTGTTAATTATTGCATGAACACCATAAATTCAAATTTAAGCAATGTTTTTTAGGGAACAACACTATTTTTGGGGAAAATTTGCCTTCGTTTGCCCCCCCCCCCGGAAAAAATACCTTCCTTGCCCCTCCCTGGAAAAAATCCTGTGGACGTCCATGGAGCCGGGGATATTTCAGAACCACGACCTATCCATTTGTTAGGATAAGTGTCATTGAGATATTAATGCACACAGAGGGCATAATGTGCCGGAGAGCCATCTTGTTGAAACCAAACCTTGTCTCTGATTCCAAGTTCATCGAGTTTCAGTATAAACCATTGTTGTAACATATTGAGATATGAGATATGGTTTACTGGTCCATGAACATGGCATTGCATAATATTATGCGCAACAGCACACAGAAAACTCTGTACACTAGATACATAAGATATATGAATGGGTAGGGACTTACAGGCCACCCTGTACATTCAGTTTTCATAGTCCCAATAGAACGAAATATAAAATTTTGCCCAAATTTCACATCTTCCTACATTTTAAGTTTTTCTTTTGTCTTGGCCCCGTGAAAAATATAAAACAGAGGTCCCATTGTATTCATAAGCAGCATATTTCACACACTTATTGTTTGCTAAATCATTTCTAAGATGCCTACTTATTTGATGTTGGCAGTAAGACTATTTCTTGAGTTAAAATACTTGATATAGTTCATTACTGTTGTTTTTATAATGCAATTCGAATTGCCTTCCATTTGATATAACATCTTGCTTGAAGAATATCTAAAGTACCTTTTGGATCTTGAATCTAAGTTGATGCTACTTCACCCTATCAGGAGTTCAACCCAGCTTGGTAGCTCAGTTGGTAGAGCAATGGCATGATATGCTATAGGCTCTGGTTCGAGTTCTGATCAGGCCTGCATTTTTTAATTTAATTTCTATAAATACAGACTAGTACTCACTTTTTCCCCGAAACTGTTTTTATTTGTAGTTCTATTAATTTCAGTGGCCACTGCCACCATCCTCATTGGAACTTGTTGTGTGCAATTAATAGAACTGCAAATAAAACAGTACTGCGGAAAAAGTGAGTACTAGTCTACTACCGCGTCTCTCATTTCTCAATTATGAATTAATTTCTATGTAGTACACCTCCTATTTGTGCCAAATTTAGGGTTGTAATACGTCCGAATTTTTTGGCACAGTCTCGGAATCGAATCATTTGCCCCGGAGTCCTAAAATGTTTCTTTGGAATGCGCTAATGTCCCAGAATCGGGATGGAAAGCACAAGTGATAAAGACTGTACTTTCATGAAAATTACTTCTATTTAAATGCATGGATGTGGTAAAATGTTCATTTTACAAAACAATCTTACTGCACTTTGAACTGCTCCCTCTCAGTAATACAATAGTTATTGAGTTACAAGAAGGAGCTGCACAGATCTTTGACTTCATGATGGTGCTGCTGAATGTACTTGCTGACAACAGTTAAAGGCCTCTTCTACTGTTATGGCGGCCGATCCTAATACTGGCAAGGAAAGCAGGGAAGCCACCAATCCAGCACGATAAGAAACGCAGCAGCCTGTATAACAAGGTTTAAGTAATACTTCCTCCCACCGCATTGCAACTCTCGGTGCCACTGCTGTTGTCTGGTTGGTCTGCTACCTATTCCCCGCTCCCCTTGCCAGCATGAGGATCGGCTGCCGTAACAGTATAAAAGACGTGTAGTAATGTAATGTTACTTTTATTTCCATCTGTTTGCAGTGCTTAATTTCAGTTGAGATTCCCTTCCATTGTCTAGTAAGCTGCTTACTGTAAGCAGTCAGTGCTCGGGTGCTTATCTGTTCAGTGCGCAGTGAGATAGCAGCTTAGTTAATTATGACACCGAAAAGGAAGCGTAAGTTTCATGATAGACTTTGAAGTGAATTTCCATTTACTAAGAATAGTAAAATATATGATAATGAGACCATCCATAATAATTATGGTGTACAGTCATAGAAAAAATACTTCCCCATAGAGCCTTAATACCAGTATTGTTATGGGGGAAGTATTTCTTTCCATAACTGTACATATATATTACATTATCTGGTCCAGCCCCCCTCCCCCTCTCCCCCATCTGCATCCCAGATTTTCACTTATAAAATATAGCAACCCTAACCAAATTGATATGGAATAAGGAATCATGTAATACTACAGTGCATGAAAAAAAAAAAAATGTGACATGTTAATGTCTTCCAGGTTGAAATTCTTACAAGACTGGATCGACAATGGTGCTCCAGCTATTTTCTGGATTTCTGGATTTTATTTCACCCAGTCGTTTTTGACTGGAGTTTCACAGAATTATGCTCGAAGAAACAAAATTTCCATTGACCGTTTGGGATTTGAATTTGAAATTATGGATACGGAATCCAGCATGGTGGATGAGCCAGAGTTTGGAGCATACACCAGGGTAAGTCAAGTAGAGTTAGTACAGTTAAGAAGGAATTAGAAAACATATCCTAAGAATGAAAGTTTGTTTTAGCTGCTGAGGCCTCCTGCTATCTCGTGATCGTCACGTTGCAAAAATTTGGCCACTTGATTTTGTTAGAAAAATTACAATAGAAGTTTTCAAAGCAGCTTTTTTTGAAGCTTAGAATCTAACTAACTATACTGAACGCAACTCCAATTGGTGGCTGGGAAACAGTGAATCAGTGCTCAGTCACAAGGTACCGAATGTTGTTCGGGGTACAAAACAAATGAGCGTTGGATCCACCACATGTTGCCAAATGTACTGTAAAACGAGAAAGGGATTCTTTCCTCTCATTCATGCCACATGGCCTGCCCACTTAAGTCTAACTAACTAACTAACTCTCTAGCCTTCTTAAACCTGAAGGTTCATGGCTGCAGCAACACAGGCCTTCCATCTGTCCCTATCTTGAGCAAAATCTATATACTCTTTTCCATCCCTACCGATTTCTTTTAGGTCTATCTCAACATTGTCCCTCCCTAACTAACTCTCTAGCCTTCTTAAACCTGAAGGTTCATGGCTGCAGCAACACAGGCCTTCCATCTGTCCCTATCTTGAGCAAAATCTATATACTCTTTTCCATCCCTACCGATTTCTTTTAGGTCTATCTCAACATTGTCCCTCCCTAACTAACTCTCTAGCCTTCTTAAACCCGAAGGTTCATGGCTGCAGCAACACAGGCCTTCCATCTTTCCCTATCTTGAGCAAGATCTATATACTCTTTTCCATCCCTACCGATTTCCCTTAGGTCCATCTCAACGTTGTCCCTCCATCTTCGTCTTGGCCTTCCCACAGGTCTCTTACCATCAGGTTTCCCAACAAGAATCCTGTAAACTCCTCTTTCCTCTCCCATTCATGCCACATGGCCTGCCCACCTAAGTCTTCTTGATTTAATTATTCTAATAATATCTGGACATGAATACAAATTATGTAGTTTTAAATTATGTAACCTTCTCCACTCATCTGTCTCCTCATCCCTTTTAGGTCCAAATATTTTCCTAAGGATCTTATTTTCAAATACTCTCAATTTATGTTCCTCTTTTAATGTAAGGGACCAAGTTTCACATCCATATAATACTACAGGCAAAATTACTGTTTTGTATATTTTAACTTTTAGTTTCTTAGATATCAAACGAGAAGACAAAAGTTTATGAAGAGAGAAGTAACATGCATTTCCTGAATTAAGCCTACTTTTTATTTCCTCTTTAATATAATTTTCACATGTTAATATTACTCCTAAGTATTTGAATTTGGAAACTGGTGCAAACGAGTTGTTATCAATAATTAGATTTTGATTATTACCTAACACTTGGTTTCGGCCTGTAAGCATATATTTAGTTTTCTCTTTGTTAACTTCCAAACCTATCTCTTTAGCAATTTTGAAAAATATTTTAGCATTATTCTTAATTGTATTTATTTCATCCCCTAATAAGTCTACATCATCTGCATATGCTAACAACTGAGTCACACCGTTTAATTTTAGTCCTTCTTTAGTTTCTTTTACCTTCCTAACAGCATATTCTAAGGCAAAATTAAAGAGCAATGGAGATAATGCATCTCCTTGTTTTAACCCATCATGAATTGTAAATTTGTCAGATACATTAATACCCACACGAATTTTACTTTCTGTTTCACTGGTGCATACTTTTATCATACTAACAAGCTTCTTAGGTATTCCAAACTCTACTAATATATTATATAATTTATCTCTTTTGACCGAATCATATGCTTTTTTGAAATCAATGAATAGCTGATGGACATTTTGATTATATTCCCACTTTTTTTCAAGTGTCTGTCTAATGTGAAAAAATTGATCTGTAGTTGATCTGTTACGTTTAAATCCACATTGATAATCACCTATAATTTCATTAGCATATGGGGTTAGTCTTGTTAAAAGAATGTTACATAATATTTTATATGTTGTTGAGAGTAGAGAAATTCCACGGTAATTATTGCAGTTCACTTTATCACCTTTTTTAAGCACAGGAACAATTATGGATTCTTTCCACTGTTGAGGGATTTCTTCTTTACCCATATTAAACAAATTAATTTATGAAATTGACATATTAACGACATATTATTATTCTTTAGCCTTTTAATAGCATCTTTAACATCAGTCAAGTTAGGTTCTGGAACTAAAGGTTTTGCTGTGTGTACTTCATTTACTTCTGATTTATCTCCTACATGAACATTTAAAAGGTCATTAAAGTAGTTCTTCCATCTATTTAGAATATCGCCTGGGTCAGCCAAAAAATCACCGTCTTTATCTTTTATCAAGTTTACTTTAGGTTGCCACCCCTTTCAAAATTCATTTACACCTTTATATAAATCTCTGATATTTTTATTTTTGCTGTTTGTTTCAATTTCGTTAATTTTGCTTTTCAAGTAATCTCTTTTTTTTACTTCTAAATGTGCGGTTAACTTCTCGCTTTATTCTATTATAATTGCTTAGATCTGTATCATCAGAGTTATTTAACCACCTAGGTCTAGCCTGATTTCTTATTTCTATTAGATTATGACATTCATTATCAAACCATGGTTTACTTTTTCTTGGTTTATGGTATCCTATACTTTCTTTAGCTGCTGATTCTATTGCATTACGTATGTGCTCCCAATTCTTATTTACGTCTGTTTCATTTATATTTTCATCATCATTTAAATCCTGCAAAACATCAAATCCATTTGACAGTTTAATTTGGTAATCTTTCTTAATTCTTTCATCAGCAAATTTTCCTGTATTAAATTTTATAACTTTTAGATTTTGTTGCTTATGATTTATCACTGCGAGTCTTTCTCTTAATTTAGCAATTACTAAATAATGGTCACTGGCACAGTCAGCACCTCTATGTATACGAACATCAATTATACTAATATGCCTTCTCTTATCAATGAGAATATGATCTATCTGATTATGAGTTTTACCATCTGGAGAAGACCAGGTATATTTATGGATATCTTTATGTTTAAAAGTGGTACTTTTCACAATTAAATTATTTGAGGTTGTCCCACCTAAGTCTTCTTTATTGAATTATCATAAACAATTACTTTGTTGTATTAATATTCATAAAATCTTTATGCAATCCTGTGTATTAGGGATATGACATAGTAATCTGTATTCTTTTGATATAAACCAATATGGGCATATTGTTAAAGTTACAGATACTTTTACTGATCTATATATAGCCTGCAATTTAGTGTGAAATTCTGATATTTTGTTAACATTTTAATAGATGTGCATGTACAGTTCATATGTCCTGATTTTGTAAATAACAAAATAAACTCCAGTTTCAACATGCCTGTGAGGGCTACGTTCTGCCAAGCAACTTTCCATTGAGTGACATGTGTCAGTGCAACAACTCCCATCACCACCTATTTCTGGCTTTCACGACCAGAATCTGCTACTTCCTTTTCAAGTTGCTTCCTCAATTGTCCTCATGGTACTGGGTCAACGACAAACCACCAAAAATCGGACCTGACACCAGAGGGCAACGTTTGGTTATGCTGGAGCCCATTTTGTAAATTTAGTGTCTGAATACACAGTTTCTCCAAGACAAAATTTGTTGCATTCACCTGTTTACGTATATTAATTAAGGAGGTTCTTCATGAAACTTTTGCAATGTTATATCCGATTGGTAGAATATTGGTTACCAGTATTGTTAAAATTTATATTGGTACGTCATTGTTATTCACAAACATTTCACATCACTCAATCCCTACTGTGTATAATCAGTAGGGCAAAACTAAAGTAGAAAATATTTCAAACATTCGCTGCTGAGTCAAGGTTTACGTATAAAGTAGATTGTTGTATTCAGGTTGATTTCAAGTATGAAATTATATTTTAATGAGTTCAATATGCACATTGGTATTACAGTAGAAGCGTGTGCGTAGATATTTATAAGTCATTCAATTTTGTCCTTTGCAGCAGATGTTTCAAAAACAATGCAATGTGTATGGGGAGAGGGGGTAAAGGGGAATGTGGGGGGTATGTGCCATTTAATATTATTTTCTGTTTCTTATCATGTGATGTATAGTATTTATTAATTTATGTTTTCATGAATAGCAAACTGAAGTGGATCCTGAGATTTTGAAGGTACGCTCTCTTCATAAATAAACAATACTTATTTACTTTGTGTATTTAATATTTTTACTACATTCCATAGCTGGGCTCCATGGCAGAATGATTCGTGTAATGGGTTAAGAAGCCATGGGTTTTAAGGAGCATTCACACTGAAGTGATAAGTGACATGTGTTACTTTAGAACAAATCAATCAATAGCAACACTTTACCTTGTGGTGACATGACACGATTCATAAGCTTGCATTCAGTTAGTCAGTCTGCGAGTGATATGCATCGCATGTCACTATGATGTGAATTCTCCCTTGGACTCAATTCCTGGATGTTTCTTTACGTTCATATCTTGCATCAGTCGCATCATTTAATCTTTAATGTAGAAAAATGCAATATAACCTAACCAAATACACATACAGTACCATCAAATTATTTTCAGATTTGAAATAAGATTCTCAATTAATGGTGTGTCAAGAAGGCCAATTTTGGCCACAATTTCCTCAACTTAGATATCTGTGTTTGTAATGTCTATTCAGATAGATACTGCAGCTTCTTGTTGCTGTTGGAAATTTTCACATAATTCTTCAGTAACTTGTAATATATCCTCTTTGTACTGTGAGGTATATTTTATATTTATATATTTTAAGATATATTTCACACTTACAAGCTAGTTCAGTTGAGTATATTTATTGCTGAATTTTTTTTTTTTGGGGGGGGGGGGTGATTCTGTTAAATGATTACTAAGAATGAAAGTAATGCATTATATTGGGTTGGCCCATAAGTGAAAATTCAAAGATGGCAAATTCGACCTGAAAGACATGCATCGCACTGGACGCTCCGTTCAGTTCGATGAGGAGCGACTGAATCAGCTTATTCACGAAGATCCACGCCAAACGAAGAGGGAATTGGCAGAGATAATGGAATGCTCCCACAGTATCATAGAGCGTCACCTTCACTCGATAGGAAAGGTTCAAAAGTTGGGCGCATGGGTTCCGCATGGTTTGAACGACAACAACAGAAATCAACGAGCCACGATATCTGCCGGTTTGCTTGCCCATCATCGGTCAACTCATGGACACAAGCAGCGATTCCTGTACCGAATTGTCACCGGCGACGAAAAATGGTGCCTGTATGTCAATATGAAGCAGCGCAAAGAATGGCTTAGCCCCGACAAACGGGTGACACTGCGGGCAAAACAAGATCTTCGAGTAAACGCAAACAGCAGAAGGTGTCGAAAATGCTCTTTTTTTGTCGACTTGACAGTCCATTTTAATGACCTGAAAAGAACAAAAAGTGTATCAGCATAAAAAAACTAAACACACTATTTTGTAGAGCACATAATTCTCTATCGAATAACATAAAATGCCATTGCCAACACATTTTATTTTTCATGCAAAATTTTCACTTAAAAAAAATGCCAGGACTTATGGGCCAACCCAATACATGTACTATCACATTATAGGGCATATATTTATTCAGCTGTGTTCATATCTCAATTTTGTGTACTATGCCGCATGTGTATTTTTTGCAAAAAAAAATTCAATTGCTTTTCTCACTATAAACTTCTATTTATGAAACAATTAATTAATAATGAACATAAAGTTAAGGCAGAAGACTTGTATGATGAGGCAATATTTTTCTAACTGATTTTTTTATATTAAGTAAAAAAATACATTAAAATTACTTGTAGTAGATGCAATTCTTTTATCAAAATACAAGGTGAGCATGCCATTGGAAAACCCTTGTGTTGCCTTAGAAATTATTAATTTATAACTGTTTTATCGTTCATGCAGCAAATGGGAGAGGATGATGTTTTAGTCGAGGTAAGACCAAGTAATATGCACTATTTGTAAAAGCACTTATGGCACCTTTTTCTTTTACAATAATTTGCTTTTATTCAGTAATTGAACAGATATGCTCGGGCGCAGGTTGCAAGTTTGATTTTCCATGTTTCTTACTTCCTGCATCTTATTTTTTGCATTATATTTATTTGTTATGTTATCAATTATAATGACGATTAGGGCTCGTAAGTTGAAGACCTATAAATTGCCAAAAAAAGACCTAAAAAGATCAAACAAAGAACCTAAAAATGGAAAAAATGACGTATAAATGTGATCCAAATTAATTAATAACTTCAGTTTTAACCTCCCCACCCCCTCCCTCCTTCCTTATCTGACTTGAGATCTTTGAAGGTGTGTGCTGTCTCGTCGTATGCACCATGCTGAAAGCTTTAAAACAAGAGAAAGTTGCCACTTACAGCGCGACCTTCCAGACAAGTTACGGTTAAAGGACCTTGTACCGTACCTGCTTCAGTCGTCCAAAAATGTTTTTCTCTCGTTTCAGGGATGGTTGAAAAATTTTTTTTCTTATTTCTTTACTACAGAAAGGATGTTTAAGAGGTGATGAACTGATGATGATTCGAATTGAGAATGGGCAGTAAAAACGTAGTCGAAAGAAGGTGAAGTTGCAAGAAAAAGCCGTTAAGACCTAAAAAAAGGCTAAAAAAGGACCAATAAGCCAAAAAACGCCGAAAAAGGCACCTTTTTCTGGCCTACAATGACCCAAAATGAACATATATTATGTTGGGCCTCATCTTCGGACACTAGTAAAAAAAGGATTTTTCCTCAACTTCCGAGCCCAAATGATGATCTTTATGAAAAATGACCAGAATTGCATACCATTTATTGGTAAAAAATTTTAATATTTCAAACATATTTTTCACTTGTAATTTTTTTCTAACCTGAATGTGAAAGGTCCTGGAAATGCTGTAAAATAAAAATATTAATGATGCACCTTCAGGATAAAGACTTTACGAAAGGCACGGTGAAATTCCTGCAACTGACACTTTATCCTGCATCATGTATTGTATTTTAATTTTCATCATTACCTGATTTATCTGCCAAATATGAATGTAAATTATGAGAATTTTAGGATGCGTTTCAATGATTTCATAACAACAGCAGTTGAGGCATTGTGGATATTAGGAGTGAACTTGCAAAATACAAGTTTCGGAAATCGGCAGTTTTCCAAACGTCTGCCCTATTCTAAAGCACATTTCATAGGATTAGAGGCTCTTGTCTGATGTTGCATGAGTTCCTACAGTCTTCAGTGTATATGATACAACAATAAAGAAATCGACCTTTGTCAAATTCACCCTTAATATCCGCAACACCTCAATTGTCTCGTATATTAACTTATCATAATAATGAAATTTATAGATTGCGTCAGCATGATTGATGTTAAATAATGCATGTATCTTAAACTTACTTTCTTTAGGGTAAGATGTTTAACCTGTAATTATATGTAGAAATTTAGTAGGGTTTGTATCTCTTCAGCGGTTTGAACCATACACGACTTCGTCTTCGTTTTTGGATCTTTAGGGAATGAAGAATCTATTAGTCAACATTCCAGTTTTTATTTGCAATTATTTTTCTTTCCTTTCAGGGCTTATTCTTGGAAGGGGCCAGGTGGGATCGTGAAATCAGAGAGCTGAATGAGTCTTTGCCGAAGGTGCTGTACGACATAATACCTATTATTTGGTTCAAACCTGGAATAAAGGTAGGTGAAGTAATTTAAGATGTAGCTATCTTTTTCTTTCTGCTTGCGCATGTGTTAAAATCAAGAATGAACCATGACACAGTTTGTCACTCCCATTAATTGGACTTATTAGATTTAATGGCAAGAAGCAGCACTACCTTTTGTTTACATTACCTTCAATGCCCTGTAGGAAAACTTAGGTTGATTTTAATGCTTATTGGTTTGTGTAGAGTTCTCACATATTGCACTGCTGAAATATCTTCTTTTCTGATATTCTTTTTGTTTATTTATATTTATCTCTCTCTCTCTTTTCTTTCTTTCTTTCTATCTTTCTCTATCTCTCTCTCTTTTTTCTTTCTTTCTAATCTTCTTAAACCCAAAGATTTATAGCTGCAGCAACACAAGCCTTCCATCTGTCCCTAATCCAATCTTTTCCATCCTTACCAATTTCCTCAATGTTATCCCTTCAGCTTCATTTTGGCCTTCCTACAGGTCTCTTACCATCAGGTTTCCCAACAAGAATTCTGTAAACTCTTCATTCATGCCACCTTAGTCTTCTTGATTTAATTATTCTGATAATTCAAGACATAAATACAAATTATGTAGTTCTAAATTATGTAACCTTCTCCACTCACCTGTCTCCTCATCCCTTCTAAGGGTCCAAATGTTTTTCTAAGGATTTTATTTTCAAATACTCTAAATTTATGATCCTACTTTAATGTAAAGGTTTAAGTTTCTTATCCATATAATACTACAGGCAAAATTATTGTTTTGTATTTTTTAACTCTTAGTTTCTTAGATATTATATGACAAGATAAAAGTTTACGAAGGGAAAGGTAATACGCATTTCCTTAATGAAGCCTGCTTTTTATTTCCTCTTTAATATCATTTTCATTCGTTACTTTTACTCCTAAGTATTTTAATTTGGAAACTTATTCAAACGAGATTTTATATTTTGATTATTGCCTGACACTTTGTTTTGGCCTGTAATCATGTATTTAGTTTTCTCTTTGTTAACTTTTTAGTTGCTTTTAAAAATATTTTACCATTATTCTTAATTGTATTTATTTCATCCCCTAGTAAGTCTACATAATCTGCACATGCTATCAACTGAGTTAGACTGTTTAATTTTAGTCCTTTATTAATTTCTTTTACCTTCCTAACAGCATATTCCAAAATTAAAGAGCAATGGAGATAATGCATCTCCCTGTCTTACCCCATCATGAATTGTAAATTTGTCAGACATATTAATACCCACTGTTGCATACTTTTATCATATTAACAAGCTTCTTAGGTATTCCGAACTCTACTAATATAACAGGTGTGGCAGTGAAACGGGCGATTTTGCAACCTTGGAAATAGTAAGTTACGTAAGGAATCAGAAAACGGAAGTGGTGCCATCTGGACAACAAAACTTTGCCATTGATACTGATATCGGTGTTCAGTCGAAATGGCGCCGTGAACCTGTGAACAACGTGGTTTTGCCGTAAAGGCGTGTGACAAAAACGCTGCACGGCGACGTAGCTGTCGTTGGTTTTGTAAACGCCTTTACAGCAAAACCACGTTGTTCACGGGTAGTGTTGCCCACGAGACGAGACTTTGGCCTGTCTCGTCTCGTGGAAATGCTGTCTCGTCTCGAATATTCGTTTGTCTTATGACACATGATCAATCTCGTCTCGTCTCGAATTTTTAAAAGTCTGTCCCGTCTCGTCCCATGAGCAACACTATTCACGGGTTCACGACGCCATTTCAACTGAACACCGATATCAGTGTCAATGGCAAAGTTTTGTTGTCCAGATGGCACCACTCCCGTTTTCTGATTCCTTACGTAACTTGCTATTTCCAGGGTTGCAAAATCGCCCGTTTCACTGCCGCACCTGTAACTATGTAATTTCTTTCTTTTAATCGAATCCTATGCTTTTTTAAAAGAACAATAGATCAGAGAAATCTTGTAAACAATGCTTTTAGAACTCTAATTGTTTACAGACGTCTTGATTGGTTTGTACGTAATTTCTAATATATTGTTACACTGTTTAATCTTTTTTCTCTTGAAAAAAATCACATGTGTAATTGTTGAAATGTCCATACTTTATCAGTTTCATATTAAATTTCATATCAGTCCATCCCTACAGCAAATATGCCAACCTCTGTGGGTAGCACAGAATGCTATGTTGCCAGAGGTCCCAGGTTTCAATCCCAGCATGTGCATGGGTGTTCTTTTTGAGTATCCCTTCATCAGTTTCATCATATTATCACTCATCCTCATCATTGCGATTAGCCAAGAGTAGAAGAAAAGTGATACTAAATAACGAATCGTACCTGCAGCAAATATGTAGGCAATCAATACAAAAAGAAAAAAAAAAAAACTCTGGTAGAATATTTTACAATATCTATTTTAGAATTTACAATTTACCAGTACTGTTCTTGAAAATGTCATTACTGAAATAGCTCCTGATCAACTCATAATCTCCTGATTATTATAGAAGATGTTAATGATATCATACCTTTTGTATCAGGGAGGATTAAATTTATTTGAGTATTCTTTTTTCTCGAAACATGAGGAGCTAGTAAGGTTAATTTTAAGGTGAAACTGTTACATTTTTCTGTTCAAATTATTATTTGTAATAAAATATTATTCGACTTATTTTATATCTAGTTATTAGGGAATTATATTTAATATAGTATTACATTTTAGTATTTTTTTACATTAATCTATACTACAATATTAGTGTTTAGTTATGACTGGGGGGATGTGCTTCTGGTTAATATATTGGTTATAACTTTATAATAAAGTGTTATATTTATTGGTTTGGAGATTGCTAGTTTTTGAAATTTTGTTATAATTTATTTGGGTTTATTAAAATTTTGGTTGTTTGTATTTTAATTGGTTTTATTTAGAAATGCAGAAAATATAGTTTTAAATTATTATCTCTCAACTTTGCCCCATGATAATTAATTTTGATCATACTTTTCCATTCTTATAGGCTGAATTCAAACTTGAGCCCTGTTACCAGTGCCCTGTGTACAAGACAAGTGCCAGGAGGGGTGTTCTGTCCACGACTGGACATTCCACCAACTTCGTTCTGTTTATCGACTTCCCTACAAATCGACCTCAAAAGCACTGGATAAACAGGGGTGTCGCAGGTCTGTGTGCGCTCAACGATTAAGCTGAAATGAAAACAAATCTAGTCTGACATTCTAAAATTAGTGATAAAAAGTGTATTTTCAGGTATACCTAGTGAACAAAATTCAATTTTGCTAAGCAATTATGTGTAAATAATATGAATATCATAATTTATATGTGTGCTTTCTTATGATATTAACACTAGAACACAAAACCTTTGTAAGTTTTATGAAACAACACAGACGATGTAGTTGTTCAGAGTGAACCATGCTTGTTCGTACATCTTCCACCCTAATACATTCCTAAAACAAGGTCTGTAACAGTCATACAATCGTCCACTCTGTTCGTGTGCATCTGTACGGGATGGTGTGTCATAATTTTGTTACGAGGGTTTTGTGACAGCAAAATCTTTTGTGCGATGTGAACGAATGTTTTTTGTATGTTTTTGTTCTAAATAATATTTTTGTTTGTTTGCTGAAAGGAAGATGACAGAAAATCATGCCAGATAAAGAAGAGTTTGTTCCTATGTCCAATTTATGCACAGAAAGACTTATTGGGACTGGACCTATACTTTAAAGTGGTTTTTTTAAGCCCTATGTGCCTCCACCCGTTATCGAGCCCAGGCAGGGACGTAGCTAAGTTGATCAGTTTGAGGGGGCCCAAATGTCTGAAATTTCTCGATCAAATCATTAAGAAAATTAATAACTGTTGTGCGATGGAAACACATATGTTAACAAGATTAACTGCATTTATTACACAAACTCACAAACAACGTAACACTTTACATTATAACGAAACTACGTTCACCATTCCAGGTCCTGTTTGCACAGACTCATGTCTAGCAACAGTAGCTTGTTTCTTCTTCCTCTAGGAGGCAGCACTACATTCCTCCCAGAGTTACAAAAGGAAAATTAACAAGGGTACCCGTATCTGTCAGGGGGTACCTTAATCCTGGTCGATCTTCTAGGCACATGACTAGCGGATCTTGGTCGTGGAGCAGCGTCAACGTCTTGGGGTTGATGGTCATCAACGTCTGGTTGAGGTGGGGTAATTTTGGAATCTGAATTTCGGTTCTCCGCCGCGCCTTCTGGTCCGGATGGACTATCATCATCCCAGGATTCTGGATTGTTTTGTTGTCTGTGTGTCCTGTGACGAATCCAACGTGAATGTACCACTCTTTGAGATCCATCTGTAAAGCACACTTTGTAAAGGTGAGTGCCACCCAACCTTTCTACAATATCTGCCTCGTTGAAGTTAGGTGACAAGTGCTTCGGTGATTGAACCCATACGGTATCGGTAGGTGAAAATGTCCTGTATGGTTTGCTGTGGTTGCTCCTAGGTTTCAAGAAAGGAGGAGCTTCTGTCCTCTCGGAATCTCTATTATGATCACCACGTATACAGTTCCACCATGTTCTTGGAATGAAGGTGAGGACTGAGGCTGCAGGAAGACTACGTTCCTCTCCCAAACGGGAATTCCTCAAAAACAGCAGGTACTCTGCTAACTTGGCATCGAACTGTAAAGAAGTCAGCTGTGGATGTTCATGCAACACCTTAAACATGCCAGTCTTCACCGTGCGTACGTACCTCTCTGCAAGCTCGCCAGGACTGTGGTACGGCGGTATTGTGATGTGTTCGATCCCGAACTGCTGGCAAAAAGAACGAAACGTGATGCTGCTGAAAGTTGGACCATTGTCGGAAACTATTGTCTGTGGAATTCCGAGAGTCGAGCATGACTGAAGAATCCAGCGTAAGGTCTCTGGTGTATCTAACGACGATACTGGCCAGACATCTATCCAGTGACTGGAAGCATCCACAAGCAACAGGAACTTTCTCCCAGCCAAGAAGAAATGATCTACGTGGAGTCTTTGTCCTACGGATCTAACTTCCGGCCACCTATTACCTGAACCTTTCTTGACTTTCGGACTTGAGGATTGACAAGATTCCTCTTCAACTAATCCTTCCTTGTTAAAAGACAATCCGCTATCCGATGTAGGTGTAGCATCTTCACTTAACTGCACGTGTATGGTTTTCGAGATCGGCTTCGTTACGTCTATACCAGTGTTAGAAGTAAAGGCTTGATCAGAATTCGACTGCGAGTGTTGAAGTTTCTCAATATCTGTAGGTATCACTACCGTAGAACTTGCCGGCTCTGAGCATAACAGTAGCGTTCTCCAATCCGGAGTAACGATATCTAACTAGGTACGACCTATGAGTGGATAATTTAGATGTTCCTTGCACAAAATAACAGGAAGTGAGTAAGTCGATCCAGAGTGTGTAAGTTCCAGTTCAGCTTGTCCTTGCACTGAAAGAGCATGTTTCCCTACGCCATATAATTTTATACAGGAATGGTTAATATGTGTCGTTGGGAACCAATTCCTGAATGGATCTGCTTGGAACAGAGTCACGGCAGATCCTGTATCGAGCTCACATTGAATAAACTTGCCGTTAATAAGTAAATCCTTTAACATTGGATTCTTCGATAAAGGGTAATTGGACGTAGGTGACCCGATGATGTATGAGTCACAACTGTATGAGACGACACTAGCTAACAATGTTGTTTGCTCATCAAGTGAACTTTGAGATGTTGACATCTGTAAATTTGTGTGTTTAGTAGTTCGCCCTACGTTATTACTATTAGGTTTCCGTTTAAGCTTCCCTCTCTTCCTACACTGCTTTTGCCAGTGACCACGTTTCCTACAGAATGAACAAACAGAATCCTTGGCTGGACAGTTGTCTTTAGAATCATGTTTGTATGTACAGTTAGGACAGCTGTAAGCAGTATATTTCATTCCGTGAAACGTTTTATTAGGTGAACTATAAGTATGTTGTTTTGTATGTTTGTCCCCTTGCACTGTTCTTCTTGGAAATTGGGTTAAGGTGCTTGAAACTGCTGACTCTTGCTTTACATTTTATGATCGTATTAACAATCGGGTTTCTTTCTCTAACATTTCATTTTGTAATGTCAGTTCCTGACATTGCTGAAAGGTTAATGACTGTACTGAAAGCAACTTTCTTCTAGTAACTTCAGATCGTATGCCCAATACTATCTGTTCAACTAAAGCTTCGTCCAGATAATTGGCGTAGTTACATTTTGTGGCTTGTTGCTTCAGCCTTATGACATAATCAGAAATGGTTTCACCTTCCTCCTGTACACAACGTCGAAACTTATATCGTTCAACAAACTTATTAGTTACAGTTTTGTAGTGTGACAAAAGACTATCCTTTAGACGAGAATATGACAGATTCTGTACAAGGTCTGGTGCGACTACATTTTTCAAGACTTTAAATGCCTTTGCACCTATAAAGGCGATGAGTATAGGAACTCTCTGATCATCGCTGAACTTTTGAATGATACACAACTGTTCGAAACGTAAGAGATAATCTTCAATGTCCTCTGAATCTTCGTCGAAAGCGTTAAATGTCAAGTTTGTGTACATATTTATGACTGTAAATCCAAACGTTTAACCTAACAACTATGAAAAGTGAGTTTTCACGTATAATTATACTTGATCTGCATCGGATCACAATGTATCTATGAACGTGACAAAGCCTTTGTACGTTTCATGATTATAACTTGTTTCCACGTTAGAAGGAATCTTGATATATATATATTTACACCACACTATTTTTTTATATATAAAACAAACAATGTAGACGGTTAATCCTTACCGTGTTATGTCAAATTGTGTGAAAGCAACACGTTTATGATTGCTACAACAGCTTGTTGTACGAATGAGGACAGTCAGTCCGAATAGAATAAACTTACGGAAATGTAAGGTTCTTGCACATCCTGCAATCCATGAAGAGTAAAGTTCTTTTATACCGACTGCGCCATAATGTTGTGCGATGGAAACACATATGTTAACAAGATTAACTGCATTTATTACACAAACTCACAAACAACGTAACACTTTACATTATAACGAAACTATGTTCACCATTCCAGGTCCTGTTTGCACAGACTCATGTCTAGCAACAGTAGCTTGTTTCTTCTTCCTCCAGGAGGCAGCACTACAATAACAACCAACATTATGTATGTATATGGGTATATATATATATATATATATATATATATATATATATATATATATATATATATATATAGAGAGAGAGAGAGAGAGAGAGAGAGAGAGAAGGGGGGGGTAGAATTGTAAAAGTGGATACACTCTATGGTGTGAAAATTGTAATAAGAAGAAATAATGATCGTGGCTTGCTTGTTTGAGTTGGCATTTTAAGCCCACTTTATGCACAGGAAGGTTAATCGGGACTGGACCTACAGTTTAAAGTGGGATCTGAACTTCCATGTGCCTCCACTGGGATCCGAATCCGCGAACCCTTAATTACAAGTGGCGACGTTACCACTGCAACATCAGTGAGGCTAGTAATGGAGGTTTGCTTGATTGATTGATTTTACTTCACTTTTCTGCCACTTTTGGCTAATTGCAAAAATCAGGATGAGTGGTGATATGATGAAATTGATGAATGGACACTCAACAAACACCCATCCTCAGACCGGAATTCGAACTTGGGACTCCTGGCGTAGTAGCACGATGTGCTAACCACTCCGTCACGGGGGTGGCTAATGGGGGTTTGCATTTGCCACTTTTTTTTTCTTTCTTAGGTTACCAGTCCAAATTCTCTGACAGACCGACACCAAACAGCGACATATTTATTTTATTTGTGAAACAAAGTGTCTACAGATTTCCCATCATAAACTATTTCTGGAAGGAATACATTCGTGATTCTATTATGTTCAAGCTGACAGAGACAAATTTGAGGGTGTACCGCCCCGCACATTTGCATTTAGGGTGTGACCAAATTGAAGAAAGATGAAAAGAAACGGACAGACAGTCGGCCAAAGAGAATGGTGCCGTCGGCATTGAGGGCCAGAAGCCAGAAGGCGGCCAGAAGGTTCACTGGGCTCTTTTCCGCCCTCTTGTGTTTACAACCGCAGGAGGGTTTCTCTGACATCAAGATGAAACTGCCTTCGGAGTATCTCATACTTCAGTACTGCAAAGCACGTAGTGCTGTTGTTTCTTAGAGTAATGAGCAGCGGGTGTAGATTTATAAAGGTAAAAAATTTTAAAACGGCAGGCAAGGCACTCAACATGATGAAAATACATGTATGCACTTGATTGCACAAGTGTTGACTTGATTGTTTTGGTATTTTATTATATTTTTCTTATATTTGCGTCACTTTATTTACATTCGGTTAATTGCAACAAATACGATGAATAGTAGCTAGATGAAATTGATGATATGGAAAATGCTTTATTCAAAGAAAATAATAATAAGAAGAAATGTGAATTTTAGCATATTGCATGGAAGAACTTTGAAATTGTGGATACATTTACTGCTTTAGCTTCATAGTTATCCTCCCCTTTTATTCTTACGATAATATCTAGTTCTCAAAAACTGGCTTTAATCGCAACGTTGAGGACAAATGATGATAAGATGAAAGGACAATCACGAAGGAACATTGACAAGACAAAACAGAACCAGTCATATGATTACACTGGCTGTGGGTCCACATACCGGAGCCTCATTAATCTGCAGCAATGTAGTTCAGGTATACTACGTGGAAGAAAGGTTGATACTTGAGCACTCTCCGTAAACACCACTCCCTATTATAAATAATATTGGTGGTTTACTGGGATACTACAAGTGCACAAAATAATCATTACACAATATTAATAACCATGTTAGTTTTGAGAGTAGAATTTTACTAGCCTCCCCGATGGCACAGTGGTAGCATTCCCTCCTTGTAATCAAGGGGTCCCAGGTTCGATACCCGGTGGAGGCACATAGTGGTTCGGATCCCACTTTAACCTGTAGGTCCAGTCTTGATTAGCTTTACTGTGCATAAAGTGGACTTAAAACACCAAAATAATCCAATCCATAATGTAACTTAGACGCCCACGTAAGCCTTGAGCGGTGTATACTTGTGCCACAATAACTGAAACATCAGAACTGCAGACTTCCCTTCCTCTTTCTTTCACCCTAGCACTTCCATGCTAGGGTTTCAAATGCGGCGATGGATCTGTAATATGGAAATTTAACTCCAATAAATCCTCAGGTGGGCATCTCATGTATATAGTGTATACCAGAATCGAACCTAGCATCTTTTATTTCGAGGCGATCGTGTTGCCCACTACTCTTCGGGGAGGTCCCTGTCTGTTTTCCAACTGGTTGTGAACTTCAAGAATGATGATGCTGGATAACAAATTTTACATACGTTTATGGTATAATTTGTTACAAAATAATCTTGTTTGTGAATGCAGAACTAAATATTTGATGGCACTGGATATAACAGATTTCGTACAGTTATTGGCTAATTTTATTTTTATGCGTGAGTAGAACGTGGCTTTTTATGCACCCAGCGATGCTACTTTCCTTCAGCCCACTTTTACAGTTTTTACAAAATGCCGTTTCCGACGTTTAAATGTAATACGCAATGAAACCAGATGCCCCAAGCTCTAACTCTGGTCAGGCATGCTTGTCCCATCACCATTTCTTCCGTTCATCATTCATCCTCATCGCCGCGATTAACAAAAAGCAACGAAAAATAACCAACCTAGAAATGAAATTAGAAAACGTTTTCTCAAAAATGCACAAGTTGAGTACACTACCCCATGGGTAGAAGATTTCCGCTTCTGTGAATAATGATTGATTGACTTGCTTTACTTTACTTCGCTTTTTCTGCCACTTTTGGCTAATTTGCGAAGATGAGGATGAGTGATGATATGATGAAATTGATGAATGGACACTCACAAACATCCATGCTCAGGCCAGGATTCGAATGCAGGACCCCTGGCGTCGTAGTGCGATGTGCTAACCACTCTGCCATCTTCCTTGAGTAATTGTACAAATGATAACAGAAAGTGCTTTAGAATTTGAAAAAAGAATGTATCTAAAGCGTGTAGATCATTGTTAATAATTTAGTACATACCTCATTATCATCCATAAATGAGGGGTGGCTTATTCTTCATTATAACCATGTGTTAGCGGCAATCCTCCTCCCGCTGTGGTTTTATCTTGCAACTTCCATCACACGCACCACACTAAGACTACCTCCATAATCTGAGACAGGAATGAAAATTGTTCCCCAAGAGCTCCGGAAGGAGCTCCTGCGTTGCATCTGTTTTCGACAGGCAAGGAGCAGAAAAATGAGTACAAGTCTTGCTTTGCCGTTCATGGCGTGGGAAATTTGGGAACAGTGTTTCAAACTGCAAGTAAAATTTACTGAAGAACAATATTGCAATATTTGCCATCAAATTAAAATTTCTAGTAAAATACAGAAACATTTCCCGGGTCACGTGGACGTTTGCAGGGGCCAGTGGCCCGTGCCCCCCCTAATGAAGTCCCTGAGCTCAGGACTGATAGAGATGAAGAATAACAGAATGATATCAATAGAAAATGACTAGAAGAATCCTACTCGTGATCATACTGATGATGATGATGTGGCAAAAAGTAATGAAAGGAGTGATGATTAACCTGATTGTGTTGTTAAGGATACTGATGAAACTGATGTTGATCCTGGTTACAAAGAAGAATCTGACACCGAGTCTGAATGTGATTCACAATCCCCCCTCCCCAAAAAAAAACCTGAATGAAGAAGATAGTGTCGGGTAAAACTGCTAGCAGTTGACATTCCTTCTGTCACAGATCTATACATACAGACCCTGGCCATTATTGGACGCACCATAATTTTTTTTTTTGAAAATAAGAGTTTTGAAGGGGAAACTTGTACAAAATTGACCATTAGTTATCTGAAAAGTTTCCTGTACGTTATTTGAACTCTGGTAAGTACGAGTAATACGTACAAATGCACTTTCTTGCACAACATTGATAATAATAAAAATAATAGTAGTAATAATACAAAGTAATGTAGTTTGACACAGTGGACACTTTTTAACAGTTCTCTTACTTTTCACATTAAAAATGTTGCAATAGGGTTCTTTGTGGCTGAACTTTTGATTATTGTAATGATCAATATGAAAAGAGGAGGTACTGTTGTTGTTGTTATAAACAATACAATACCGCCAATACCAAATGTCATTGTTGTTGAACGAACATGCCGCAGTTCAATACAAGCTGAGTTGAGATGAGGATGTCTTGCGAATAAGTGAATCGTATTTGTGTTAAATTTTGCAGTGATATTGTGTTTGTACACTGTCGGTATATTTTTTTAAAATTTAATTATTAACATGGGGGAGTCATGGTAAAAAAAAGTGACTTGACACCGAGAAAGATTGCTGAAATTAAGACAGTAATAAAGACTAAAATGTTATCTAATCGAGAGGTTTCTCGAAGAACTGATGTTTGTGAAGCATCTGTGAGGCGAATAGAGAAGAAAATTGAATATGGTGGAGAGTGTGAGCCACAAAGGAAATACAGATGTGGGTGTAAAACAATTTTTACTCCAAGATCCTTATGCTGTTTGAAGAACATTTGCCTCACGAATAGAATTGCGAGTACAAAGGAACTTAAAGATAAACTTGAAAAGAGTGGTGTTCGTGCATCTGAAAGAGCAGTAAGGCTTAGGCTTTCTGATATGAACCTGAAGGCACTCAGACCTGCTAAGAAACCCTGCTATGGTTCGTAAACGTTTTCATTGGGCAAAAGCTCACAAAGAAAAATATTTGAACTTTTGTAGATCTATTTGCATTAGTGAGGAGTGCACGTTTGAAATCTTGGGGAATAAATCTCTATTTGTGAGAAGACGTTCAGGTGAATAATACAATCCTGGTTGTGTTGTGCAGACTGTCAAACATCCAATAAAAGTTATGATTTGGTCAGTCATTAGTGGCAAAGGTACAGGACGTCTGTATTTGGTTCAAGGAACAATGAGGCAAGAACAGTATAGGGAAGTGCTTATAAGAAAGTTGCTACCTCAAGTAAGAGAGTGGTTACCAAATGGAGAACTACTTGTATTCATGCAGAATGTAGCCTCATGCCATACTGCAAAATCAATAAAACAGTTTCTACAGAGTGAAAATGTTCCTCCATTGCCCTGACCAGGAAACTCTCCAGATATGAACCCAATTGAAAGTGTTTGGTACCTAGTGAAAAAAGAAGTGGCAAAGCAAACAATTACGACAAGAATTGTCCTAATAGAAAAAATAATTCAAGTGTGGAATCACCATCCTCATATGAAGGAGACAGTGTCACGGTATCTAGTGACATGTGAAACGCAGTTCGATATAAATTATTTTTGTTTATTGATTCATTTTATGTTCAAATATAAAAGTGTGAGGTTCTTTGTTTTGTGGATAAATTTGTATCCGAGCCAGACGTCGGGAGTTGGGAGACGGGTTTTTTCCTGAGTGACAGCCGCCGCTTAGAATATGACATATTTGCACCAACACGGAGAAAAGGAAAGATTATTTTCGTCGAGACCGGGCATCAAGTCGCAGCGGGCGGTCGAACCCATGTTCACGGATGGCCAGGAAAACCAGCTGGAGCCCAAGCCTGCAACGCCGCCGACTGCGCGTTTCAAGACAATGGACAGAGGTCATTTCCATCTCCTGGGAAACCGAAACGAAGCCACCTTTAGCGTCCTTCCCAACGGACAAATTCGAAAGTGACATATAAACAAGAGTACCACGATTCCAGCGACAGTTTTTACCCGGATTTCATAGAGAGAGCATCTCCACGCTACACTCTCGCGTGACTATCGTTTTGTGTCCGTGGACTTCGTTTTCTTACGTACCGTGAGCGAATTGCACAGAGAGAGTTACCAGTGTGCGCCTTATTTTGGTGAAGATTACGCGGTGATTTGTTTTTGCCAAGCGTGGACTACATAATGATGGAGAGCTAAAGAAGATAGAGAAGGGGGGCCGTCGCTTCCCCTGACGCCTGCAACGACGCAGAAGCCAGCCAGACGACGCCAAAACCAACCACTGCTTAAAGCCCGAAGGACGTTTCCACATCGACGTTCCAACTGAAGCCCGTCACCAGAGAGAGAGAGAGAGAGAGAGAGAAGGACGACTCCAGAACGACGCCCAATCGAATCCCGTTACCAAAGAGAGATGATTGCAGATCGATGCCCAATTGATGCCCGACACTAGAGAGATTCCGGACCGGCGCGTGACCACGTACATCCGACGCTAGTGACAAGAGGAATGCCCGAAGTACTGAGGAGGTGCAAGTACACCATATCGTCGCAATTATTCTTCGTCGCGGTCGACCTCGGAGGACAATTTCGCCACAAAGGAACCAGGTGCAAGTCACGCGTCCAGGAGAGATGAATGACCACGCAATGTAGCAGAGTCCGGTAGAGTATACTTCAGAGGGTCTATGTCCATGTAAACGTGCATTGTTAGTATCAACACCGTACTGTTAACGCCGAAGTCTCACTTATTTGCAAAGTTACTCAGGAAACCCCGAACCTAATTTCCGTGTCTGATAATTTTTGGTATTGTTGTAAAAAAAGGGTTATTTCATGTTCAGATGTTCTAATTTAATTGTCTGCATTCAGCGTTAGAAGCTCCATTTCATTTCTTTAATATTTAGTGTAAATTGTCAAAGTGTGCTCCATTTTTTGTGTAACCGACCGCCCCGTCGCGCCATTTTACTTGTCAATAATTGTGGAAAGAGTAATTTTTATTGCAAGGTCGTGCACATGAAGTAGTATTATTTGTTGCATAGTGGTTTTTGATGTAATTTTTTGCTCGCGCCGACGATTGATTTGTGTATTTCCGGCAGCTGGAGCCAATTAAGTTTTTGCATCACTATGTAATTGTGTAGTTGTTCTCATTGGACGAGAGAGGCTTATGTGTATTACCCCCGTCCGAAAAACTTGTATAATGTCGTGCTTACGACTGGATGCATACGTTCATTTGAACGAAAGATTTAACCACGCCGACCCAATTGTCTTAGTTAACCGCTTTCCGAGGGCTGGCACTTAAGTTAATTTAACCCTAGAACGCATATGTGGGGTCTCTCAGACCCCACATAGTATATTAAAGCACCTTCTGATACAATAAAAGCGCATCAGTTCTTCAGTGTTTGTGACATCTTACATCTGAATGTGTTCTTATAACGTACGAAATTATAGCTCCGTACCAATAACAATTTTTGTGAATTTTGTATCATTACCCCATATTTCCATACGTGGGGTCGTTCAGACCCCAACAAGAAATAATATATTTTTTGTAATGTTAGGCACTAGTTCTGTCATAGCAATGCATTTTGCTCTCGTTGAACTCTAGCATCGTGCTTTTACAGGTGCTTCATTGATGGCACTAATGAATCAGCTTCACATCTAGTTCATAATATTCGACTATAAAGCTATACTCCTATTTGGCCGCATTACTGTAAGAAGAAGAAATACATACTATTTGTCATGTTTCTTCCGGTAGCCCTTTTGCTGTGCATCACCAATATTATTTACAACTTGTCACCTTTCTTGCTGAAAAATAAGTTATTTATGTAATATCAATGATGCATAGGATACTTGAATCATGGCACGTTTGTGTTAGTGTTGCATCCTATGAGTGTGATTTGGAGCTTTTTTCAAGGTATTTGTTTCAACCAGTGAGAATGAGTTCTAAAAAAGGAAGAATGAGCGTTCTGTGAATCCAGAAGATGGTAATTGTAGTGAATTTGTCTCTGAGTGGCTTGCTGAAGAGGGAGTTTTATCCTCTGAAGAAAGTATTCAGGGCAGTGATGCAGAAGGATGCTTCGAAAACACCCAGGACATGTGCTCCGAAACATCGAGTTCAGCTGAAAGTGAATTAGACAGTGGTGAGATTGAAATATTTTCTTCGGATTCGGAAGCTGCTGCTTCAACTATTTTGACCAGAAGAGGTGGTACAATGTGGTCTTCTGTTCCTAAACCTATTGCACAAACCCGTCAACACAATGTGCTTCACAATGCCCCTGGACCTGCACCAGGAATTATAACTACCACGCCAAATGACCCATGGGAGTATTTCATTACGGAAGAAATATGTGATGAAATATTATATTGCACAAATCTTGTTGTTTGTTTGTAAAGGATGGGAGGTAAATGTTAGAATAGATCTGTTAGAACTTGGTGTGGATAGTAATAACTGGATTGGGAGTGCGCAAGACAGAGAGAGAGAGGTGGAGGTTTTATGTTGCTTCGGCGATAAACCTTCAGGTTTTGTGATGCCAGAGAGTTAGTTAGTTTGTAAAAGTTGTGATAAAATACGTGTGGATATCTCAAAACGACATTAATATGTGATTTCCTTATCTTGTTTTAGACAAAATATGTATTTGTAATTACTTTTTCTGATATATCTTGATGGGGTCTACCAGACCCCACCTATGTAAAGTAGTAAATATTTTTGGGTATGCGTCCTAGGGTTAAAAGAGCACAGGAGCTGGCAGACAAATGCCCTAAATTCACATAAAGGTTTAAAAATTAAAAGGAATGATATGTTAATGAGATCCATGATTTGTATCTATACTTCACATGTTAAAATACCTCAGAGGTGTGAAAGAGAGAAAGAGTGAATGAGTGAGCGTTTGAGGAGGCTTTGTAAACAGTTGTTGATTGCAATATTTTTTTGTTGTTACAATATATATTCACTTTTTACCGTTCGTCAGTGTTGTTATTTGACGTTTTTCAGGTACCGGATAATATGCTCTTAGTGTGTTATGATTGTTCGAATCTACATATCCAAGGTAAACAAAACAGTATAATATTTCAAGGTATTTATCCCCGCCTCGCAATAGTATGACAATAAACGACCGTCTCAGTACCGAACTTGAAAACCTGGACCGAGAGTCACGACCGGTTTCCCGTACACATAACGACGTTTGGCCCCGTGCCGGGGTATGATTGACACGTCATTTCGGGGACCGTGAGTGCACTCGTTACAACAGTACAAGCATGCATTGATAGTATGCCAAGACAAATCCAAGTACTGATAATGGCCAAAGGTGGCTCAACCAAATGTTAAAATTGACTTCCAGTCATATCTTTGTATAGCTAATATTCAAGAAACACAGTAAGAAATTATATTTGTAATTATTAATGTGTCAAGTAATTGTTGTTTTTTGTTGAGGTTCACGTATTGTTCAATATAATATTTCATGTAATAAAATAAAGAATAAAAAATGGAGAATAACAAAAAATTTAGACGAGATAATAACATATCCTTAAAATTTTGCATAAAATTTGGAGGTGCGTTTAATAATTTGGCCAGGGGCTGTATAACACAAATCATGTATCTCACGCCAGTGGTGGATTGGATATTAAGCACAACATGAGTGTAATTTGGACCTAACTTTGGGAGGTGGTTGGAATCGATCTGGAGCTTAACTTGGCGGAAGAGAATAAAAAAAGTTTCTATCCAGGACTATTTTGCTAAATAAATGTTGCTTTTTGAAAATCATGAAAATTACTCATTACTTTGCTCCTCAGGCCCTAGGAGGTTAACAAAAGTACCATTAGCCTAAAAGTTATAATACACCTGAAAATTGGAAGGGGGTGCCTCCCCTTGCCCCTGCCAAGTTACGCATTTGAATACATACATACATCACAAGTTATGCCTATGAATACATCTGTTTCGTTTATTTAACCAACCATTTGAACTATGTATTGTGATTTCTAAGCATGCAGCTCCTCTTTGGTGAACCGAATTCACGACAAGACTAGAAACAGAAAATAAAGAACAAGAAAAGTAAAATATAGCTGAAAGGAGACGCTCAGATTGCATTAAGTAATTGTGGTGCAGAAAAATTTTGGTCGGGAAAGGATTTGTAAAGAAAAATTAATAATTATGACATTCGGGACGAAGAAATTCTCCATTTCCTGACCAAATCGTGAAATTTTTGTGATGGGAAATTTTCGAAACTTCTAGATGTGTTAAAAATCTCGAATTATACACACTATTTACCCTTCAAGTGATTGTTCTTGCACTCCTGGAATACTTTACTTTCTTACTTACTTACTCGGATCCTCTTCTACCGAAAGGTGTCGAGGTTTTGCAGAGAGCTTTCCATTGGTTACGATCCTCTGCTCCCATTTAATGCCTCTTCTGTCCAGGGTCTGCTCAATGTTTTTGTTCCATGTTTGCTGGGGTCTTCCTTGGGGCCTCTTTTTTAACTATTCCTCTTGATGTTGCCTCCCATATTTCCTTTGTTATTCTTCCATCCTTCATTCTATTAACATGGCCAAACCATCTCAGTTGTGCCTCGATGACATTTTGTCATGCATGCCATCCCTGCTTTTGCTCGTTCTTTTCGATCTACTCCACTATATATCAGAAGAAAACCTTCAACTATTTCTTCTACTCGTTTACCCTTTTTCTTAGTTTCTGTCAGGGCTAGATATTTTATTTTTGTCTCTTTGATTTCCTTAACTAACTCACATTCTTTACCGTTTATGCCTCTAACATTCTATGTTCCAAAAGTCGTCGTACCATGTCCTCTCCAGTTCGTCTTCCTTGTAATCCGTCCGGCTAGCTTTCTGTTTGTTCTTTTAATCATGTAAAATTCGAATGTGCAGGGGATTGGCCTACAGCATCCTATCCCAGTGGAAGGGCTGCCTCCTCCTCTTTGCCTCTGGGCTTGCACGGAGCATTAGATATTGGTGCTCCTACTTGCAGCCTTTCAAACCAAGGCTGGATTTTTCTGTAGGGGTTTTCTCCCTTAGCCTTTGACGATCCCTCTTCTCCACAAGGCAGTGGGTCTCTCTTCGTTACTCCCAAGAGAGTGGGTTGCCACTTCCGCCATCTGCGCCGTACCGAAGGCCTCTTTCTTCCCCGCATCTGCCATTGAGGACTTCACCGTAACCCTGGTAAGGGACCCTTACATGGTACTATCAGCCGGAGCCAGCTGAACCACGTTTTTTTAAAGAGGTGTTACTCCTCTGGTTCATCCGCGTACTCTGCCGTTGAGATGACCATCCATCTTCTTCCGCCTTTGGAGCCGTTGACTCCTGGAATAAAAACTTAATTTCAAGAAATTTCAAACACATATAGTGCAGAAAACTTCAAGATTTAACCTCTTTTAAATAAGATCCTTTGGAATTTCTCGCAGTTCGGGATTTCGAAAGGTTGGGAAACATTTCCCGAAATTGGGATCTGACATTGATAATTCACACACCGTCATTCTGAATTATTACCTTTTTTTTCTATTACTCTTCAGCATGTATGTAAAATCATGAATCAGAGGTACCACGAAGGACAGTAAATTAAGTGGTCTCTGTTTGATATCTGTGCATTGTGAAAAAGTACAAAAAGTGTTAACAACAAAGTGATGGATTTTTTTTTAGAAAGGAAACAAGGCGATTTCAGTTTCTATTTAGATAGTAGACTTGAGTCTGAACTTGTTTACAATGCTGAAGTACATGTATTTTCAATTCAATTTGAATTTTATGATTTGTAAAGTAATAATAATGATGATGCTAAAAATAATAGCAACAAAAACAATATATATGAATTTCTATGACTGAAGAGCAAGATATGAAATCTTGCTTTGCCCCTCCCCCCTGAGAAAAAATACTGTGGGCAACCTTGCCCCCAGCTAGATAATTTTTGCAAAGCATCCCCTAGTTGTCTCATTGTCATCATGTTAAACCATAGGAGCCCCCACCCCCCCCCCCACTAACTCCAAGGCCCGACATCCAGTCAGCTAACAAGCTTCAAGCGCTGGTCACACATATGGGTCTCTCACTTATTGCACCCAACTCTAGAGACCTCTTGGTTAAGCACCGTATTTCGTCTTTTGACGTCAGGCTAAATACTTTAGTACAGGGTGGCCCACGATATATAGTACAATATAAAACTGTTATAAATATGTGTAGCATATATTTACATCAACAGCAGACATACATATCAGTTGTACACATATTGCCATTACTTATAATCACACTTTGAAACTTACATGACAAACACTATTTTTTTAGAATAACATCAGTCAAATGGCCTCCATCTGCATCGATGCATTGCTGAAGACGTTCGTGAAAGCTTCTCATGGTGTTCTGAATCATTTCAGGCGGGATGACCGCAATCTCTTCCTGGATTGTGGCTTTCAACTCATCAATATTATGGAGACGGCATGAAAACACTTCGTTCTTTAGGTAGCCCCAAAGTAAAAAAATCAAGGGCGGAGAGATCAGGTGATCTCGCAGGCCATTCAATATCACCAAATCGTGAGATTAATCGATGTGGAAAGTGGCGCCTCAGTTCAGTCATGGAAATACAGGTCGTATGGGGTGTAGCACCATCTTGCTGAAACCATGTCGTGTCTCGAAATCCTTGTCCCTGCAGTTGTGGAATGAAGAAATTGTTAATCATGTCCACATATCGAACAGCATTAACACTCACTGCACGCCCATTTTCGTTAAAAAAAATATGGTCCAATGATTCCACTGGACAGTCCAATAGCACACCAGACGTTGACCTTTGGGCTACCCTGGAACTGTTCATGACTCAGTTGTGGGTTAGTGTCAGAGTAATAGCGGAAGTTTTGTTTATTCGCAAAACTGTTAAGATGAAAAATTGCCTCATCAGACATCACAAGATGCGGCAGTATTGCATCATCATGGTTGATTCTGTCCAAAAAGGTTGTTCAGAATCTCCGCCTGCTCACTTTATCTACCGGCCGTAATTGTTGAGCCATTTGCACTTTGTAAGGATGACACTTTAAATCCTCTTTAACAATCCTCTAGAGGGATGTGTGGGAGATTTGTAATGTTCTGGAATGACGATGAACTCATCGCTTTGGGCTTTGTTGCAGAGCTACACGTGCACGTTTGATATTCTCTGGCGTTCGAACTGTCCTTTCAGGTCCTGCAGGCTTCACATTGATTACCAAACCAGATTGATGAAATTGGTTTATCCACCGGAAAATTGTCCTTCTGTCTGGAACAGGGAAATGACGGTCTCTTCCACGGCGCATAGCACGTTGGACACATATGTGAACTCCTCCACTGCCTCAATGCGGATCTGGACTGGCCAACGTTCCATCCTGTAATGAATGGCATACCATTGTTAGTAAGATTACCTGAAGTAGATGTTCGAGGGTGCCCATGTCTTAGCACGGTTGCCAAATGATAATGTGCTATATCCCGTGGGCCACCCTGTAGTTAGGCTAAATATAGTGTATTTTATACTAAGATATAAACCTAACTAGCCTAACCTAACCACGAAAGCATTCCGTGCTGATGCCAGAAGATGTGGATGAGTAATACTCCAAACATATATGCAGACTATAGCTGGCTTGGGCCCCACGGTTTCTCGTGGCCCTGTAGTCGATTCTCCGCACTGTAGCGCTCTCGCGATCCGATCTCTATCCCTTGGCGGCCTCTTGGAGTTCTCCTTGGTTTCTCCTCCTCAGGCAGGTTTATAACCCCTTTTATAGTGCTCTCGGGAGTTGGGTAATAGCTGGGATAGGTTTCCAGGTATAGCCGGCAATGTGCCACCACCCCTCTGGGAAAAAAAATGTTATAGTATTTGGTCAGTAGTCCTGATGTATAGTCCTAGAGTCCATAGTGTGAGTGATCTTGAAGATGTCTTCTTCTTCCGTGGTTCTGCAATTATAGAATGAGAAGTCGAGAGATTCGATTAGTGGACGCCCTGCCCTGTACGATGTTTTGCACCTGCCTGTGTTAAGGTGTTTTTCATGATTTAGGAAGGAGGAAATGTAGAAGTAGAATTATAAAAGTTAAGTAAGTTAAGGGAATATGACATGTAGTGCTTTATTAAAATATGCACCTCCGAACATGTCTCTCACTGAAGAATAACAAAGTGTTTATCTCTTTAGAGGGTTTCTGTTGTATTTTCATCCCCCTCAGCTGAATGGAGAATTGGTTTGTATTCCCAATGCAGGCACATTCGGTTGGGCATGTTTGTTGATAGTTACAGATACTTGGATTTACTGATTGAAGCTGGGCGAGTGGTCAGTTCTGCTGTGTCAAGTGATTCCTTCTCTTAGGCCTTGAGCCAGGTAAGTTGTCGGTACCACTCGGGGGGATGGGTTCTAATATGATTTTTTGGTAAGGTTGGGATGCCCAGAGATGGAAAATAGGTGATAGCATGTCATAAAACTCTTTGCCTTCTGTGTGTTATCACTCTACTGTCCAGATAACCTTGATGTAAATGGAAAATTTTGATAATTTTTAATATTTTCACTTTTACTATTAGAAATGACAAAGTAATTCTGATCTAAATTAGTAATAATGATAATAATTAAGATTATAATAATAACACTAATTAAAATATGTGAATATTTCAATAATTTCATTGACAAGTTAGATGGTATTTAACACCATTACTGGAGTCAATTGGCTAGTTGTCCATCATTAATGCCGATATCTCTGAATTAACAACTGAACAACTGTGCAGCTGTGAGAATGACAGTAGCAGTCCAAGGACAGTGTAAGATTTCATTCAGGAACGTGGGCAAGTGATACAATGCCTCTAAAGTGCAATTTACCTGCATCAATGTGTGGAAAGCCATAGGAAGGATGGAAGCTGGATGGTCAGCAAGAGGTATCTGTAGCACTTAGCGTGTCTCAAAATGCCATTTCTAGCCTGTATTTTTGGTTCCAAAAAATGGGAAATGTGCGACGAAGGCAAGGTCAAGGCCGTCCGCGAGCAACAACAGCAAGATACAATGGGTACCTCTTGTTAACAACCGATTGGAACAGACGACAGAATGCAACGCAACTTTAACATGCCATTCTCACAGCAATAGGGCGCAGATGTCATCTCAATCTGTCTGCAATCGCCTTGTTAAAGATGGCCTTTATGCATATAGACTCATGTTGTGTGTTCCATCACTGTACAGCTTTCAGTCCGTAGAAACTTGGCTGAGGAACATCGCAATTGGGGCCACAACGAATGGGGTTGAGCGGTGTTCTCCTACGAGTCGCAGTTCAGCCTCCAGCCTTACAATAGACGTGCCTAATCTGGAGGGAATGTGGAACAGGCTATAACCTTGTTTTTGTTCTAGAAACATTCTAAAATGGAGGTGGTGAAATGATTTTCTGAGTTGGAATCAAAATTGTGGGACGTACGGACCTCCACGTCATCCAAAATGGCAGTTTGACGGCCCTCAGATATGGATACGAGAACCTCAGACCTCTTGCCATGCTGTGCGCAGATACAATAGGTGATCGTTTCCTTTTCGTCGGCGATAATGCTCGTCCTCTCAGTTCTGTTAGTGCACCACGTGCCAGAGGACGAGGGAATAGTGAGTATGGAGTGGCCACCGTGATTACTAAACTTAAATCCCATAGAGAATGTCTGGGATGCACTTGGCAGACGCATTGTAGGTAGGATAGCACCTTTCTCAACTCTTCCAGAGCTGAAATTGCCCAAAGTGAAGAGTGGCGAGGAATCCTCCAAGCTCTCATCGATCACCTCACCGAGACCATGCCACACAGATGTGTAGCGGTGTTGGCCGTACGAGATCACACACCATACTAGGGGTGAGTTACTGCTGTGACCCTGTCCGTTTCTGAGCTGTTCTATTGGCACACACACTGCTCTATAGTGACGCACATCATGTGAGCATTGGTTCAAGCGACTGTAGGGTCTTTCTGTTACCTGTACTAATCCATACTCTACTGTATCTGTTCTCTGAATGTTCCTTCAGTTGCATAAACATCGGCTGTACATTAGGGTGATAACTTTTTCATTTTTTTCTCAAAAATTATTTCCTGTAGTACAAATGGATGAACTTTTGCCTATTAATGACTAAAATGAGGTATATTCCATTGAAATATTGAAAAAGGTCACGCACAAACCATTTTTAAATTTTATGTATGCCATTTTACCATTTCATAAAATTAACAATATTTATATATAATATAATTCAGCAAACGGAGTTGTGCAATAATTTATGCACCAGAGAATTGTATGGAATATTCCAGAAAATCATAGAACGCTGTGCCCCGTCCGGCCGGACTGAGACGTCACGGTGACGTAATTACTCGGGAAGCTTCTGTACAGTACTAAAATTTTCTTCAGCTGTTTCGCAGTGTGGTATAAACTGCTATATAAGCGAGGTGTTCAAAGCGGGTAGTTGAGTTTTAATTAGATTAATTTGGTGTCAACATTATTATTGCATTATTATAACTATTGCGCAATGCACAATTGCGCATTATCCAGAGTATATTATAAAGAAATCCTTTTAGTATTTGGTGAGCTACATTGAACTCTCTTGCTAATTATAATTGAGCATCTAATATATTATTAGTGTCTGTCTTTTTTTTATTTTCTATAATTGTTTTTTGCTTGTTTTTAAATAAAATATATGGAAACTCAATAACAGTTTCTTTAATTTGTTACGTATTTAATATTTACGTTAAGGCCTTTTCTATTTCAGTTGCTGAGTAGAAGACAGCATGTCGTTCAAGAAGAGCTCTTCTAACACGGAGAAGAACAAGGAAACCTGGACAAAGAACTTAGTCCAGTTTCAAGCGCCATCAAGAAGAGGCAACGTGGCAATTTATGAAGCACCCTTGAGTGAACGGAGTCGCATGCCCCTGAAAAGCCACATCATTGTACGCTTCAAATTTCTTGAATCCACTGCCAAAGAACGGAGAGAGAGGATCGGTCTAATTGGTGTGGAGCTTAAAGCCGTATGGAGCAAAACATTGAACTTCCCGCATGTATCTGATCAAGCCATTTGTGCAAAACTAGCAAACCTTCTGAAAGACTATGAGCGATGCAGAAAGAAACAAAACTTTGATTCATTGAATGAACTGTTTGGCGTGACCAAGGTGAAAGGCGAATGGATGTGCAAAGAGGATGAGAACCTCTACAAACTGCAAATTGAGAGCAAGGGTCAGGTTGGTTATTCCAGTTGCAAACGTGCTAGTGCAAAGACCATCCATCCATCCTAGCGAAAGAAGGCAATGGAAGCGACTGTGTCAACACTTACCAGCTCTGCGCCACCTGATTGTTCCGACAGTTACACGGACTCATCCGACAACAGCAAAGACAGTCCTTGGGAGGATGAGAATGAAGCATCAACGAGCATAAGGAAGGAAGCATAACCCAACAGGCATTGCAAGACGCCTTGTTACAAGCTCAAAGCTGTCTTCCCACGGAGCAGCAAAGGTGTGCCGCCAGCTTTCTGGTGAGGGCATTGAAATCCCAACCCCATGTCAGTCAGCAATCCACAAGGCTATCTACACGAGAGCTGCTCAGATGAAGAAGCACTTGGTGAGCACGATTCATCTGGAGAAGTGCAGCATACACTTTGACGGCAAACACAGTGATGGCTTTGAATATCAGGCCGTGGTCCTCAAGAATGAAGCAAATGAAATTAAGATGTCTGTACTCAAATTGAAGGATGGGAAAGCTCAAACAATCGCAGAAGGACTCCAGGATGTGTTAGAGGAGTTCAACCTGTGGGGATCAATTGTGATGATTGTTGCCGACACAACAAGCGTGAATACCGGCAAGAAGACAGGCGTTGTTGTTCGGCTGCAGCAAATGTTCGAAGAGAAAGGTCACCCCAAACCCAAGTTCATCAGTTGCCAGCACCATGTGCTGGATCGCGTTCTTCGCGTTGTCATGGACGATGAGCTCCACGGTTCGACTAAATCACCAAACATCGAGTACTTCTTTGTGCAGGATTTGATGAGCAATTATGATAAGTTGAAAGCAGCCTTCAGCAACGGTAAAACTGAGATGAAGGAAACAGGTGGCTGGAGAGACGACATGAAGTTTCTCTACCACCTCACTCGTGTCTTCCGTCACTTCACTGACAGGAATGAGACCCCTTCGTGAAGTTTCAACAGATCCCAAACATCAGCAATGCACGATGGAACTCTCGTGCCATTCTAGCCCTTCTTGCGTTTATTCTGATGCCTGAAACCCGGAACAGGCTGCGTAAAATTTATTCATTCATTTCCAACTCATGGGCTGACCATTGGTTCAGCAGTCAATTGTTCCGTGCTGAAGATTTTGATGAACTATCTGCAGTTATGAATGACTACCCAACAGGTCTCAAATGCTTGAAAACCCACTGGAAAACAGATGAATCTCCAATCAACATTGCCCGAAGCAACCAGTGCTGTGAGCGTGCGATCAAAGTTATGCAAGACTTGCACGACTCCTGCCGCAACAAGGACAACCTCCCACTGAGATTCATCCTGTCCAATGACATTATCGTGAATAATTGACTTCCTTGTGTGTTTGATGACCCTATATAATGTTGTATATATGTGACTCTAAAGCTTGTGTTCAATTTTATATCTGCTTACAGTGACTTCAAAAAATGTCAAAAAAACTGATAAATAAAATTTTTAAAATCATTTTGTGCGTGAGTTTTTTTTTATCTAATCACCTTGAAAGTAAGATTTTATCTAATCTTTAATGAAAGCTCATCAAATTATGATACAGGGAAATGAGGTTGTAAAAAAGTCATCACCCTACTGTACATGGTTTTCATCTAGTTCTTTCTGTTCCTCTCTTGATCCAAGAAGAATGCGGTGTATAGTTATGGCAGGTCAATTATCAGACAAGAAGACACTATTTGGTCGAATTATTGTGACAGCACAGAATCGGAATCTTCAAATGGGCTTTCTCTTAGAACCATTAACATGGTCATTAGAGACATACTTGCATAAAAATGTTATCCCCCCTGAGGAAATATCTGGAAATTCAGCCACGGCGATTGATGATATGGCTCATATTCAGAGAATAAAAGAAGAGGAGTCAAAGTTTGGTGAAGTCTATCTGCCTTGACCATTGCTTTCCAGAGGAAATACTAGTCCAAGAATCGATGTCTGTTTGATACGTACAATGAGACGTCTATAAAGAACATCTAAAGGACAATCAGAAGGGAAGAACTCGAGCATCAGATTGTCAGAAAGTGAAGGAAATTCCTAAGCCACGTAATGAATAAAACAACTCTAATTGCATTTCTCGTTAACGAATGTAGGAAACCAGAGCATTTTGTAAATCTTTTGAATAAAACACTTCGCGAACTGTGGAACACACGCGCCCACACAAACAATGGATACGCTAATTTTCGACATACGAGGGTCACTATTTATATTTTGAGCCTAACAATGAAAAAACAGGAATTTGGCATTGAAAATTGCTTTATTGTTTTTCGAAGTATTCTCCTTTATGGTCAATACACTTTTGCATTCGTTCGAACCATTTGTCAAAGCAGTTTTCCAATCTTCTTGAGACACCTCCATAATATGGTTTTTGAACGCATGAACGGCGTCTTCCGCCGACGAAAATCGTTGTCCACGCAATTTATTCTTGACATTCGGGAACAAGAAGAAGTCATTGGGTGCCAAATCAAGACTGTACGGCGGATGACCCATCAATTCTATTTTTTGACTGTTCATAAAGTCGGTTGTTAGACGAGATGTGTGACAGCTGTCTTGATGAAGAATGATCCGACGGCGTTTGTTTGTTTTCCGTATTTGACCGAAGACCTCTGGCAAACAAATTGTTGTGTACCATTCAGAGTTGACCGTTCTACGTTCCTCTAAAGGCACAGTTGCCACATGACCAGTTTTCCCGAAAAAACAGGCGACCATTTGTTTCGATGTGCTTCGAGCGCGAACAACTTTTGTTGGATTGGGTTCATCTTGAAACACCCATACAGTCGACATCTGTTTACGTTCCGGCTCATATGCATATATATCCATGATTCTTTACCTGTTACAATCTTATATACGTCTTTTGAAGCACCACGATTGTATTTATTGAGCATTTGTTTGCACCAATTGACGCGAGCGTCTTTTTGAGTTTTTGTCAAATTGTGTGGGATCGAACGAGAACATACCTTTCTCACAGCTAAATGATCATGTAATATTTTATATATGCTGGTGGAACTAATGCCTATGGTTGCCTCAATCTCATAGTATGTCACATGACGATCTTGCAGTATTAGGTTTTGCACAGCATCAATGTTTTCTTGAACAACAACTGATTTTGGACGACCTTTGCGAATCTCGTCTGTGAGCGAATGGCGGCCACGATTAAATTCGTTATACCAGCGTTTCACAGTGGCAAAGGATGGGGCTTCATCGCCAAATGTGGAAGTAAGTTGATCGATTCACTCTTGTATTGATAATCCACGTCGAAAATCGTAAAAAATCATTGCACGAAAATGTTCACGAGTTAATTCCATTTTATTGTTGTCGCGCAATCTCCAAGCCAACATAAACAACACAAATGTAGCTATTGACAAAACATTTGAAGTACGTTATGGTCAATAATGCCAGACGATTCCGTGCAAACGTCAAATCGCGCCTAACTTCAATCAGTGTTGCCAAGGCTCAAAATATAAATAGTGACCCTCGTATCTCACACCGTGATACAAGTTCGCAACAGTGGTGGACCTGTACCCGCTACGTCATCGCAGACGCTATTAAACACCAGACAGCGGAGACAATTACTTCATTTTTCCAGCAGAAAGTTTTTCAACACTATGGTCTCTCAAGATGTAATGCTTGACCGACATCCAAGCTACAAGTCAGAATTGCTCTCAGTTGGCAAAGAAATTCAAAATCGAACATATATTTGCACACAACCAAATTGGAAAAGTCGAACGATCCCATGCGACAATACAATCCATTCTAAAGCACTTCGTAAATTCAGAACAAAACAATTGGGACAAGTATTTGCCTAGTGCCATCTTAGCAATTAACATAACAGATCATTCATCGATGGGAATCTCCTCTTTCAAACTTCTTCACGGATACACCCCATCCCTAGAAGTGGATAATGAGATGCACACAAAATATCTGGAAATATCCAATCAGGATCGTCTAACAGCGATCGAAGAAGCAAGGATATTGGCCATTGGAAACTTTGGAACCGCTTTCAAACAGATGAAGCGAGGGAAAACCTAAAATTTTCAAAACTGAATTTTAAAGTGGGCGAACAAATTTTGATATATGATCCAGCAAGAAACAATGGGCAAGTGAAAGCATTTTCGGGCAAATACAAGGGACCAGTCACCATCACAAAGATACTGACCCCAAATACACTTGAAGTGGATCTTACAAATGCTAGGGGACACACATGGACAGACGCCATAGCAGTTGAGTGATTGAAATGCTACTATCCACCCCTCGAAGAACCCGAAATCTTGCCCGAGCAGGAGTAAATAGACAATGAACAAAAAGAAAACACGACGAAGAAACGCATAAACGTTGCGGTTAAAATAAGCAACCAAGAAATAGAAACAAAATCAACAGAATGCAACACTTTCGCAACAAGCAAACATCCTCTACTCAAAACTCCAAAACAGGATAAAGAATACATCATAATACATGTAATGTCGAAAGTATGGCCGTGGATACGATTATAGTTCCAAAAGATGAACTTCAAGTCACTCTCGCAAAATCGGTTGCAGCAACAGCCGGCCTTGGTTACAGCCAAGCCTGCCAAATAGTGGCACCTCTGCTGCATGGAGAAATCATCTGATCTACCATTCAATGGCATCATACATTTATCAATACCACAAGACAAGATCTAGATAAACTACAGGAAGGATACATTACAATTGGCTTCCAAATTCAAAGTAAACTCTATAGCGCTACCAGCATTAGTCACCCATGTATTTCACTATGAGAGCGACTACGCTGCAAGTGTTCAAATTAAATCTGTAAGAAGCTATCTACAAGAAAACCCTAACACCGACATGACAATCTACTTTGTTACAAACAATGAAAATGACACAGGACGTTATGACTATTTAACATTATATTTTTCCGAACAGTTTAGTAACTAATAAACTAACAGTTCAAGCAAGAACGAATAGGAACATTCTACTTAAGTAAATTTGGCTCGTAATATATACAACATAAATTAGAAAAGAAAAATAAACGCAAGCCTTACAATTCCAAGTACCTTCACTCACTCAGCATGGGGAACAAAAGGCTACTTCGTGAGAAATGCAACTCCAAGCTTAAGAAAAAAAATGTTGACTAATATTACGTCACCATAAACGACATGTGCTAGTAGCACACTGTCAGGGAGATAGTCCATGAGCCAGGACCTCAAATTTAGGCGATCGGATACCTGGAACTGGAAAATGTGTGATAGCATCTCATAACTCTTTGCTTTTTATATAATATTATTGAATTAGTAACCATAGCCGACAAATAATGGTTTTTCATATTTTTTATAAAAAGCATACAAATTGATCACAATATTTGAATAAATAAATTTAATTTCATCAGACTTATTAAATTCAATATTATTTTATAATAATTAAAACTATTAATTGTAATAATACTAATATAATCCTTATAATAATAGTAAAACTTTATTATATTGCTTATATACTGACAGATTAAATGCACAAGTTTTACTTACAATTTTCAATAATAATAGTGGCTAAATCTTAAATATGCATGTATGTTATAATTTAACAAACAAAATTTTATTATTTACATTCATCATCATCATCTTCTGAATAGGTGTCATCACATCACATGTGGGTAGTCTGAACTTGTCAGTACACATGATGTTATTTAGACAGAAGACAGTTTGTAGTTTCTAATAGATTGGTTGGTTGATTGATTTGGTGTTTCAAGTCCACTTTATGCACAGTAAGCCTAATTGGGACTGGACCTACAGTTAAAAGTGGGATCCGAACCACTGTGCCATGTGCCTCCACCGGTTATCGAACCTGCGACCCTTGGATTACAAGGCGGTGACGCTACCACTGCACCATCGGGGAGGCAGTTTCTAATGGAGTTGCAAGCTGTAGATCTAACAGAGTTTAAGATGATGGCTGCCATTCCATCCAATCCATTACCAGCTCCTCTCTTCCATCGTGTTTTTCTCAATGTCCACCTTCTCCCACTTGGTCTCTGTGTACGTGGATCATTCAGGAGACATCTCTTGCTTGTAGCTGATTGATAATCGCACATTAAGCATGTTTCTTGCAAGTTGATAAATGTCTATCTCACACTTCTTTGCACAGAATAGACGACATGTCATGTCATTCACACAATGTACGGAAGATTTTGGAGCATACAGTAAGCAGGAGAACTACAGTTTGGCCATTACTATTTCATTGAGATCCCATTGATCTCCGAGGGTGCGAAAATATTTCCTGTGTTTGTCTGTTGGCAGGAAGGATGCACTTACTTTTCCTTTTCCTGCAAATGCACATGGAGACTTATCATATCTCGACAAACATTTTTAATAAGAATTGAAGCTATTTTCATAACGTCAAGAACCCACATGGGTATTTTAGTACTATATTTCAGAAAGAAATTAACCATGATTCATTCTTTCATGGAATCTCAAACACACAATACATACTCCTGGCTTCGTGGTCCTTGGTTTCTTATTTGCCAAACATTCCTCGCATGATTGGCACGCTTTTTAACCTTTTATTTACCAAGCCCATTTTGCCAGGTAAGCTCCTTGTCTACCGGGCCAATTTTAAGCAAAATGCAGAGTTTCATTTATATGACTGTAGATTAGAGGCTAATTGTCCTAGACAGACGAATGATATATCGTTATACACGGAATGAACCATACATTCGGACTACATACAATTTATGTACATTGAGTGTATGTATGGATGCGGGGGGAGGGGAGGAACCGAAAATTTAAAAATTTCTAAAGAAAAATGCCCCTCCGCCCCTGGACAACAAAGTACAGGACATTGTCAAAATACACATGGAAATGATCGCTGGCATGTTTTGAACAAGAAAATAATTGCACTATTATGATATGAACAATACAACACGACTTGTACCCCCAAAACGATATGTCTGTACGCCACTGAGCCATTCAGCAAAATGCGCAGTTACCTGGAAACGACTGTAGGTCCGAAGCTAATTGCCCTAGACGGACGAATCAAGTACCATTATATGCGGAATAAACCATAAAATTGGAGTATATAAAATTTATGCACATTGAGTGTATATATGGATGTGGGGGGAGGGGAGGAACCGGAAAATTCCAAAATTTCTGAAGAAAAATGCCCCTTCCCCCCTCCGCCCCTGGACAACAAAGTACAGGACATTGTCAAAATACACATGGAAATGATCGCAGGCATATTTGGAACAAGAAAATAATTGCATTATTATCATACGAGTAATATAACACAACTTGTAACCCCCAAAAGACATGTCTATGCGCCACTGATTCAGTTTCGAAGGAAGCCGCCATTTTCCCGGCACCCCACCCCCCCTTTTATGGGGAAAGAGTCTTTACGGTGCTGTATGTGTGTTAACAATAATATAAAAGAAGAAAATCGCAATTCCAGCGAAAAATAGCGACATTATGACGTAAAAACTACGACCTTGTCGAGGTATCTATATATAGATAGCTGGTAAACAAAAGGTTAAAGGAAGCGTTTCATGTCCAGTAAATACCGGTGATAATTGTTAAGGGTGTATCTGTAGGTCTTCATCGGAACTGTGTAATTTCTGAAATCAATCCATTTTCATGCTTGATGGAATGCAAACAAGTTTCTTTGTTGCACTCACTTCCTTTATTTTACTATACAGAAATCCATTTATGATCTCGAAGTTGTAAGATGTTCTGAGGAAATTTGGACCTGCTTGTGGGTCCTCCTTGAGATTTAAAATTATTTGTTTGAAGAATGGGTTTTGTTCTGCTAAGTTGAATTCTATGCTCTGTGTGACTCCTACAAAAGCTTGTTCTGGTGTGTCCGGTTGTTCGTCACCCTGTACATTAGAAAATCTAATCTCATCTGTCGCTGTAATGTTGCTTCCCTTGATTTGAATTACGTGGAAATCGTGTTCTGCCAGGGTAATGGCGTATCGTTAGAGACTGTGATGTTCTCAAATGCGTCAGTGTGCTGGAGACTGTATGCACGTAAAATGTTCTGTATTAGAGGTAGTATCGAAAACTCTTGATGGTGGGTAGCAGTGCAAGTAATTCAAGTTCCATTGAATTCCATGAAGCTTCCCGTGGTGACAGCGTTCTGGATGTGTATCACACGGATTGGTTCTCATCAGGTTTTTCTGCCGTTGTTTGTGTCAGAATTCCGCCTATAGCAAATTTAGAGGCGTCGGTGAACATGTGAACTTCATCTTTGGTGGACAGGGATTGTCATTAGCATTTCTTTTATTTTTTTTGTTTTGTTTATTTTCTCTTCGGTTTTCCTTAAAAGTTTTGTGAGAGGATGTGCTATTGCCGGAAAGTCTTTTACGAATTTTCTGCAGTACGAGGGTAGTCCCATAAATGACTATTTATTTCTTCGATTTTGCTCTGTGATAGTTCTGAACGGCTTCCAGAACCTTTGGTAAGATTGAATAACCGTATGGTGTCAGTTTGTGACCCAAACATATCACTTCGGAACAGAGATATTTGGACTTGGATGGGGAAATGGGTAGCCAACTGTGTCTTATTCTCCCTAGGACTAGATCCAGCGTGTCGAGATCTTCCTCTGGTTTATTTCCAAACAGAATTATGTCATCGGAGTAACAGCTTAGTTGTTCGGGGAGAATGTCCCCCAATGTCAAATGAGTCACCCTTGCTAGTGCGAAACGTGAAGTCTTCGCTCGCTGTGGAACGAATCCCCATATGTGGGATTTTGAAGGCTGGTTTGTCCCTGCTTTCTTCATCGAGTTTCACGCCGATTGGATTTCCATTGGGAAATAATCAGTGTCGGTTTTCAAGTTCTTCACTCGGAGGTCGATAAGAAGACGTAGTTTGTCTGAAGGTTTTGTTTTTTCTTGCTAGGAAGATAGGACTATTCCTGGGAGAGTATTCTATTTTTGATATTACACCTTCGTCTAATACACATTTGAATCAATTTGATCAAGACAGTCTAGTTTTGATCAATTACCACCAACACAGTACATAATTGTACATAGCAAAATCAATATACAGATACCAAGACTTTTCTGAAGCTCTAATGCTATAACAGAATTCTTTATGAAATACTATAAAATAACAATAATAAACAATACTAAATCCCGGCATTCCGGGGATGACAAAGTGTGTCCTGGAGACTTCGAGAGAGTTCAATTCCAGGCCATTCCAGGAGGGTTAACAAGCCTAATTGCTTGTAATATTCGTATCTTCGCAATTTGTAGAATTAGATAAGTAAACAGGAAGAGAAATGAAAGGGAGAAATAAAATTATGGACGAGAGAGAGGAGATAAAATGATGATGGAAAGAAGGAAAATCAAATTTAGAAAGCGAGAAGAAAGAATTTACTCCATTTTCGCCGAATGCCCCAGAGACAAATATCTCACCTAATCAAAGTTTTCGTCAAAAAGGGAATTCCCGTTTTGCCGAATCGATTTTCGCCGAATTTTTTGAAGGGAGGGAATTTTTCCTCGGCCGGGAAATTTCAGGGAGTGAAGTGAAACATAATTTCAACGAAGTTGGAAACTCATTGTACAGTCACCAGCAATAAAAATGGGACCCCTAGATCCTGAAATGCTCGCTTCCTTGCAATTGCCTAATTTTACGGCGTTAAATAAATTTTAACAGCAATTTTTCAATGACAACTTCTACCATCCCCTTAGAGTTAGGCAACACTCAACGCCTTGCAAGAAAGAGAGTATTTTAGGATCTATGTGTCCCATTTTTATTGACGCTGACATTTTCATCCTAAGTAACCAAACGTGGGTCAACCGTATTGAAAATGGTTGGCCAACGGTTGGCCCAACGCAAAAACATACCGTTGGCCAACGGCAATTTTGGCCGTGGTTCCAACGTTGGGCCAACGTGCGGTTTTTACGTTGGGCCAACGTATGGTTTTACGTACTGAAAACTAAAGAATGGATAGGTTTGTTTTCTGATATATACATAATTTATTGTGAGGCCAAATGTAAACAATAGCTCAAGTTGTTATGAAGATAGTAAGAATGCACAGCACTTTCTCAGTCACATGGTATCATTGTTTTCAAGGCACCATACCTTCAAGTGGTAGCACAAAAACCTTCTAGAGGTGACTAATTTTTCCACCTTTCATGGAATTTAATCTGCACATAACATTGCTTAACCACCTTCACAATAATACCTGTAAGAATATTCTTGTTCTACTACAGCAAAAAAGACAAACAGTAAGCAATTCCCAACATCTTTCATCCATGGCGGCTGACAAATGACTAGTGAGTGACTGCAAGTTAAAAATAGCTTTTACTTTCATTAAAAATATATTATATTTCCAGTTTGTGCTGTGACTGAAATATTCGAAAGGAAACACTGTTACATGTCACTTATTTTACACTCTAGAATTTTCAGCATTCTCCTGAAAGTTGTCTTGGCATTAAAATGTTGTTTATAAAACTGATTTTTACTCACGTTTCCATGGTTGGACAAACGTTGGCCCAACGTAAGACCAACGTCAATTTGTCGACCAACGTAAAGACAACCTTTCCACGTAAAAACTGACGTTGGCCTAACGGTGGTGGTTACTTGGGTAGTGTCCCAACCAATGTTTTTCATCTTTTGATGTCATCCAGCATTGGTCTTCTTTCACCAACGCTGTTTTATTTCTTATTTTGTCCATTTCCACACGCTCCATCGCCATAGCCACATTTCTAAAGCTTCTAGTTGCTCTTTTTCACTTCTTCGTAGATTACTGCACCATATAACGCTACACTCCACACATTAGTCGCTTCCTTAGTTTTTCCACAAAACACACTTCTTTTATTAAAGGCTTCTTTCTCTTGCCACTGCTATTCTCAATTTCAGTTCCTGACTGCAGCTCATGTCAGTCAGTGCTTATGGTATCTGAAACTTATTCAATACTTTGATCTCCAATTCTCACGTTCATGTTCCATGGTTTCTTCCCAACAACCATACCCTTTCTCTTCTTCACATTTATATTGATAATTTTGTTGTATGTACAGTTGACGAGTCGATTTCAATAGAAGGTTGTGCTATCGCCGGAGAGTCAGGCAACACACACAGCGCATTGCTGGGAAACCAGTATTTCAGGATCTGTGTGTCCCATTTTTTTGCCGGTGACTGTACAAATTGTTTCCCCATCTTTCCAATCTACTCTAATCCTTTCACTTCTGTGTCATCCAATTCACTCTGTCCAGTGCTTTATTCAGATCCATAAAAACTATAAATACCCCTTTCTCTAGGTAGCTTTCAACATATAAGTTTCTGTTTGTTTAGACATGAATTTTCCCAGAAGGTAAAATTCACTTTCTCCAAAGTATTCGGCGAAACGGGAATTTCTGTTTCGTCGAATATTTTACTTTGGTGGAAAATCTGATGTAATGCGCCTCTGGGCCATTTGGCGAAACTGGAAGACACGGATCAAAGACCGGGAAGAGAGAAATAGAATCTTAGTCCCGATGAGGTTTGACGTGTGCGCTTTACTCGTTACGTTTTGTACATAAGTTATGAGTAATTTACTCCGCGTAGAAAACCAGTGTTTTACGCAGATGTATAGATTGTACGAAGGCGTTAACAAATTTTAGTAACAGCTTCAAATTCCTTTTTCATACATATGTAGGCTATAACTACAAAAAAAATACAAAAAAAAAAAACACGTTGATAATGCTATAATGAAAAACAAAACTTCAGATTGGAAACAAAAAAGTAAAAATATGTTGTTCATGAGAAAATTAGCAATGAACGCCTACCAGTATAATAATGTGAACAAAACATTTAACAACAAGTTTTTTTGTTTGTAAAATTCCGATATAAGAGCATACGTATACAAATTCGTAAGGAAAGTTTTTAAAGCCTTTTTTGTTTTCTACCACTGTCAATTTCCATACATAACAATAACCATCGCAAATACCATGTTTCTTTTAATTTTTATGTTTGATTCTGTTGTTTTTTTTTTGCGTACAGTCACCGGCAGAGATAATTGTAGGCAAATTGGGCACTGCTATTTTCATTACCTTTCTATTCTACATCCTGTGTTGGTTTAAGGAATGAAACTATGTTAGTTCGAAGCAGGTATTGTCCTCTGCTTATTGACGTCTTTATTTAAATTCATTGCCATCAAAGTGTGTAATTCAGACCGAATGAAAATGGTGGTGGACAATTCGTCTACCGTTTCTTTTGCCGTTGGGTGTACGTTACGATTTATATGTATTTTACGCATTTTTACCCGTAATTTACGTGTCCTGTAGAAAACCTTTTTTAATGCGTAATTGCACAACCATGGTCCCGATATAAACGAACGCATTACTTTTCCAAGACAGTAAAGTAACTTTGAACACATTACTTTTTTTTAAATAACTTCCCCAACTGTAAATTGCAACCACCAGAAAGCTAGATTACACCTTGCCTGATTGCGTGCTCTTTCAGCAGTACAGCGCGGGGAATTCCCCCAGGTAATTTCAACGGGAACGCCCGCTCAGTATTGTTCAGCAAAAGAAACAGCGTCATTGATGTTAGCAATCATCATCATCTGCCAGCATGCAAGAGGTGAAGATGACGTAGCGCAGTGTTATGGTGGTGGCCTTAACAGGAAAGTCGAAAGGGAAAATAAAGACTGTTAAGAGGCAAGATGTGGGTTCCGCGTGGTTATAAAGGAGTCAAAAGTTTGTTGGACGTGCCATCAGTAAGTGCAACGACTTTACCAAGAAGACGTGTGTGCTTTCTTGTGGACAAAGGTACGTTCTTTCAGAGTAGTAAGTTCTTTTTTAAGATCCCTTGGGTGAATGGTGGCAGAAACATGCTAAGAATACGAACGAGCGTTCGCAGGTATTCTACTATCTTTAGTGACTCTCTGATTAGCATAACAGTTGTTGAAAGTCACAATATAGTCTGGCGTTCTTTTTGATTTGCCCAAAGGTTCCTGACCTTCTTCCAGAGGCTTTCATGCCTTTGTTTCTGCTAGGAAAGTGACATGCTTCATGCATGCGTCACTTCCTACATACACACACACTGCCATAAGCCATATCTGCAATGCAAACACACACACCGAAGGGAGAAAAAAGCGTAATGTGCTACGAAGTCGGAAGTTCCAGATTCAAACCCTGGTGAAGTATGGATCTATCGTCATATTCATTCCGTCATCAGTTCGTCTTCATCGTCACGATTAGCCCAAAGGTATAGGAAAACGTCTTGAAGACCCAAGCAAAAACTCGAAGCTTTATCTCCATGAAAGTTAGTAAATAAGTCACTATGGTTGGCAAGCATCTAGATTTCGATAATAATTTCTTGAATCCAAATGATTATTTATATCACATGAGGACATATTTTCATGCACTAAAAATGCTAAAATATACACTAAAATGAGCCCAGAATATTAGAAACATAACTGTCCAACTGGGTGTAATTTAAAGGAAAACTATCCATCCCAGTCTTCAATGATCTTGCATCCTGCCATGATCAGTGATTTAATGAACGAAATATAGCAAATCAGCCAATCTCAGAACCTTCAACTGCGCGTTCAGTCGCAGAGACTTGTCAACCACAACCATGGAGATCTGCAGTTTATTGTAAGACGTTTTCCAATGTCATTCTGAAGAGGAAGCAGAGGAAAATATCTTTCAAATAAGGACAATTTGCAGTGCAGGATGTTGCTGAATGATATATTCACAGCAGTTCTACAACAGGACAGTTTGCAACATAACCGGAAGTCCAACTTCTTTTGTTTAATGGCATTTGCGTGAAGATAATGGTGAAGATGAAAGAAGAAAAGCCTTCATGTGTGTTCGGTTAGTTTCTTGCAACTGGAAAGAAATAAAGTCAAAATCTTTCGACTGGGAAGGTTATTCTCCTTTCAATGGAGGTCTTAGAACAATTACTTGATTAGAAAAGGAAGGAAGAGGTTCGTATATTTTATTCGAGTTTGACCTTATCAGATTCGAAGGCCTTATTTATATCTGCCTTGAAATACAAATATCGTACAACGTCTCGTCGGGGTTGTGGATGTACACCTAACTGCGAATTGTCCACCACCATTTTCATTAGGTATGAATTACACAATGTGATGAAATGAACTGAAATAAATACGTCAATAAGCAGAGAACAATGCCTGCTTCGAACCAACATAGTTTCATTCCTTAAAACAACACAGGATGTAGAATTAAAAAGTAATGAAAATAGCTGTGGACAATTTACCTACCATTATCTTTGCCGTTGACTGTGCACGTGGGTGTTTAGAAGGAGAGGGGGCGGGCAGCTGAAGGTTACCAATCCATCGGTCTCGTCTCGAATTTGATACGACCATCTCGATCTCTGAGCCCCATCGAAGTTCCCTGGTTTGAGTCCCTGTGAAAATTCAAGCATGAAAAGCACATATTTCCAACAGCTAAATAAACTCTCGTTCCATTTTACGCTATCTGCACTAATAACCGACTTGTTCTATGCTGCCGGATTTATTTATTTGGTTTATTTTTAACTCTCATTTCTGCCACTTTTGGCTAATCGCGACGATGAGGATGAATGGTAATAAGTTGAAGTGGATACATGGACAATCACAAATATACAAGAACGACGCAACGAAAGCCCCAGAGAGGATTATCCTGAGCCTCGTCGGTTTGCAATATGCACCGCAGGGTACTACGTGGAAGCCAGGTTGACTTTTGGGTGTCTGAAGGTCACAGCTTACCTCTGTGGACTTTTGGATCGCCCTGTATGGGGTCATGATTGCTATAATAGTGTATACTATTAAGTCATTTCCATTCATTTAAATATATAGGCATGGGCTGATTGATTAGAAGATTAACCGTTATCGTAACTAAATAATTCATATCTGTGCTTGACGGTCATGTATATTTCTGTCATCAATTGAATGTTGTAACGAGCGTTTCTGCAAGTTACATAATGGGGCGTTGTCTCTGCCAAGAGTAGGAAAGCAAAACCAGGAAATAGGACTTGCGTCACTATCACTTGTCTCGTCCTCAACACGTGTGATACAGACCAGGCCCTTCCTTCCCCCCAAAAACTATCAAGGGCAAGGTTCCTGACAAGGCTACCTACAGGAAGTTTGGTGGTTTAGCTCAACAAGGCCAGAGCCTTGACCGTGAATATTCTGGGGGCATCCCGGACGATAAGCTCGAGGTCTACGGACCACAAGCCTTCGTCATGGTCAGCAAGGCCATACCTTCCCCCCCAGAAAGGACTGTCAGCTAAAATAACCACAAGGTTGCAGTATACTAAGTTGGGTTGGGGAATTGAGACAAGGACGCCCATGTTAATAAATACTAGGAGAATCATAGAAAAGGGGCGGAGTCCAGATATTCCGGGAGACGACAAGAGGCCGCGCCATAGCTCGCTGCTCCTATCTTAGAGGGTAAGCCTCAACTTAACCAAGTGGTGACACTTGGGACTTATTACTTATAGGAATAGCTCAAGTCACTAAATGGCCATAGAGATAGGGAGTTAGTCTATAATCAATACTGTTAACCATTAGAATAATAAATAACAGATATATATATTAAACGGATTGTGTGTTAATGTCTACCATCTGAGAAAATAGTCCCCCTCGTAACGCCAGACACCCCGCAAGCGTTACAGAATGGTGGAGGTGCGGTTCTCTGCTTACAGCTGAGGGAAGAACCCAGTACCTTGCTACGTGTTTTTACTCTCTCTGTTTCACAGTGGAGCAAATATCACATGTTTCCTGACGAAGGTTTGTTTGAAATTTTTAGGTTTGGTTTGGTGAGGTTGTTTCTGGTGCTTTCTTGGTGGACTGTTGTCCGAAATGAGGTAGTTTGTCGAAACTTGATTGTAGTGTTTTGTTAAGATGTCCGCTTTGTCATTGTACAAAAATCGAGTTGTTTAATGGTTCTTACGCGTCAACAGACGTCTGGTGAACGCAAACCCCTACTTACTGCGACCGTTACGTGTCCACTTCCTGCTTGCTCTGAGGAAGCAATACGTACACCTCTACCTATCGAAACTGACATACTAGAAATGCCTGACCCTCCATCTGCAGCTACTAATTCGAATCCTACCATGTGTTCTTACGCTAGAACCCCGTCTATTCAACCAGAAAATTTCAACGCGGATCCGGGAGAGAGTATATCTGATTTTTTTAACACATATCGGAGAGTATCCTCGATTTTAGGGTGGACAGACACACAAAAGGTCACATTTTTACCTGCGTATCTAAAAAAAAGTGCGTTAGCGTATTGGGATTTAAACCGTGAAATGCTGGAAAATTTCCAAGGTTTTGCACAAGTTGAAGAAGCGTTAACAAAGGCTTTTCAACCTCTTTTACCGGTAGGACAGGCTTATCTTGATCTAGCTGCACGAAAGAAACAACCCGAAGAGTCAATAGAGAATTACTTTTATGATGTGTTGAAAATGTGTAACAAAGCAGATCCGAATATGAATAACGAAGGGAAAATTAATTTCATTTGTAATGGGTTACAAGCGCAAGACGCCGAGAAATTAGTAACTATGAAAGCGCAAACATTGGACGACTTATTAGCCAACTTGCGACTTTTAGAGCGTGCTAAACGACAAGCTGACATTGCTTCGCGATCTTACGCGCAAGTTGTAAAGGGATCAAATCCCGGAGAGAGAACTTTTTCAGGACCATCGGAAAATCAAAAGCGCTATGTGCATGCGATGGAGCAGTCTCAAATCCCGGAAAATCAGAGACAAGAAATTAGATGGAAATCTCATTCGCAGCGAGGTGTAGGAAGAGGCAGAGACTCTACATCTTTTAGAGGTAGACCTAATAGCAGTAACAATGGTAGAAATGGTGATAGGCTATGTTTTACGTGTGGATCTAAATTTCATTTTGCGCGTTACTGTCCCAACAAAGGATCATACCCCTCAAATAATGGATATTCGACCACCCGAGGACGCGGATCTTTTTCAATACAAGGCCGTGATTCCAGGGGTCATAATCATAGGAATTATGAGCGAAATCCTAACAGAGGGCCACGAAATCCTTCTCCTTTTCCAAGAAACTCAGAAAACCCAAACGCATAATGGGAATGCGCCACAGGGGTCGCCTTCGCCCAAGTCAGACAAAACCCCTGAAAGAACGATCGTATCGTGCAGAAAATTGTTCTTCTTTCTCATTAGGAAACGAAAACTATAACAAAAGACCAATGATAAATGTAAAAATTTTTGGGAAAAAGTTTCCAGCACTTATAGACACAGGTAGTACTTGTAGTTTGTTACATTTTGGTATGTTACCTCGCAATATTAAGATTTCTGCTAGAAGGACAGGTTCAGTAACATTGTCTACACTATCGGGTGTTGCCTCAAGGAACACTCCAGTTTGTAACTTTTATTTTTGGATTGGATCACATAAAATTGGTATGCAAATGGCAGTCTGTGCAAATCCTTCATTAAGAGACCGTATCATTCTAGGCGCAGATTTCTTTAATTGTTTTGTTAGATATTTAAACCCAGCAGGAGTAATGTTACGGAAACCTCATCCATCCTTTGTACCGTACGTTCAGGAAAAACACACAACTAGTGTGAGTAATGAGATTCGAACCCAAATACGGAAAGACGACCAATGCAAAAACACGACTACACGATCGCCAACCGGACAAGACTCAGTATACTTACACAAGAAATCTATAAAAATTCCATCTATGTTCATACCTCCTAAGAAATTCGTTGCATTTGCTTCCAATACTAATCGCGACGGGAAATTGTCTCGCATAGTTTGCAAATGCCGACTGGAAGTTAAACCGGAAGAAACATCGAGCGCGGCCAGCGATAACCTTCCTTCGGGTAGGAAAAGTATTTCAATGACACATCCTAGTGACGTAGCAGATAAGACTCTCTTCGACGAACTTCCGCGCTTAGAAACGGAGGACAACACGACAGACAGTGAAGCCACACCTAAATTTAAACTTTTCTCTTCGCATTCTGCAGTACTAAAACCTTACGAATACACAGAATTAACTATAAGTTTTTCTTCGTCAGTTCCCCCTAACAAAGATTTACTTCTTGAAGTAAACAATGGACTTTATGACCAATATCGCTGTTTAGTTCCTAGGCTACTCATAAATTCGCACACCACATCTTGTATACCTATTATTAACATGAATCATTTTCAGGTTACTTTTCCACCAAATTGTGTAATTGGAACTTTGTGCAAGCCGGAGGAAATATTTCCTCCCTCTACTTCTTTCATTCAAAACGATTCGCGGCTTCAATATGTAGACGCGATAAAAGACGAAAATCTGAAAAGTTCTTTCAAGTTTGAAGATAAAGACTTTAATGTAGAAACGGACATAGATATTTCATCAGATATCACAGAGGTACAAAAACGTGAGTTACTGACATTATTAGAGAAATATAAACATTGCTTTGTATCATCTCCTGAACAATTAGGTGTAACTAATGCTTATGAAGTCACTATTCCGCTTACGGATGATATTCCAGTCAGGCGCACGCCATATAGGGTGTCTCCAAAACAACGGGAATTTATAGAATCAGAATTAAAGAAAATGCTTTCTTTAGGTATTATACAGGAATCGGAATCTGAATATGGAGCACCTATTATCCTTGTAGCGAAAAAAGACGGTTCTTGCCGCATGGTTGTTGACTTTCGCGGAATTAATGCAAAGATGAAGGTTCCAAATTACTGTCTACCAGTAATCTCCGATATAATTCATTACCTGAGTGGTGTAAAATACATTTCTACGCTTGATCTTTTCTCAGCGTACCATCAGTTGAAGATTGCAGAAAAAGATAGGCACAAAACGGCACTGGTTACCCCTTTAGGAACCTTTGAATATACTAGGCTACCTTTTGGCTTGGCTAACGCTCCAGCAGCTTTTCAGAGATGCGTAGATAAAGTTTTTGCAGGTTTGAAGTGGAATAGTTTGTGTGTTTTTTTGGATGACATAATAGTATTTAGTACCACCTGGTCAGAACATTTAGAGAGATTAGAAAAAATGTTTCTAGCTTTAGAGCGTGCTAACTTAAAGGCTAAGCCTAGTAAATGCCATTTTGCCTTTGGAGAAACGGAAATTCTTGGTCATGTGATAGGACGAAATGGAGTCGCCACCGATCCAAAGAAGGTGGAAGCTATCAGGAATATTCCAGTCCCAACGAATCTAAAACAGGTTAGATCCTTTATTGGCTGTGCAAATTTTTTTCGTAGGTTTATAGAAGGCTTTTCATTAATTGCTAAACCGCTCACTGATCTTACGAAGAAAGGCGTACCTTTTCAAATAGGGGAAAAACAATTGGTTGCATTTAATCAGTTGAAAGAACGACTTTCGTCCGCCCCCGTGTTGCGACATTTTGACCCGGCGTTGCCTATAGAGCTTCATTGTGACTCCTCAGACCTTGGATTCGGGTCAATGTTGTGTCACGTGATAACGGACCCACAAAATGAAAGGAAAACCATCACCCAACCAGTATCTTTTTGTTCACGGTTATTCACGGGACCCCAGGTTAACTATAGTATTTGCGAAAAGGAAGTATACTGTCTTGTATTCTCAGTGCTTCACTTTCGTCAATACTTGACAGACACTTTCTTCACAGCAGTAGTAGATAGTGCAGGAGCTTGTTGGTTACGAACAGCGAAGGATCTCACCAATCGTTTGGCTCGCTGGAGCATAAGGCTTTCGGAATTTAAGTTCGCAATAAGACACCGTCCAGGACGTCTTAATTGCGTTCCGGATTGCCTCAGTCGCAGTGCTACAAACCCACTAACAGAAGAAGAGCGAGATTTTATCGACCACGGTGATATAGTAGGTATTATCGATCAACAGGTCGATAAAGTGGTGAATGATCGAGCAATTGAAATAAGAACACGTCAATTGCAAGACCTTAACGTAAAAAAGCTAATCGAGTTAAAGGAAACTGATCCTACACATCTTTCCGTCCGATATTTCGAACTAGGAAACGGCGTACTATATAGACGCAACGGCAATAGGAAACTGCTAGTCATCCCTGATAATATGGTAAATGATGTGTTATCAGACATACATGACTCCCCATACACAGGAGGTCACGTAGGTCAAACAAAATGCTTGCAAAAAGTAAATGATAGGTATTATTGGAAAACAGCACGTAAGGATGTAATAGATTATGTACGCTCATGTCAGATTTGCCAGGAGAAAAATACACCTACAGGTAAGAAACAAGGATTTCTTCAACCGCTACCTGTCGGGAATATATGCGAATCCTGGAGTTCGGATGTTTTTGGACCAATAACACCTAGTAATGGATACAAGTACATTATATTCGCTGTCGATATGCTCTCTTCGTGGGTAGTGGCTCAACCCCTTAGGAGCTTAACGGCAAAGAATGTAGCTTCGTTTTTCGTCCAGAAAATTTTTACTATCTTTGGGCCGGTTTCTACTATTCTTACCGATAATGCATCAGTGTACAAAGCAACCTTGGTGGAAAATATTTTGAGTGAACTCAAAATCAAGCATCTAAATACAAGTGGGTACCACCCTGAATGTAATGGAAAGGCGGAACGGGTGAACCGTACCTTTGCTAATATTTTGAGCAAGTATGTTGCACGTCATCAGAAAGACTGGGTATCTTATCTGAACCTCATCGTCTATGCCTCAAATTGTAGTGCACTTGACGGCATTGGGCTAAGTCCATACGAAATTATGTTCGGAAGAAAACCGACGTTTCCCCTCGAGGCTGGATTAAATTCAAATCCAACAGACCCATTTACTGAGAAATATCGCACACACGCACGCTCCGTACAGGTTTTAGTCAAGGAATTGCATGATAAACGGCATCACACTGCTAAAAACCGCTACGACAGTAAACGAACAGAACCTTCATACGCGAAAGGTGACTTAGTTATGGTATATATGCCTGCCAGGCAAAAAGGGCTTTCAGATAAGTTGAGACGCAAATATGATGGCCCTTACCATATTGTAAATGTTAGAGGAAAAAATGTTTACGATGTAGAAAGAGTAAAAGGCAAGAAAACATTGCGGGTAAACATATCTCGTTTAAAACGGTATTGGACACGTCCAGCACAGCAACCAGAGTAGAGAAAGTTCGTTTTATGCACCAAAGTTAATCGGGACGCCGATTACACGTAATATTATGATAGAATGATTTAGTGGATATTTTAGTATAAAAAAATTGATTTAAATACTGAAGAACAATCGCGACTCAAATCAAGTGTTTTGATTACCAGGCAGGTATCATCCAAGTGGTAGTCAAAGTTTGTTATTTTATACTGGCAATCAATCAATGTGCAATTGTAGTTCTAGCTCATAGACGAAATGTATAGGTTTCCTAAGACTATATGTAGATGTATTCTTTTTTTTTTCCTTCTCTTTTTACACTTGTTGGATTATCGCAACGCATACGATTGGCAGGAGGAAAAGACGAAACTTAAGTCCGGACAAACAAGAACATCAAATAGCTGCAGTCGTCTTCCTTTCCCTTTCCGTAGTGCGTAATCAGTAACAATTTCTCCCCCCCCCCTTCGTTTCGTCAAACTGCGAGCGATTCGCGGTCACCCAGTTATCTCGTTTCCGGTAAACAATCCTCACCGTAGCGACTTTCTGTGCTGAAACGAGCTGCATAAAATTTGCTTCTTTTTATATAACGCATATCTGGTAGCATAATCAAATAACTATGAGCAGTCGTATTTCTGCCACTACGCAATATGTAACAAAGTTATTATATATTTTTTTTTTCTCTTTCTAGTTGCCGTATGATATTCCATTCAAATTGGTCACGTAAGAAATTAAAGTTTTTATGCGCGTGTAATATACGCAAGCTACACAATACTCGTAAATCAGCAAATAAAACACAAATACAAATGTAAACTGTGTATCCGCTTCATTCGCTTCGATAATCTTAAGGCTTATATTGCTTTATACACGATTTTTTTTTTCTCTGTTGTAAATGCTACATACCCTTGTAGCTTAATTTGTATTCTCATTTCCGTAGTTCATTAAATTAAGGTCAAGTGGAACTCATTGCGTATTTTCTTTTCTCTTTCTTAAATTCTATGTCTAACGGTTATTTAGGAAAAGTCACCATCGAAGGATTGGATTTAGTAATAACGCCTGCAGGACCTCAATTCCAATCAATCGTCCAAGGAATAGCCTCTCAATTGAATGTTCCGTGCTCTAGAGTTTTAGAACCCCTGAAAATTGAACAAATAAACAAGTATCTAGCTGTTTTGTTCAAAACACAGTCGGCCGACAAATTCTTTTCCGATTGTACAGAAATTGCCAGAAATTTTATTCGAATTCATATGAAAGCAGGAATTTACAGGAATTTTTCGCTTGATTTCGGCGATAAAGATAATTTGGAAGTATTACAATTGTTGCAACAACTAAATGAGTTTTTAATACCAAAGGCGCCTTCAGAAGTCCCCACTTCGGGAAAGATTGATTAATGGTTATAGAGATGCAATTCTAATTGTTTAATGATATTTTTCGTAAAAGTGACGTTTCCTTTGCATAAGAATTATAGTAGTACAATTAGGACCATCAAATGGTGTTACATATATATGTTTGTACCCTGCATACCCTTCGCCAGATATGGCCATTCATGTTGACCATTGGTTATACAGATTGACCACGGAAGTCTTTGAGATTCCTAGTGTCGGAAATATCCGAAATTCAGTGTGTGAACAAGTAGTGTCTGCAGAAATTTTATTATTTATTAAATTTGTGGACAAATGCTCAGGAGAAGCTGAAGAAAAGGACAATTTCCTGGAGCAGTCCTTGGGGCACATTAAATCTTTTATTTTAAAGTGCTATGAAAGTTACCAGCTAGACTTCACCTTTGATTGTGAATTTAGTGTCACCTCACAAACATTAGATTTATTTGCGTACTAAAATGAATGGTTCTCCAGATCACCCAGACATGGACGTTGCAAGTATAGACTCAATTTCTAGTCTCACAACGATTCCTTTTGTTTCATCCCCTCTTGCCATGTCAATATCAGAAGAGGATTATGAGGATGATATTATTAATGTCATTTCTACAGAGGACTTTGAGCGTGACTTTCTGCCGGAAGTCCCATCGCTACCTCTACATTTCTACGTACCACGAGCAGTAGATATTCAGGATGCTTTCATGCCTTCAAACCCGGATGAGGAAATTGAATTACTGATATTCGTTTTTCTTAATGTGGATTTCCCGGGAGCATTTGTCGCTGGTGACAACCCCTATGTTGAGGAAGGTCTCAATGTTTTACCCGCGGTACTTCCGCGTGATTCCGCGGCATATTTGTATGTTGTTCATGACATTATCACCTTTTTGCGAGCGGGATTACATAGGTTACCTACTCAACAATTAAGACTCACCTGGCTCGACGAGCGAGCCCGTGAACTACGATCTTTTATTCATTCTTTAATAGGAATTGCTGGAGATTTGTGGACCTTACATACCTTTTATGATTCTGAGGCTGGACTACTCCATTATGTGCCTTGGAAACGAACCACGACGCCGAAATATTCAATGCCTTGGACCATATGGTAAGTGAATTACAACAACTATTTTTATTACATTTAAATGATACTTATGTAGAGTTTCCATCACCTCCTGAGAAGTATGACAGAGTTACGCGTGGACTTGGATTAAATTTTATTGGCAACTTCGCGAACTGGTGTTGCGGAATTTTGAGTGAAAGTCAGTTCCATGACATTTTGGTTAATGAGCATACACTTAATTCGGAAATCCACAAAGTTACATCTAGTCTTAAAAACGAGCATCAGCAGGTACATTTATTGAGATCCCAACTTCGCGAACTAATTCAACAAACGAATAACACTGTGATTAAACTCGAATCTCAAGTAGACATACTAAAATCTAATTTCGGAAATAAACTAGTTGAATTAGCAAATAGTGCAAATCGAACGACTCATAACATGAACATATTGGCTTTGAAATCTGTTGTGTTGCACCAATTATTAATGAGCTCGACAATAAATGCCGAAATAAGGGAACTTAGAACTTCTTGCTTCTCACACAAAATTCCTTTATATCTAATCAGGCCACAAACATTAAAAAGAGATCTTAAACAATTGCAATTTACCTTGGCAAAAAATGGATATCAGTTAGCTATCCCAACATCTCAACTAATGAAATACTACACTGTACCTTTGGCTCATTGCTTGTTCTCTCCTAAACAGGTAGTAGTCACATTAAAGGTTCCAATCACGAAAATAGGCGAGATCCCTATTTTAGAAGAATTCCTCACTGTGCCTTTTAGATGGCAAAACAGCACTTGTAACATAATACATCCACCTTTATTTTCCGCCACTAGTACTAATTCGGTTCGACTCTTGTCAGGTACTTTCCTAGCTACCTGCGACCCGCACAATTCTCCAATGTGTTACCTACCGCGTTTTGGTCACGATGCCACCCTGGGCTCTTCGTGTGCCCAAAAGATACGCCAAGGCGCAACTATTCAGGAATTAGCCGCACACTGTATGTATCAATGCTACGAGGGAAGTAATGTTATCGTCACGGAAGTTGCACAAGACCAGTATGTAATCACCAACCCGCCGTCAAAAATAAAAACATAAAAGGCGAATGCAACGGCAGGTCTTTTACGTTAGATACTTATGAAACTCAAGCCGGTGCACTCGAAATTACCCTTCCATGTAATTGCTCTCTATCTATAACAGAAGAAACTGTAATTCCTAGAACCTTTCCATGCTCTAGTCAGACTAGTGACAAGCTGCGTAGCTACCATATTTTGCCCGCTTCATGGGGAAAAATACCAACGATGAAAATAGATGTCTTATTTTCTGGAGGTAAAGCCGCAGAATTCAAACATTTTAATGATTGCTTAGACGCTAGTTGGCCCAAGAAGATACCATTCTTGAAAATATCAACTCAGACAGAGCCGAATGAGGAAAATGACGATCTTAATTTTGATTTGGAAGATATAAAAACTGATATCTCTAACGAGAATCTTTCCAAAATATCATTAAGCCTTGTTTGGAATATAGTCCTTACTCTTGCGGTAGCATGGACAATATATAAGAATCGTCTTATGACCACTCAATTGATTGCACTCAGTCAAATCCAAACCACTGAAGCTTTGGGTACTTCACTGGAAATATTTCATGAATTCCTTAATTATTCTATTGTTATTTTAATTCTAATTCTAATGATATTCATTGTGTATTGGATATGTAAGAAATATGTAAAATGTTGTTGTCAACTCACTCCTTTAGTAAGCCAACCCTCACACGCCACTTCTAGACAGGTTCTCTTCACAAATGACAATACTTCTAAAGTACAAATACAACCAGGAACAGGAACAGTTCCTAAACCACTGCCCCGTAAACTCAATGATGGAAATAAACCCGTACATTTCTCAATGACAGCATGACTAGCCGTCCTTATCTCTACATTACACTCACCCATACTCGTAGATGGCTTAACAATTAAAACCTTCGTAACATCAGGAATCTATATCAACGAAATTGACCCACCTATATTATACGAAACTTCTGTACCACTATTATATCGTCTACAGTACAATGCTGTTTTTTCTGAAATAATTGATTGGGAAGATTTGCCCTCCTCATTGGGAAACACTACGATTACTACCGATCCCTCACTTCAAGGATGGAGTTATTTCCGCATTACTAAAACCCACATACGTACTCTTTTCTTAAAGGAACAGGATATAAACGAAATTCAACATAGAATCCAGAACTTTCCAGCAACAAATTGGGTTAATATTCGAGATCTTACTTTTGTCAATCCACCTCAATTTTTACATATTCTAACCTCAACATGCCAAAACAGAAAGGTACACCCAGCTATATTACCTCTCAACACCCTCGTATCTCATCTAGATACACTTGAAGGAAAGATAGCTAAATATAATTATACTCTGGCCATCTCCACGACCAATTTAGGGCAATATTACAACACTCCAATACTAGAATGTACCATAGGACCACAATATACCCTAATTGGCCTGAAAATACCAATTATGCGTAAACGATCCAAATTTCGAGCGTACAACATAAAACCCCTACCATTTCAATTCAAAAACAACATATGCCAAATAACACTAACATCAGATGAAGTACTAATCGATGAATATGAAAAGACGTTTTACGAACACTCTTGTTCTCTAACTAATGATATACTATGTTTTATTACGCCTTACAGAAACATATACACCTCAGATTACAGATGTTTAAAGTCTATATTTACACAGGATGCTACTACTATAGAACAGTACTGCCCACTACATTGTCATGAAGACCCTGTACTTAACTTACCTGTACTATTAAACGTCTCGACCTATTTAGTATTGACACCACCAGATGTGGAAATAACAGTTAAATGCGAAAGCATACTTTTTAGTTTTAAGAGAGATTCCCCTTATGGAACCTTAGTAGTTCAGTTAGGTTGTCAATGTGTAATGTGTATAAATTCTAAATGTTATAGGGCTCAGTTCCCTTGCATTCTCCCAGATCCCACGAAGGCACAAATATCCCAATTTTTACCAATACATTGGGTAAATCACCGCCAAACTAATATAACTAACTATGAGTGTACATCTGATATAATTAATAAACCTAAATGTATGGTTGTCAAACAAATGGAATCACCTACGAACCAGAAAATAGTATCTTTAGTTCATCTTCACATTTGGTTAAGCTTACTGACATGTGTAATGGTCACATTCTTATCATGGTTAGGTTACCGAATCTATCGCAGAAGCCATACAACCCAGCGGAATGCCTCAGTTCCTGTCATTATGCGTGGGCAAAACGATAGACCTCCTTCCTACGAAGCACCGAAATGTCCAATATATGAATGTATCTTGGAGTAATTACCATATTGTTAAATCAAGTCTCAGTTTCAGAGCTATGGACAACTTTACTCCTTTTGATGACTGCACCTGTTCCTATCCACGGGGAGCCACTTCCGAGGGCCGCCCTAGGACCGTCGCCCACATTAGGACGAAACAGGAAGGAATCCTGGGACCCTAAACCATTAGCGAACACAAGTGAAAGTGAATAGTGCAGTGACCAACAACGGAATAAAAGGCAAATCTTAACCATAAACTTTTGAAGAATACTATACTCTTATTATGTAAACTAACTTATCATGTAATTTATATCTAACTCCAAATGGGTCCAGTGACTTGAGCAATCAGATTGTTTAAATACATAGGTAAATAATTGAAGCCTAACCAGTCAATAGTCAGCTTAGATGGAGGCCATCTAAGATAAGGAGGGGCGATATGTAACGAGCGTTTCTGCAAGTTACATAATGGGGCGTTGTCTCTGCCAAGAGTAGGAAAGCAAAACCAGGAAATAGGACTTGCGTCACTATCACTTGTCTCGTCCTCAACACGTGTGATACAGACCAGGCCCTTCCTTCCCCCCAAAAACTATCAAGGGCAAGGTTCCTGACAAGGCTACCTACAGGAAGTTTGGTGGTTTAGCTCAACAAGGCCAGAGCCTTGACCGTGAATATTCTGGGGGCATCCCGGACGATAAGCTCGAGGTCTACGGACCACAAGCCTTCGTCATGGTCAGCAAGGCCATACCTTCCCCCCCAGAAAGGACTGTCAGCTAAAATAACCACAAGGTTGCAGTATACTAAGTTGGGTTGGGGAATTGAGACAAGGACGCCCATGTTAATAAATACTAGGAGAATCATAGAAAAGGGGCGGAGTCCAGATATTCCGGGAGACGACAAGAGGCCGCGCCATAGCTCGCTGCTCCTATCTTAGAGGGTAAGCCTCAACTTAACCAAGTGGTGACACTTGGGACTTATTACTTATAGGAATAGCTCAAGTCACTAAATGGCCATAGAGATAGGGAGTTAGTCTATAATCAATACTGTTAACCATTAGAATAATAAATAACAGATATATATATTAAACGGATTGTGTGTTAATGTCTACCATCTGAGAAAATAGTCCCCCTCGTAACGCCAGACACCCCGCAAGCGTTACAATGTAAAATGACATTAAGACATGTAAAGTCCCCAGAATACGTTGTGAATATATACACGTATGCATTTATATCTTCGTATTGAATATAAAAGAGCTGACCCGGATTCGAATCCCGGCCTGGGCTTGTATGTTAGTCAGTGTCCATTCATCACTCATCCCCATCTTCGCAAATTTGCCAAAAGTGGCAGAAAAATCGAAGTAAAATGAAGCAAATCAATCAATGAATATGGAAAAATCCGACTTGGTGGCCTAGCTGGTTTACGATCTCGCCAACGAAGTTCTCGGGTTCGCATTCCGGTGTCATGGGCGTTCTTTGTGAGTGTCCCTTAATAAAATTTCAGCATCCATCCTCATCGTCGCGATTAGCCAAAAGTTGCAGTAAAAAAGCGAAGTAAATTCGATCTCGGTACCATCTCTGTCCATGTAACGTCAGACCTTAAGGTAACGTAGTACACCCTGAACTAACAAGCTCTGGCGTCTGCACCCGTGGTCAGTATAATTATCTATGGGTCTTATCGGTGGGGAAGGGATGCTGTCCATACGCGCTTGTTTGTTTGTTTTAAGTCAACTTTATGCACATATAGAGACTGGACCTACAGTTTAAAGTGAGATCCGAACCACTGTACAATGTGCCCCCATCGGGTATCAAACCCGAAACCCTTTGATTATAAGGCGAAGCTCCATATGTTTGTGATTATCCTTTCGTTTTATTGCCTTCATTCTTATCTTTGCAATTAGCCAAAAGTGGCAGACGCGCGAAGTAAGATAAATGAAACCATTCATTTATGTAACGTCAGACATCGAAGGGCGGAGCTTGTGCTGGAGGTATATTGTGTGAAAAGGCAGACCCGAACCTTGAGTACTGCTCCGTAATATTCTCCTTTGCGATTCGCGTGCGCCGCGAGCCCAGTTGAAGATTCACCTGATTACGTCAGGGGACCTCGACCTTCGCAGTGCAAAGGCTGGAGGGGATTCTTCTGGCAGACGGCTCGGTCAACTCCGTGACTGGCACGCTTGGAAAACGCGCGCCCGACAGATTTGAGTTCCAAGAAGCGATTCACGAATTCTCTCTTGTTTACATCCGGCGCAGGTAAGAACAAAACATATTTTTCTTTAGTGGATATTTAAATTAAGATAAAACTTATATACTGTAAAACCTCGATAATCCGGACTTCGCTTAATCCAGACAGGCCAAAAAAAAAAAAAAAAGGAGCAGAATGCAAGGTTTTAAATGTGGGCTAGAAGTCAACAACTTCCACAGCAAGAGTTTCGAGTGATGCAGAGCCAGGTCCGTCGGGCACATCAACATAATATGGATATCGCATACGTACTGCATTGTACTATGTAAAGTATTGCTTTACATTTTACTGTACTGTATAGTGTATTTAGGCCTATGCCCTTTAAATACACCATAATAAACGTATTTTGTTGCTATGGAGTTTTAATGCACTTTCTACTGTTCTTTTAGGTTATTTCAGTTAATCCGGACTTTCGTTAAACCCCATTAGTCCTGATTAACGAGGTTTAACTGTATATAAACTGTGAGTGATGCGAGATTGCATACAGAGTAAGTGTGGAGAACACATATCTGACACTGAAAAGTTCATTGATCGAAGCTATCATCAAGAAAAGGATGATGTTAAAATCAATGTTATTTTGTATTATCTTTGCGATTCGTGGTATGTAAACCACGAAAAATGATATTTTTATTTTCCATATTTTTACATATTCGCATTTAGTACATATTTTACATACTTTAGTTACTTTTACATAAAATTTCTCGATATATTCCATATTCATCCTATTACTACTTTTTTTCCCTTTTTTGTGTTAAATCCCAAAGGTTTTCCCTTCATCTGTTCTCTCTGTTTATCTTAAATCTTGACAATACACGATCTGTTATTATTATTCTTGTTAATGCATTTTACGCAGTGATTCAAATGTGAATATAAACTTGGACCAAAAGATAAAGAAAGTGTTCCCCTGTGCATAGCACCACGCCATGAAGGTGTATAGGGGGTGTGGGGGTAACGCCCCACACTTTCTTGATCCGGTCGTGAGTGGGGGTGATGTGATCAGCATCACGCCCCTGACCGCCTTTACCCCCCAGGGTTTCCCCCAGGTACCCATGTTATTCGCCGCTGGGTGGGCGCCGGGGCCGCTTCCACCGTTAGAAAAGTTCCCGGATTTGAACCGGCCGGGGATCGAACCCGGGACCTTGAGCATGGTAGTCAGACGCGTTACCGACTGAGCCACCGCGGCCTAAAAGGCAATGCATATTATAAATGTACTCCCATTACGTCAGATCGTTTCAATCAATATAAATCTTATCTTTAGGGACAACAAATAGCGCGCTACAATGCCAGGAATCCCGGGTTCGAAACCCGTTCTGGGCATGGACATTCTTTGTGAGTGTTCCTTCATCAATGTTATCACATGCTTCGTCACCGTCTCACCTTCGCAATTAGCCAAAAGTGGAAGAAAAACAAACTAAAATAAACAAAATCAATCAATTAATTTAGGGAAAACAGGAGAACATTCGTTGTCGCCCTGTAATCTGGGGTCCCGGGTTCAAAACTCGGTGTAGGCACATAGTGGGTTGGGTCCTAGTTTAAACTGTAGGTCCAGTTCCGATTAGCCTTACTGTGCATAACGTGGACTTAAAAGACCAAATCAATCAATGAACACGAGAAAATTCACGTTTCAGCACTTAAAATAATGTTTGGTAACAGAAACTGAAGCACATTTTTTATTTGAATTTTGCATTACAATTAATGATATATATATAACCAGTGCTTCTTTTTGGGGGGTACGGTGCACTGGCACCTTTCTATAGATGATTATTTATGAATATAAGGTACCTGAACCCAATATGGCCTACCTAAGGTTTGCGATTGTTTCCAGAGGTGTACAAAGTCAGAAAGGTAAAACTTATGGAAAAGTTCAAACGAGGGAACATTTCTGGACGTTTACTGAAAATTAAAGCCAATTCCAAATAATAACATGGATGTAAAGAAGATTTTTATTAAAAAGTTACGTTGAGGCCATATTTGGTACATATATACCCAATATGGTCTAGTCGTATATTTTGTTCTTTCACATCAAGATATGCAACAGAAATTGTGAAGAAAGTACCACAATATTGTTTTTATAGGTGGATAAGTATATTGATATACTTTCATTTTATTTACATAATGACATACGAGATTTGCACAAAGAAATAACATTGTTTACAAACCAATAAACGAGGAGTGACATGTAACAATTTGTTAGCAGAAGACCATGGGATACACATCACAGTCTGGCCAAATGAAAGGTCCTGTATCATCTTCAGTGAGATCCACACACTCTACGTGAACATAATAGTAACAAATGTCACATTTGTGCATGTCTTTTACGATATATTCCTATGTAGGCCATATTGAGTCCACCTTACATTGTGTTCTTTATTCCTTCATTATAAACAAGACTTTAGATTAAAGTCTAAACTAAGTACATTGTTGTAAAGTACAAATTATGAGCTATCATAATATGGACTAGAGATACAAACACCTATCTCTCAGAAGCGTAGTAAGTAATAACTTGACTATGCAATATTAGATCATGTAGAACACAACCAGGAGGCGTAGTTTTGGAGGGGCCAGGGGCGCCTGCCCCCCCAACTTAAAAAAGACTAAAAATAACACATGATTAAGTTCATTTATTACATTTTTGTTATGAAGCCATACCGCAAATCTTGACGTTTGGCATGATGGCATGTGCGGTAATTGCGCCGCAATAGCGGGTCTTAGACGATTTGATTGATGTGTACAGTTTGAAGAAAGAAAAACGTAAAATGACTTGTGTTGAGTCAACAGTTAATTGCTGAGGCATCAAAAGAACTTTTCAATTTAATATTTTCTGAAGCTTACGCCCGACCCTGTGGCCGAGTGGTTAGCACATCGCACTGCGACGCCAAGGGTCCCGGGTTCGAATCCCGGTCGGGCTTGGTTGTTTGTGAATGTCCATTCATCAATTTCATCATTTCATCACTCATCCCCATCTTCGCAAATTAGCCAAGAGGCACAAAACGCGAAGTAAAATAAACTAAATCAAACCAAATCTGAAGCTTTTTTAAAGTAATACGTGTATTGTATCAATAAAAAAATAATGAAATGCAAGATGCAATATTCGTACTGTTCTGCTTCTTTTAAAACTGACAACCAATATACTAATTAATATTTGTTTACTTAAGCGAAGAAATTTAACATTTTCAAATCTAAATGGACTAACACGCAGTGTTTTTAAGTTGATTTTTTTTATTTCCGGGGGAAGGCCTCCGGACCCTTTATAAACTAGGGGATATTCAATACCTGAGAGTTATTTAATATCCCCTAGTTTATCATATCATATTCTTCTCCTAGAGTCTGGCCCCCCCAAAGCAAAAGCTGAAACTCCGCCCATGACTATAGGTACAGCCAGCATGTTCAATCACGGCATTCGGACAGTCTAAATAACATACTAACGTCATCTGTAGAATTAATCTTGTAACTACTTGAAACAGCAAATAGGCCATGTTGGGTACTAGTCCATATTGGGTTCAGCCGAACTACAATATTTTGAGTAGTTCTTGTAATGAACACATTAATAAACCAACTTGAAGAGTACCGGAATCTTTCTTCCCAGAAAAAAAAATGTATATGACATCCCCCTTTTGGTACATATAAATACTTTTCCTGCAATATTTAGAACTGATAATATTTGTACTTTTATATTTTTATTAGCATCGCTTTTCTTCCACTTTTGGCTAATCGCTACGGTGATAATTGGATGATATTGATGAAGGGACAACCCATGCTGGAACTTGAATTCGAGACTTCGTTGGCAAGATCGAGCAGTGATTTCTTTATTTTTATTTTCTGCCTGTGTAAGCTAATCACGACGTTGAAGATGATTACATTAAACAAATGAAGGGACACTCATAGAGGAACTCTCATGCCCAAGCCAGGACTCGAACCTTCGCTGGCTAGGTGATTAGTCCACTCAACATGCTCGGTCACTAAGGTCACTAATAGTACCGAGATGATAACGAGACAAAGACCTGGTCTCGTCTGGACAAGTCTCGAAAGGTTTGGTTTCGTTTTTCTTCGTTTGTTTTTTGTTTGTTTAAATGGTGGTCTCTGTATCGACTTATGTCATCTCGACAGTCACTATCCCAAAAAGATAATTCGCAGATGTGTATGGATAACTATACCGTTCTGCAATTTACTTGTATCAGTTTGTGTGCATCCTGTAAGGTTTGCATCTTGATCTTACTTGCAATATGTGGTTGAATAACCTCTGGTGAACTTCCTTCGTGAGGTTATGCTTGACCTTTGCTTCTCACGAAGCTTTCTTGAGACACCAAAGGGAGGACAGGCGGAGATAAAAAACTGGAGGTACAAGAAAAATAACATTGCATGAACATTTAGAAGAATAGAAATAAAGAGTCAAAAGAAATAGTCAAATGTTGGCAAACTTTTTGGGGGTCCACTGTATGCTCAGACAGACTAACCTCCACAACGAATCGAACCTTAGACCCTATGATTACAAAGCAACAGCACTACCACTAGGCCATCGAGGAGCCTCCGGATGAAATCGTTGATAGAGTTCCACGTGGTATTTGAAGGGGGAAATGAGGGTAATATCTCTCCTTCTGGTTGTAAATTTTTGGCACTTTTTAATTTTCCCACTGGAACAGCATAAACATTCTTGGGGTGTAAGGGGTGACCTTTTGAGATGGCACCCAATAGTCAACCTCACTTCCACGTAGAACACCCCGCTAGTTGCAATGTTACATGCCAACGAGGCTCTGGCGTCTGAACCTACTGCCAGTATAATCATCTGTAGGGTTGTGTTTTGTCCATATGAGTGCCCCTTTACAGCCTCATCTTTTAACATGGGTAAGGATATTTTAATCCTCAGACATACGTTGATTTTAGCTACAGTAAGGGACTTGGCACCGTCCAATCTGACAGGTGCAAAATTGTTATTGTTTTGCTTTATTTTACTTCGCTTTTTGTGCCACTTTTGGCTCATTTGCGAAGATGTGGATAAGTGATGACATGATGAAATTGATGGACACTCACAAATATCCATGCTCGGGCCGGGATTCGAACCCGGGACCCCTGGCATCATACCACGATGTGCTTACCAATCCGCCACGGGGGCCGGTACGGGTGTAAAATAGTCTAAGTGTTGAGGCACCCACAATTTTAACCAATCAATCATGTAAATTCTTCTTAGACACCTCCAGACAATGTACATGGCTACATCACATTGTCTGCGATTTAGGTTTCATCGTGACGGTTTTGCTAACATCAATAACAGAGGGAATTTCCTTTACTCAGTTAGGAATGAACTTAAGAAAGTAGAATTTTGAGGGGAAATACAAGATAGATTCACCAGTTTTCCCCTTTCAATTAGGTCACTGACAATTACACAAAAGTGTGAGAATTCGAAGTAAATAAATTTTGCTCACATCTGAAAAATATCCAATATTTTCTCAGGATATGACTGGTGAATAAACACTGTGTCTCGTTTTATTTTGCAATGTTCTAATTCTGGAACGAAACTAGTATTTTCAGATTCTGAATACAGCAAATATACTGCTCTTCTATACTTCAGGTTTCTCTTTGTGTTTACGGAAGCATTTCATAAATACTTTTCCATTGTGTACAAAACGTTTAGAGAAGGAGACTTTAGGTAAGGCCATGACTTGTATTAGCATAATGTTATAGGTTTAACTTTGGTGGGATTTATACGAGATTGAACTTCCGATCAAAAAATGCACTTACAATTTCACCATTAAGTACTTGTCTTCGAAATAGTAAAATTAACACGCAGGTAATTTTAACGGCTCGCTACTAACGCCATCTGTACCGAATTCCGTGGACTGTTAAGGTCCACTTTACGTCAGTCCTCGTAAACCAATGACAGTTCACCACATTTGATAGACGTCCCTGTAGTACGTATTAGGGTATTTCATCTTGGTCAGAAAGTGAAACAGAAGCAAGCAAGGTTATTAGAATTATATGGAAGCAAGAACGATATTTCTGTGGTTAAATCACACTATCGCCGAAGCTCACCTTTACAAGAAGAACTTGGTGCCTTCACCAGTTTGTTTCTGTAATAAATACATACCGTAGTAAGTAGTTTATCGATGATTGCAACTCCGAACCATCTTATATTTCAGTGTAAACTTTATGATACACACACAGAGAACAATTTTTACAGGACTTGTACTACAAGAGTGGGCATCAAGCGCTGCCTTGTTTACTGACTTCTCTTTCATCCTCGGTATAATCAATATTCGGTAACAGTTTCATACATCGGAGACACATTTCTTCAATTTTACACAAAAAACTACTTACGGAAATGAGTTTCTCCAAGGTTTACAACGTTCGTCGAGGTATTTTCTTTCATCGTGGATATATTTGACGAGGAAATCATGTATTTTTCAAGAGAAATATCTCACCGACGCACAATTGTCATTGTTTTCATTTGCTTGCCCTACGACAACCGGATGATGAGTACATTTGATGACGTAAGCCCCTGTCAGTGTTTCAAACCCCTTTTTTTCTATGCTTGCCTAACGTAACCAAACCTAACCTAACCTTATCGGAAATGGTTCGTGGGGCTATCCGTGAATGGTTCGTGGGGCTATCCGTGAATGGTTCGTGGGGCTATCGGTCAGCTACCGTGCATAATGCTTCCTGGGGCTATCCGTGAATGGTTCGTGGGGCTATCCGTGAATGGTTCGTGGGGCTATCCGTGAATGGTTTGTGGGGCTATCCGTGTATGGTTCGTGGGGCTATCCGTCAGCTACCCGGGCTATCCGTCAGCTATCCGTGCATAATGTACAATTTGCTCAAGTGACGAACACGATAGTAGGTATTTTTCGGTGAAGGATGTAGGAAACACTGCATGCCCACTACGGTAGTCAAGATTTGGCCGCCATATTCTGTGTTATGGAAGCGAAAAGAGAAGTCAAATAAATTACTCTCTATGTGAAAAATTGTGTTTTTTTCGTGTAGAAAGCATAATGGCACCTTGAACTATGTTCCCCAATACACAATTGGTAAGTACGAACCATGTGAAACACAAAATATCCGATTTTAATGTGTTTCCGATCTATGAAACTGGTACCCAATATTCTTACAAAATATTTTTACAAGTCTGCTATAAATGTGTAATCAAATGGTTTAATTATTTACTATGAAAGGAATAATTGTATGTAATATTTATAAATTGTTAACTGGTGCAACGATTTTGTCCACAACCAATAAATATTTTATTAAAAAAAATTGTTGAGTTGAGTGCAACAGAAGCAAGAATGAAATTTCTGCGGTTGAAAACAAATAGAACCATCACAAGGATCCAATTTGTATTTCAGAAAAATATCGAGTCTTTAGTGTATGAATTTTTTAGTGTTTGGCTGGCTGTTTCTTCAAAGATTTCTCAAAAGAATGATGATGATAATATGTTTGAACTAAGTGTTTAGAAAGGAGAAACATAAAAGCTTCTTAACCCAAGTTGAGTAACATTACAATCATGGGCTCAATAGGTGAAACACTTCCTTTACTCGGGCTTCCCCTATGGCGTAGTGGCAACGTCGCCGCCTTGTAGTCAAAGGACCCCGGTCGGCCACCGTGGCAGAGTGGTTAGCACAGCATGATACGACATCAGGGGTTCCGGGTTCGAATCCAGGCCTGGTCATGGACAATCTTTGTGAGTGTCCCTTCATCAATTTCACCATATCAATACTCATCCTTATCTTCGAAATTATCCACAAGTGGTACAAAAGGCGAAGTAAAATACACCAAATCAATCAATCAAGGGGTCCCGGGTTCATACCCGTTGGAGGCACATAGTGGTTCTGATCCCACTTTAAACTGAACTGTGCATAAAGTGAATTAAAAAAAAACAAACTAATTTACTCGGAATTGTGTTTGGAATTTGTTCGCAAAATTTTCCAAAGCAGGTTGAAAATTCAAAAAGTGGGATTTTTGACTTTATGCTTCTCATCAGAGGAAAGACATAAGAAGCGGGGAACAATGGTAGAAATAAAGAGAAATAATCCTAGCTTACCCCTTTCCGTACTAGAAACTGACTTACCTGAGGGGAGGAGGTGGGCTCACAGGTCCACACATTCCTTTGCCACTAAAATTCAAGAAACCATTCTGTTTTTGAATCACTGTTTCATTTGTTGATTATATAAGTGCAAGTACTATTAATTATAATAATAATTACAAAAATTACCATCATTAACAAAAAATAATAACCAATTACTGCATGACTGTCGCACACATATTTTAGCATTCACTAGAACTCATAAAAACGAAACTAACATTCATCCAAATATTCGCGATTCGTCAAAACTGGCAATATATCGAGTAAAATAATAAGGAAACAATACAAATACAAGTTAGTTTTGGTAGTTCCTGGGGGGGGGGGCTGGAGGGTTAATAGCTTAATTGTATGTAATGGGAAAGATCCCCCGATATTTAGGAATATGTGGGCAGTAGTCACCTCCATACTTCTTATCTTCAAGATGTCCAAGTTATCTTGCAACAAAAGTATCACCGCTGGAGGGAGACGAGTTAGCTCGACCCCTCTTTCAATTAATTCACCCTTTTGTCCCTCCACCACTGAGTCACAGCTATATACGTCAATGCATTGACTAATTAATAATTTACCGCTTCATACATGACTGCATAGGTCATTATTATAATAATGTTAATTCTTCCGCTTGCATAATTAACTAATGTCAATAAAGTCTACAGTTCTTACAAAGGCGGGAAGAATCACACCTCGTTATAAATATACACGTCACAGAGTTTGACGATAATAAACACTCTCTACCCTTTGTTTATTTGGTTGACCGTGCACGTGACCATGAAATTATACACATCCGCGTAATTGGAAACTAAATAGGCTACAGACACTTTGTAGTGTGTGCTACTGTTTATGTTATTTCCTGTCGGAAAACATTTCCCTCTGGTGCTTCGTGTGGCCGTGTGTGTGTGTAGTTCCACTGTGACAACATATATGTTATACTCAACTGCAGTAAGGGTATCGAAATTGTTCTGATGACAAATGGTAAGCGCATAACATTGTTGTAGAAATATCTATTTCATAAATTTCCAACCCCGTAGCTAGATATATTGGCGCCCTTTGCATGATTGTGGTTTTGCGCCTCCCTCCCCCGAACTACCAAGCATCGTCATTTTGTGTGTGTCCTTTGATCTTGTCGTCTTGTCCCACCGTTTGCGATATTCCCATTCTACAAATTTGGAAATGAGGAAACAAAGAAAACTCATTAAGAAATCATAGAGGTTATGTTTAAAGATTCGTAATTTGCATTCCTGATTTTAAAAAAATGTTTATCATGTTAAGAATATTTCAGTTGTGTCTTAGTGTATGAAGGATCTGTTTAGAAACGTACTATTACTACTACTTTGGGAAATAGAAAATTCCAGGGGGCGCGAGAGGGGCGATTAACCCCCACTTTTTGCAACTTCTGCCTCTGCACTATGGTATACCTTATATACCAAGGGAAAGTAAACTGTTATTGCCCCCCCCCCCACTTTCGAAACCAAATCGCCGCCACTGCTCCGACGCATGGCTTAAAAAAACTAGCCTACCTCTCTCTATTCCTTCGCAATTTTATCTTAGGGCAACTTGTGACCAAGTGGTGTATTATTTGCAAGGTGCCTAAGGACGGACGACTTTTCTTTCAGCTGTTGTTCGCTAGGTTCATTGAAATATTTTGGTCTCATACGTCATTTCTGGGGGTGATCGTTTAATTATATACAGGGTGTTGCAAAATACCTGTTACAACGCTTGGGAGGTGATTCGACAAGTAAAAACAAGGAAAAAATGCCATGTGAAAAAATGTCGAAATCGGCACCGTTTGCGAGTGACAGGCGTGCGAAAATCGCCTCACACCATGTTTAAAGCACAATAACTCAAGAAGGAAGAAAGATATCAATGTCGGATTAAAAGAATACAAAGAAAGTCGTGCCTGACGAATACAATGGTGCATCAATTGAGGCCCAGTGTAAATTGCGCAAGGGGACTCTCAAAGAAAGTGGGGAATCCCCTGATGGAAAATACAAGAAATTTACTACTATCTTCTACATAATGTTGAGATCGGAATGTAGCCAGTAAAAAATGGTGACGTATATCCACGTGTCCCACTATTGCTGGGACACCGTCCCACACCCAGGAAATAGGAAAAAAACTCGCAAATCTCCTGTTGTACAAGGTTCACATTGCGGTTCGAAGAAGAAAAGAAACCAATTTGTCGCATGTCTCACTACTGCTGGGACACCATCCCAAATGGAAAAAAATACGGGAAAATCGTAAAAAAAAAAAAACGTTTTCAATCCGTTAATGTTAACACACTACTTTGCAGTACGAAAAACGAAAGTTAAACAATGGCCACATGTCGTCAGGCTGTACATACGTATACTACAAGAGAGCTCCCAAAAGAAAGTGGGTAATCCTCGAAGAAATGAAGAGGGAGAATGGCGAGAAAACGCACATAATGGCATGTAACATTTCCAGGCACAGCACATCTGGAAGGGATTCCACTGAGAAGCGCACAACCTCCGCACATGCAGATCGACGGTATGAAGTACCGCGATATCCAGCATCTTCACTCGCACCTTTCACTAAAAGACACTATGCGGTGCTGATAGGGGCTCACAAACACCGGTATACTCAGAGACTTTGTTGAAAATGTCCGCCATTGACTTCAAGACAAAGTTGGCATTGGCGAAGCACTGATTGTCTGGTACGCGCAAATACCTCTGGCATGTCACCAATTGTCCCACCCGCGGCATTAACACGAGCTACGAGATCCTCAGCACTTTCCACAGGGGTTTCATACATGAGCCTTTTCATTTCTCCCCACACAAAGAAATCCAGTGGTGTGAGGTCGGGGGAACGAGGTGGCCACGGTAAAGGTCCACCCCTGCCAATCCAACGATCGCCGAAAATATCCTTGAGTAAGGCCCTGGCTCCCCGGTCGAAATGTGCGGGGGCGCCGTCGTGTTGAAACCAGATACGTTGTCTACCTGCCAGTGGCACGTTTTCCAAAATTTCAGGTAATACGTCATGTAGAAACACCCGATAATTCCCAGCACACAAAGTAGAGGGCAAAATGTACGGGCCTATCAAGTGGTCACCTACTACGCCACACCACACATTCACTGCGAACCTATGTTGATGATGACGCACAATGATTGCATGCGGATTGTCCATATCCCAGACGTGGCTGTTGTGGCTATTGAACATGCCGCCCCTGGTGAATATTGCCTCATCGATCCACAAAACTCTTGTTGGGAAATCTGCAATTGCAAGAGTTTGTTGCACGTACCATTGGCAGAAATCCATGCGTAGGGGAAAGTCCGTGGGCAGTATGTGGTGCACCTTATGCAATTTGTATGGGTGCAATCTCTCCTCCTGAAGAACGCGGAACACATTGCCATGGTGGGTTTGTTGAGTACGAGCAATGACACGTGTGCTGGTGTCAGGACGTCTCGTATCGCGTCCAACACGTCCTCTTCAAATTGCACAGTGCGCACAGTGTGAGGTCTTCCACAATCCCATCTACGGGGTAGTAGAGTTCCAGTTTCACAGAGTCAAGCATCAAGTCTTTGAAAGAGTGCATGTGCTGGTAACCGCCTATTGAGAAAACGTTCGTGATACGAACGCCGTGCTTCACGGCTGTTTCGGTTTGCCTCTCCATAAACAAGATGCATATCAGCAAGCTCGTGTACTCCACCATTGTCCTGTTCGAGAACTGCCCAGCAACAGGGGCACTTTCCCTCCGAGTGACGGATCACAACTACCGTGATTAGCACCCACGTAATGTCACACAAGTGTCCACGCAGTTGTTTCAAACCGAGAAAGAACACGGGAATACGTACTCTAGTACGTACAATATTCCTTGGCGCAATTCAACCATACACACACGCCAGACTAAACTCCACGCTGCGAGACGCAGAACAAGACAGGAAAAACAACGGTCGACTACACTCTCTACGTAGTATCCACCAACACTAATACGTAACAGGTGACCTACAGTCACAGCGCCTCTAGTGGGGCTTTCTGTATCAATTAACTGAAATCAATCTGAGCGTAATTTGACGGCATAGCGTCATTTTCGAGTGAATTTCCTATTTCCAGGAGTGTGGGACGGTGTCCCAGCAGTAGTGGGACATGTGGACATACGTCGTCATTTTTTACTGCCTACATTCCGATCTCAACATTATGTAGAAAATAGTAGTAAATTTCTTGTATTTTCCATCAGGGGATTCCCCACTTTCTTTGAGAGTCCCCTTGCGCAATTTACACTGGGCCTCAATTGATGCACCATTGTATTCGTCAGGCACGACTTTCTTTGTATTCTTTTAATCCGACATTGATATCTTTCTTCCTTCTTGAGTTATTGTGCTTTAAACATGGTGTGGGGCGATTTTCGCACGCCTGTCACTCGCAAACGGTGCCGATTTCGACATTTTTTCACATGGCATTTTTTCCTTGTTTTTACTTGTCGAATCACCTCCCAAGCGTTGTAACAGGTATTTTGCAACACCCTGTATATTCAAAAGTGGAGGGGTGTTGCTATTTACTCAATTGTTAATTTGCTGTTTAGTATTAATTGCAGATGTCTCAGGGGCAATGCATTAATATGTACAATCTACATTTCTAAAAATAAGAATTAGAAGTTTAAATTATTCAAATAGAACCACAAATACATAGTATCCGATAGTAAATACCGTACTATAAAATACAAGGAATTTTAATAAAATGTTACAGTAAAACCTCGTTAATCCGGACTAATGGAGGGGGATAACTTGACCGGTTTAACGAAAGTCCGGATTAACTGAAATAACCTAAAAGAACAGTAGAAAGTGCATTAAAACTCCGTTTATAGCAACAAAACACGTTTATTATGGTGTATTTAAACGGCATACGCCTAAATACACTATACAGTACTGTACAAAGTCTGCGGGAAACAGAATTTCATCAGTGGTTGACTGCCTTTTCTTTGGGAAGTTCTCTTGTTGACTTCTAGCCACATTTAAACCCTTGCATTCTGCTTTTCTTCTCCTTTTGCCTGTTCGGATTAAGCGAAGTCCGGCTTAACGAGGTTTTACTGTACTTAGCTTTTTTGCCACTTTTAACTAATCGCAACGATGAAACAGTCTGGGACTCGAACCTGGAAACATCTGTGACGAGAACGACAGTCGATCCGTTTGAAAGAAATAGCCGAGAATGAAACAGCGTGCGTAGCATACCCAACTCTGTGTGGTCAGTCACATTGTGATTAAAGAGAGATAACGTATTTCACTGCATAATCGTAGCTGATTTTATGCCATTTTTTGTGCAAAAAAGTGGGGTGTGACCATTATGTGAAGCTTTAAAAAAACGTGTCAGTATTACCTGTACTTAAAAATCATTTATTACTAGGTAAACTGTATTTGGTGCAGGATTAGGAAGCACGGAATTCTCGTGGATATACGTTAATATTGAATAGTCCAAATCTAACACTTGCAACGCTCTGTTAGTGAGGTTAGGTTGCTTGCATTAAGTTAAAAAATAAACACATATTTCAAATTCAGAAACATTTGATGTGTAGAAAGTGCTATTTGGAACAGGCACATCATTGATTGAATTTACAATTGTAATTAGTGGGACAGGTGAGCCTAAAAAAAAAAACATGTTTAGACTAACAAGTAAGTGTAATTTCAGTGAAAATATTGGCACATTTCGCGGTGCCCCAGGACACTGCGGCACACACTTTGGGAACTACCGCATCCAATACTTAATTACTGTAAATGTATTTTTCCTCCAGCAAACTTAAAGTAGGGGAGAGCGGGGTCAATTGTAACACGGGGCAAATGTAACAATCGCTACTGTGCTGCTCTCGTGAGGTATTTTTAAAACTATTCAAACCTGTAGAAAGGAGACGTCAGTTGGGAGTGACTCATGTGGCGGTGGTGCTTACGTAGCGATTGTTCCGGCTATTATTGGGAGTTTTTCAAATTTTCAACACGTAAGTAAAAACATAAGGTTCCTTTTTATTTTTTAATAGTGATTTCGCGATGTCGTCTGGTCAAGGTTTGTATATATCATCGCAATACACAATATTTGATGTGTTTGTTAAGATAGTTGTGATCAATTTCTGGTGTCGTGGTTAGTAGCTGCAAGCCAGCAAACAATATGGCGTCAGGATGGGGCAAATGTAACAAATGTAACCGGGGCAGTTGTAACACTGTTACAATTGCCCCTTATGCGTTTCTTATGTAAAATATTCACTTGCATTGTAATAAAAAGCATTGTTCAACCATCCTGAATTATTACATTCTGTATGTTTCAGAATGGTGAGAGACAGAAAAAAGAACTACCGAACGAGGCCCTTCACAAGATAAGATGGAAGAAGCTGCAAAGTTAGTTTTGGAAAGCAATGTTTCAATCCGACACGCAGCAAAAGCGCACAATATTTGTCATGTGACATTGACCCGTTTTGTTAAGAAGAGACAAGAAAAAGGGAATCCTGTTATGGGTTATAAACCACACAATAAAGTGTTCTCTGCCTACATGGAGACCCAGTTAACTGAGTATATAAAGACATGTGCAAATATATTTTATGGACTCACCCCAAAAGAAGTCAGACAGTTAGCCTACCAATATGCAAACCAAAATCAGTGTAAGTTTCCAGAGTCCTGGGCAGATCGTCAAATGGCTGGTGCAGACTGGTTTACCGCATTTATAAAGATAAATCCTACTTTAGCAATAAGGACACCAGAGTCAACATCCTTAGCGTGTGCTATGAACTTTAATAAAGAGAATGTTAAAAAAAAATTTGAAAACCTATCGAAGGTTTTGGAGCAATATCAATTCGAACCTCAAGACATCTACAATGTCGATGAAACAGACATATCAACAGCCCCTAAGCCAGACAAGATAGTCGCACCAAAGGGAAGCAAGCAAGTTGGAGGAATTAATTCTCATGAGAGGGGCACCTTGGTAACGATGTGCTTAGCCGTTAGTGCCATAGGCAGCAGCATTCCACCTATGTTCATTTTTCCACGGAAGAACTTTCGGGATCATTTTCTCCAGAATGGTCAAATAGGGAGCAAAGGAGAAGCAAATTGTTCGGGGTGGATGCAAGCAGCACAGTTTTTACAATTTCTCGAACATTTTAGGAAGTATGCCAAGCCTAGTGTTGAGAGAAAGGTTTTGGTTATCCTGGACAAGGGAAAAAGAGGCTGTTCGACAGAAGTGACAGTCGTCGATCAAAAAAGAAGAGAACTGCAAGCAGAAGCGCCAGAAGGTGTCAGGAAAGCAGCTCTGAAGGCGACGAATGTTTTTGTTTAATTTGCCTTGAGAAGTGGTCCAATAGTGCATCTGGTGAGCAATGGGTGCAGTGTTTAACTTGTGACAACTGGTCACATGAGAAATGCACCAAAGGGGACAGCTTTTACATTTGTCATAACTGTCAGTCAGAATGATCAGATATATCTTTGTTAGAAACAGTGTTTGGGACCTGGTATGGTTCGATTAGCCTACTTATTAACTAAAGCACAGTTAGCTAATTCTTAATAATTGTGTAAGGCTACATGTTATTTCCAGCAAAAACATTAATTGTATTTCTGGTAAATGTTAGTATGTTACTTTGCCCCTGTAGTGTGTTACATTTGCCCCCGAGCAAGGGTCAATTGTAACATTTGTCACACATTTTTATAACATTAATTATGATTAGCATATTATATATGGCGGGATTGTGACTCCATAATATCAATAACAACATATTGTAGTTTTTCCATGCCGATTTTCACGCTGGAAAGATTATTAGTTTCATAGAAAATACATCATTTATCAAAATTGTTACAATTGACCCCGCTCTCCCCTACTTTGTGTAAAGCCTATGCTTTGAGGTTTCCTTGCTAACCCCCGTTATCGCTTTAATCTGTGCTTTTAAAGTTAAATCAGTCACAACAATAAAAAAAAATGTATAATCTTATGTACGCGAAACACAACCGTATTTTCAGTTCCTGGCCGTCTACTGTATTGTCGGAAGTCCACTCTGGAAAAGTTATACAGAGCGAAAATTATTTTTAGTTTTATTTTTTACCACTTTTAGGCCATTTTAAAATACAGTAAACCCTCGTTAACACAAACTTAAGACGAACACTTGGTTAACATGAACAAAATGTTGGTCCCGGTAGGGATGTATTATATCTTATAGAAAGTTTTATCGGTTAACGCGAATTTCGGTTACCACGAATTACACACTGTTTTTTAGTCCGTTGCGTCATTATATCTCATTTAACACGAACTTTCAAAGTTTTTCATAATTTTTTTCTGTTGTTCCTCTGTCGTTCCACTGCTAGGTATGTAAGAAATCGCTCAACAACAATCATCATCTTGCCAACAATCAACTTATACAGTATTGTAACCAACAGATTCAGATCATAGGCGATGACTCCATGGGGCTTGGGGAGGGGGGGGGGGGCTCGAGCACCCCAATGTTAACGATATGAGGGCAGAGCCACCCAAATAATTTTGCTTAAGAGGATCTAATGTATTATTTTGCTTCTCTTGTAAAGTTTACTCTGAATTGTGCCAAATGAACTTAACTTTAAATACACATTTGAAATGTTATAGACCATCAATTTGAGGTGCTGAGACCGCTGAACCATCAACTTTGAGGGGGCTATGACCAGAGAGCAAAACACATGACTTATTACTATATACTAAGTATATAATTATGAGTAAAAAAAAAGGTAAAGTGTTCCCCTGTGCATAGCACCACGCCATGAAGGCGTATAGGGGGTGTGGGGGTAACGCCCCACACTTTCTTGATCCAGTCGTGAGTGGGGGTGATGTGATCAGCATCACGCCCCTGACCGCCTTTACCCCCCAGGGTTTCCCCCAGGTACCCATGTTATTCGACGCTGGGTGGGCGCCGGGGCCGCTTCCACCGTTAGAAAAGTTCCCGGATTTGAACCGGCCGGGGATCGAACCCGGGACCTTGAGCATGGTAGTCAGACGCGTTACCGACTGAGCCACCGCGGTTAACATTTTTACTAAAAGGAGTTTCAAAAGAAGATGTGCATGAACTAGGAGAGTGGATTGGACTTTCGGGCTACAAATGGCTCCCACGTGACATTCAGAACAACATCATTGATATATTACGGAGATCTGTTTTGCGCTCCGTGGTAGCAGATATTAAAAGTCGGGAATATTTTGCTATCATGGTTGACGAAACTTGTGACATATGCATCCATGAACAATTGACGTTTTGCATTCAAACTGTAAATTAAAATTTTAATATTTTTGAGGACTTCATGGGCTTTTACGAGATTCCGAACACTGAGGCCAAAACATAAAAAGGGAAATAGTGAGGCATTCATTAATTTATTTCAGTGATCAGAGCCCCCCAAATAATTTTGACAAGTCGGCGCCCCTGATGATCAACAATGTGTTCAGATGTGTTTTTCTATTCTTTAAAACGGAGCCAGTACGAGTTTCATCCGAATTGACTGCTAGTTTTACGGAAGCGATGAGTGCAGTTGGCCATGAAGTTACCAGGCATTTGCGTTCCCGTCTGCGACAGCGCAATATACAGAAATTTTTCACCAGAAAATGATCTTCGAGTACTCTTTTAAAAAGTAAATTACTGTAGTACTGTTTTCTATGATGACATACATAATACATATTGTAAATGGTTAATGTGTAGAAAGAACTGTATTGCAACAATAAAATTTGAGTCTGTACTATAATATTAAGGCCATTTTATGCGTAATCTTTTGACATTTTTTAGGTCAACTTCTGACCCCTAGTTATGAACCAATTTTTTGGACTGAAAAAACCCTTGTGCGACGATTATGCGGTGAAAGGATATGCTTGGCAAGTGTGAGTGTGGCCGCAGCTTAATATGAACATTTCGACGGCTTTCCAAGCGAAAAATCAACAAGACACCAACATTGTGGGATGATTCACGTCTTGTTAAGTGAGACCTTGAAACGCCACGCATACACACCGCTCTGTGCGAAAATACAGAAAACGACTCGCCGAGTCAGTTGTTGGTCTTCAGCTGGGAACCGGCACATCCGACCTTGCAGGGTATACAGCTATTCGTAAGAGAATTCCCGTTAGGCTTTGGAATTTACTACGCAATGCTCCCGATAAAAGGACGAGATAATGGCTTTAATGCGTTAGTTAAGAAGTAGAATGCTTTGTTGCGTGAGGACTCCTACGCACTTGCTAATGGGAGAAGCGCGGTTGCGTAAATTAGAGAACGCATTCTCATTTCCGTTTTGGGTTTCATTACGGTGGATTCGTAAAGTATGGAAGTAAAATAACATCGTTATTTTTAACAAGTTTTGCTTTATGGCCTAATAAAGGGCTTATGCAGTGTTGCTCGAGAAGGAAGCAGTATTTGAAAACTAAAGATATTACTACACAAATTAAAAGAACTCACTTTTCTGCCACTCCACGACTAATTGCGACAATGAGGATGAGTAATTATGGACTGGGAGTCGCCGCCTTGTAATCAAGGGGTCCCGGGTTCGATACCCGGTGGAAGCACATAGTGGTTCGGATCCCTCTTTAAACTGTAGGTCCAGTCCGGATTAGCCTTACTGTGCATAAAGTGGACTTAAAACACTAAAACAAACAAAACAAACAAAATTATGAACAGGGGCAAGGACGTGGGGCAAGGGCGATCACGGAGGATCCCAGGGGCACTTGCCCCCCTGAGATATTTAGAAAGACTTAATATATTTCAAATTTAGAAATTGTAGCGTGAAAACATGGACGAGGGGTGCCGTCAAGGACAGCAGATTAAGTGCCTGTGCAAATTATCCTAGTGCTGGGTATGGATTATGAGAATTCCTTAACTAGGAGAAAGCATCACCGCCACCTTTCCCCCACTTTAAGCACTGCTGCCCCCTGTGAAAAATCCTGCGAGCGGCCTTGACGTGGGAGGCAGTTAATACCCCACTTTTTTGCACACCATCGTGTCTTGTCCAATTGTAGCTCATTTTGATGTGTCACATAACCACTTTTCTCCTTAAGAAATGAGGTTGACTCCAAGATGGCTGCCATCGTGGCGACATGATCTACACTGTTCCCCCATCATGTTTAGGGACATTGGATTGGTGTGTGTACCTATTTGTCTCTTATAGAGGTGGCTGCAGTGCTCGATGGTATCCCCAGCTGTCTCATTGTCATCATGTTAAACCATAGGAACATCCCCACAGCTAAGCCCCAAAGCTCTACCAACGAGGAGGAATTATTTATTTATTTCAAACAGTATTTATAGTGCACTATACAGACAGTTCCAAGTACAGAACTTTTACACATACACTCGTAAGCGAATATCACAAAGTAAAAAGAAAATGAACATAAAAATGAAACACAAAATGTTTGACAAGGAGAAGAAAGATATTAAAATATAAACAGTAATATGATATAATACAATCCCTTCCCTAAGACTCATACAACAAAAAATCCAAACAAAACATGTATACATTCAGCCATTCTTGGTAACTTTATACTGAGTTACTAAATTATGTAAAAATGACTTCGTCCCATTACCCTTATGTATCGCTGTTACTGCTCGAAGGTTTCAAACACCATATGCTCGTGGTTTTTAGGCCCAATTTCATAAGAATATTGGAGCAAGATATTTTGCAATCAAAATATTATTTATAAAGTTGGATTCAACATTACTTCTCCTATCTACTTATGACGTGAGATTTAATCTGGGCAATATACGTATTTTCATAGTCATAATAGAGACGAAATAATTTGAATTGAAAATAAATAAATCTAACTAGTATTTTCTGTACACTCTCTAAGAGTTGACCTTTAGTGCAATAAGTGTTGCAAACTCTAATCCAAATAAGTGTTGCAAACTCTAATATCGGTATAACTTTTAGTTTGAATAACACCCTGACGGTGCTGGGTATGCTCGGGTCTATTGAGAAGGAGGGATTCATGACACCACCTTTGTTAAATTGCACCCTGTCAAAATTGATGATTAAGATTTGATTTCATATTTTTCAGGTGTACTGGATCCGCCATGTTGCTAGTAAGTGCACTGCTTCTTCACACCCTCTCGTTGTGCTGTCTGGCTGAAGGGAAGAGGTTCCAAGAAGTCTACGGATGGAGAGTCATAGACTTCGACTATGGCAACGCGTCTGCTAGACAAGAGGCCATCCGCACAAAGTCCTTCGTGCCTGGAAACAGCCTCCCTCTGGACGTGGACATGTGGAAGGACACAGTCTTCCTCACCTTTCCTCGTTGGAAGCCAGGGATACCAGCGACCCTGGCCTACACCTCCTTGAACACCAGTCCCCAGTCGACATCCCCTCGGCTGAGGCCTTACCCCAACTGGTCCTGGAACCGGGAGGGTAACTGCCAGGGGGTGACGTCAGTGTTCAGGGTGAAGGTGGATTCTTGCGGGAGACTCTGGGTTCTTGACACTGGATTCGTCAACCTTCTGGGAGATCGAAAGCAAGTGTGCCCAAGTCAGGTTCTGGTGTTCGATCTCAACAATGACAACTTGCTGAAGCGTTACCGTCTTCCCGAGACGGTACTGTTGAAGGATCGGTCATTGTTGGTGACCGTCGAGGTGGACATCCGAGAATCCTGCGACCAGACGTTCGCCTACATTGCCGACGTCACGGGGTATGGGCTGATAGTGTACGATTACGCCAGGGACAAGTCGTGGAGGGTGGACCATAACTACTTCTACCCGTATCCGCTGCACGGGAAGTACACGGTCAACGGCGAGTCATTTTCGCTCATGGACGGCGTCATCGGGTTGGCGCTTTCCCCCTTTGCCAACGGTGACAGGCTCTTGTACTTCCACAGCCTGGCAAGCGTGCGAGAGTCCTGGGTTCCGACCTCGATCCTCCTGAACGAAACTGCGGCCAAAGAGAACGACGAGGCCTTCCGAGTGTCTGGACAGCGTCCGTCCCAGACGGCAGCGTCGGCAATGGACAGGACAGGAATCCTCTTCTTCGGCCTCATCGGCAGAAACTCCATCGCCTGTTGGAACTCAAAGAACACGTACCTACCGCAATACATGGAGGAGATCGACAAGAACGACGCTACCCTTCAGTTCCCCTCTGGTGTAAAGGTCGACAACAACCGGAACCAGAATGTGTGGGTCCTCACGAGCAAGTTGCAGAGCTATATTCTCGGCACTCTCAAAGATAACATTGTCAACTTCAGAGTGATGGTGATACCTGTTGCGCAAGCTGTCGCAGGCACCGTTTGCGCAGCCAGAAGTGACCCACTTTCGTATTCAGTGGGGGCTTACCAGCCACATTCCGCTCTCTTGCTTTGACAATACTTTCAATATCACTACTTTCAATATTACTAGGTGGGCAAGGTGAAAAAATGGGGCAAAACCACAATCACGAGTTGAAAATAAGGGACAAAATCGTAGTCACAAGTTGAAAATAAGGGACAAAATCGTAGTGACAGTTGAAAATAAGGGACAAAATCGTAGTCACAATTTGAAAATAAGACAAAATCGTAGTCACAAGTTTAAAATAAGGGAGAAAATCGTAGTCACAAGTTGAAAATAAGGGAGAAAATCGTAGTCACAAGTTGAAAATAAGGGAGAAAATCGTAGTCACAAGTTGAAAATAAGGGAGAAAATCGTAGTCGCAAGTTGAAAATAAGGGACAAAATCGTAGTCAAGTTGAAAATAAGGGACAAAATTGCCATCACAAAAGTAAGGGACAATATTGCAATCACGGGTTGGAAATAAGGGACAAGATTACAAAAATACATAGCCTTAATGATCACTTCTGCCTCAATTCTTTCTTGTGAAGAAACTACTAAAATGTGCTTTAAATGAAGAAGATACTTTGTTATTTTTGTGGTCTATTCCTAGAGAGCATGCTGCATTACATCATTGCGACAGCCATGTGCCCACAAGGAAAATATTTGTTTCAATATTTGCACCGTGCTTTATATTTATTACCACTATACTTCACCCTCAGGTAAATAAATATCTTCTTCCTGCAACCATGACTAATGAAAAACATACACTGTCTTTTCGTCTTTATACGTATCAGGTGACTCTATCTTAAGTTTTTCATTCATCTTGAAAACACATTGTAAAGAACTTTCAACACTGGGTGAGAAGATAGTATGTAGAAAGAGTGCGTAGAAGGTAGTGGTTACAAACATGGGGAGGGGTGGAACTAGGAAATCTGTCCCATAATGCACCACCACCGGTGATGGGAAAGTTGATGATATTAAGCGCTCAGAAACATGGATATATATAGATGGAAATTTTCAAATGTGGGACAATAGACGTGCGGGGAAAGATTTTAAGGGACACATTACTTAAATACGGGACTGTCTATTAAAATCCGGGACTCTTAGTAACCCGGATCAGGTCCGCCAGTAAAACGTTGACCATCTTGCAAATCCTTTGTGGTTTGGAAGGCATTATTACAGTGGGATGCACAAGTATTGCTCGGCAAATTGTCCGCGACTGATTTCATTAATTATTCTCTACGTAGATGTTGTCAGAAACCTGTTATGCGTTTTGTTTCGATTCTGGAAACTCTCATTGCTATAGCAAAGAGTACAAATATCGCAATCAATGGACAGTTTGTTGCGTAATACTTATGCATCCCACTCTACTATTCAGTCAGCAGGTTGTATACAGACAGTTGTAGTAGTTTACTGTCACCACAAAATCACTATATTCTATATTTGGTAGTAATTTATAAATTTTCATTTCTTAAAAATTCCTATCTGAAAACAGGTTGTTCACATGGAGAAGAACATTATTTTTGTCCCTGAAATTACGCTTATAAGCGTAATTTCGTATATGATACATTATGTATTTTTGTTATATATATATAAGTGTTTGAGTGTTTGTGTGTGCATCTCAGTATTAATAATGACATTCAAATCTTCTTCACGAAGACATTCTAGAACTATGAGCGTGTTGTATTATTGACAGTGTGTTTCATGTTATAGAACTAGTAATATATATTTTATTGTTGCTATGTTGCCTTATGAATTAAAGTTTTGTAAACAGGAGTGTATGCATTTTAAATGCAAAATATTTTCTTATGGCTCGGCATAATTTAGTACTACTCGAAAATCCTTGATCGTAAAAGTGAGTTTGGCACTATCCTTTGGAGACATTCCCGTGAAAATTTCCGAGGAGCCTACCCCCCCCCCCCTCCCCCCGTTAACGACGTTAGAGCTTAGCATCTTCCCACTTCTAGTGCTATATCTAAATAACCATGTTGCGAATTACAATTGCAAATTTTCACCTTCCAAGTTGCCAAAAACAAGCCAATGTTATGAACTCTCTCGAAATATGTCTACACTCCATTTGTCGATGCAGCTTCATTCCATCAAGAAAGAAAAAACGCAAGGCCCGTAGTGGAACATGTCCTAGAACAAAGCCAAACGCCTCGTCATCATAAAGTTAAAAAAATAAGGCCATGACATCTACTAGAAGCCATTCTCACGATTGGACGGACGTTCCAACGACTCATTTTTCCCCCACGTTGAAGGTTTTTAGGATTCTTAAAGACGTATGCAGAATTTTCGTTTCCTTCCAAGTGCTGATAGGCAGAATACCCTGAACTACTTTCGAGCATTTCTGTGGAGCGAATTGTAAACACCATTGCTCGTCTGAACTTCGATGTGGGTAAGTTTTGTCAAGCTGTGTAGCACACATTATGCATTCCTTTTCGACACTGCATAATAATTTGTGGATATAATGTTTATAACGAGAGTGCATTTACCATATTTGTGTAAAAGCCTAACTAATATTACTACGCCCTGTGGATTCAGTGATTCACAGGGTACTTTGTAAGCTCTAAACAGTCAAGTAGTTTCTGCTCTGTAAAAAAGTTGACTGCACTGATAGAACGTAACGTAAACTTACAATATTTTACCGTTATTATTTAACAGTCTGCTTGTTAATTTACAAAAAAACATAACGCAACCATTTTTTTAAAACCTAAATTTGAATATTTTAACATGCACAAGGATATATGCACCATAAATATATTTTTTAAAACTGCCTCGTTAATATTGCATTAATTAGGATAATTATGTAATAATTTAATATTACTTTAAAAACGGCCATGGTTATTTGTTACGGTATTTGGACGGCAGCTGAAAATGACGGTCTTAAACCGTAATTTATTCAGTCAACTTTTTAGTGAACAAAGTACGAGTGGCAGATGAAATTTCGTGTGTAATCACAGATTGGTGGACTTCTTTTAATGTTAACCCTGTGCTTCCAAGACAGTGTCATATTTGAAACATTTCCAGAGGGGGATTCTAGTAACTCCTCTTGAAGCATACACATTCTACATATAGCCCCTTTCCCCCAAAATTAACTTGTCTGTGCCCCAAATAAAAAAAAAATATTAGTAGCCGAAACATTATGTGCCTCCAGCTGATATCGAACCCAGGATTTCTTGATTACAAGACGTTGATGATACTACTACGCCACCAGGAAGACCCAATTTTTTTGAACTGTAGGCATAACTCAGTTGTAGTTACTGTGTTACATTCCAAGGAAGAGTTACTTTTTGATTGATTGATTTGCTTTATTTTACTTCGCTTTTTGTGACACTTTCGGCTAATTTGTGATGAGTGATGACGGGATGAAATTGATGAATTGACACTCACAAACATACATGCCTAGGTCGAGATTCGAACACAGGACCCCTGGCGTCGAAGCGCAGTGTGCTAACCTCTCCGCCAAAGGGGGCCGGCAGTTAGATTTTGAAGACTAACTCAGTTACAGTTACTGAGTTTGACTTCAGAAGAGAGTAATTATAACTGAGTTACCTTTTGAGAACTGTGACTGTAACTGACTTGGTTTTAAGAAGTATCATTGCAATAACTACAGTTATTAATAAGAAGGAAAAATCTGCATTAAAACGTGGTTCATAAAAATGATAATTTTAAGCGCTCAAAATATATAGGTATTTCTTAATATTTAACAGGTATATGTTCTAAACATTTAAAACGGTAGCCGGACAATTGCGATGGCGGACAATTGCAATGACGAACAATTGTGATGAACACAGATAGAAGTGAAAGGGCGGGTGGACAATTGCGTAGACATTTTAAATCTTCTATCAAATGGAAGGGTGACTTAACACCCCGTACAATACCTGTTACAAGAGAATTATGTGAAATATTGATATTTTCGGTTGGGAATTTGGTTCAATCAAGTTTTTGAACATGGTCTAGAGCCAACAGACACCTTTCGAAGTGTCCCGTTTCCTCATATGTGCGAAGACACTTACCAACTCTCTCGTCGATTGTAATGTCACGTTTCTTCCTTTTCTGACCTTCTAGATTAAGTTCCATCCGCATGTACTTGATGTTGGTGTCTTCTGCTTGGCTCTTGAGGCAGGCCAGAACATCATGAATTCTTGGATGACGTCATCCAAGCCACCTATTTATCTTGTTGTTCCAACCTCCTAGAGCATTATTAGTTCTGTGGCGCTTTGGTTAGGTCCTGATCGTCGCAATTGTCCAACCATTAATGTGTAAAATGACCTTCACCGTCAAAATCATCGCAATTGTCCGTGATTTTGCCTTCATCGCAATTGTCCAACATCGCAATTGTCCTACGTTCATTTAAAACATCTGAACATTAGTTTAAGCATGCCAATCTTGGCTCCAACGGTTTTCCTCTGCTCCTACTTTTAATACATTTGCTGGTAGGTTCATTGACCCCCACAATGTGACACGGCATGAAGATAACGTGACCAGTAAACGTGTTCTCTCGCATTCACCTTTGAAAAGCATCTAAATATGGAACTAAGACGGGGGAGAGGGGGAGAGTGAGTAACAGCCTTCGCTAACATTGGCAAAATCCACGAATTTTCCACGAAAGTGTTTCCAAATCATGAAAAAAATTCCCTTCGTTATGGGAAAAACATGCTCAGGTATTTTCTGGAAAGGAAACAGGAAACATTTCCGCTGCTCGCGGTATCGCACTGATTTCTGTGTTGTAACTGATCACAAGCATAGCTAGTCAGGTTTTCCTGCATGGGCGTCGGGAGGAGGGGGTCGAACCGGTCCGTGTCTCTCTTCAAGTTACTAAAAACATTTCTAATGTTAATATTTGAAGTAATCCCCCCTATATTCTACCACTTAATCAAAATGATTCCACAGCTTTATAAATTCCAAAAATTTGAATTTATGGGATGGGCCACATGCAGGGGCGTAGCTGGGACGGTGGATCTGGGCCCCGGATGCAAAAGAGCCCCAAAGGCGAAAGACTGTAATGGGTATTCCTGACTTATATTGTTGTTAGACTGGTCTACTGCAGGTAGATTATAGTGACGTGCGAGGCCAAAGGCTGGTAGTTTCGCACCGAAGTCGGTATTCACGAGCAGCTAACTTGTGTGGCGGCACCTACCCCGCAATCTTTAATCACAATCAAGGAAATTATATTTATTTACCACCACATATGCTAAAATGTACAGTTTTTGCATTCGTAGATCTAGCCACTAATAGCAGTAACTGGGAGGTTCCACTATAGACTCTTTCTTGAATAAAGTGTCTAAACGCTAATATCAAAATGGAATAACTGTGCATTTTAGTACACTAACTGGAATGTAAAGACATAATAGAAAACAGTTGTGGTGGACATTCACTCATCTGGTGGATCGAGTGGAAAAGTATCTATGAATAAAATTGATTTATTTTTATTTATTTGTAATAGTAATAACTACAACCATGAGAATAATAATAATTATTATTATTTCTAGTATTCAAATTTTATCAATCGTCCGATGAATGAATTTCCAGCAACTGGTTTTCACTGTTTCTTTAAAATTTCTTGTAGTTAGTGAATTGGCATGCATCGCTAATCTATTTTGTTATTAACTTTTACACAGTTCGTTCAAGAAAGTGGTTTAAAAGCCAGAGGAGTATTTTTGGTCATAAGGTTTATATTGTGTGACATCACATAAAACTTTATTTTTTGGAATTTTGAAGACTGTGGAACCATTTATTCTATGGATTAAGTTTGTTTGTTTGAGTTTTTTTTCTATGCACAGGAAGGCTAATTAGGACTGGACCTACAGTTTAAAGTGGGATCCGAGCCACTATGTGCTTCCACTGGATTAAATAGTAAGATATGAAAAAACACGATCTGAGTCGATTCCCACCGATATCTATACTAATGCTTTAAAATTATAACAATTAAAGTTGTTCAAAATCTACAGCGTGTCAACAAACACATTCCGTGATTACAAACGACCACAAAATTTTAATTATGTATATTACGAAATTTATACCGATACCATTCGAAGGAATAGCTCAAGGATTTTTAGCGGATGTGTAATTGTTGGCGTTAACTACAACAATAGGTGGCATAACGATAAAATAATGAGAAAAAGGGAAAAATTAACCATTTTTGGATGCAAGAGAAAAATGAATGAAAATTGTCATGGACAATTTGCACGGTAATGCTTATGGATCCCACTGTACAATGCTATAGGATTGAGTGTTGCAAAGGAACTTCAAATAATAATAATAAGAAGAAGAAATGTAATGGTGGACAAGAGAGAACGCACCAAAAGATATTTCGATTGTTAATGTGTTATTGTATATGGCATTGTTTACTGGATGTTTAGGTTTGCACAGTGGGATCCATGAGTATTACCGTGCAAATTGTCCATTTCATTAATTTTCTCTTACATCCTAAATTGTGTTTTTCTGCTACTTTTGCCTATTTTTTCCCCATTTTCTTATTCTTTTATTGTTATGCCATCTATTGTTGTAGTTAACGCCAACAATTACACATCCGCTAAAATTCTTTGAGCTGTTCCTTCGAATGGTATCGGTATAAATTTCGTAATATACATAATTAAAATTTTGTGGTCGTTTGTAATCATGGAATGTTTTTGTGAACACGCTGTAGATTTATTTTAGTTTATTAATTTGCTTTATTTTACTTCGCTTTTTGTGCCACTTTTGGCTAATTTGCGAAGATGGGGATGAGTGATGATATAATGCAATTGATGAATGGACACTCACAAACATCCAGGCCGGGATTCGAACCCGGACCTCTGGCGTCGTAAAGGCGGGGCCGGGAGATTAATGTTAGCGTGTAGGTATACACACTCATTATAGGCATCAATTTACTAAAATGCTTGCTTTAAAATATTTGGGAATTACATCAGAATATTAAATACATGTTATGTTATCACAAAATTAAGTCTTTTCACGCAAAACTGGTGCAAAATTTGGAAAAACTTCGATTTTTGCATAATTTTCAGGATAATTAAACTCCGTTAAAGTATCGCCCGGCATAAGGACCAAAATGTCTCAAAAGTATCGGCAGGTATAGGTAAGCAAATTCCAATCGATACTTCCTGATACCGGTGTCGGTATAGGCTCAGCTCAAGACAAAACATAGCCAGATACCCTCATTTTACACTTATTTTTTACTTAGTGATTTTGTTGGAATAGTAACTAATTTTCTCTCTCTCTCTCGTAGAGAAAGAGGGAGGTGCCTCCTCCTCCCCACTTTATCTTTCTTTCCCTCTCTCTCTCTCTCTTTTGAAAAGAGAAAGAATCTCTCTCTCGCTCTCTCTCTCTCTCTAAAAGAAGAAGAGAGAGATTTCTCTCTCTCTCTCTCTTTCTTTCGTCCATCTTATCTTATCACCAGTCATAATTTTCGCGATTAGCCGAAAGCAAAGAAAAATAAACTACATAAATCCATGGCTTCATCGTTCATCGTCGCAACTTAGCCAAAGCGGTAAGAAAGGCCCAAAGATAGCAGTAGATTCTCTTCATATAAAGCACATGTTGAACAAGAAATTAACGAGAGAAGTTCAAGTGAACGATGTGTGTATATTTTATGTACAATTGTATAGAAGAGTTGATACTCCTATTTTTCACTGAAAACATACATAACCCCATCACAAGCCTGCTCCCGTGGCGGAGTGGTTAGCACATCGCACTACGACGCCAGGGGTCCCGGGTTCGAATCCCGGCCTGGGCATGGATGTTTGTGAGCGTCCATTCATCATATCATCACTCATCCCCATCTTCGCAAAACAGAGAATTAAAATAAGAGAAAATAAAAAATCACAGGTTGGTTGGTTGACTTGGTGTTTTAAGTCCACTTTATGCACAGTAAGGGTAATCCAGACTGGACCTACAGTTTAAAGTGGGATCCGAACCACTTGTGATTCCACCGGGTATCGAACCCGGGATCCCTTGATTGGAAGGCGACGACGCTACCACTGCGCCATCTGCGAGGACCAACCATCACAGGACACACGCTCCTACACAAGAGGGAAATAATGGGATATTTTAATGGCCGAAAGGATATTATGTTTTCAGAAGGCGTCAGCACTGTTTAGCGGTAGTTTTCGGAGAGTCCTTACGCTGGGGTGTGAATGATCTGCCAGTTCTGGTAAGTCCTACGATTTACTTTACTTGTAATTATTACATATACGTTCCTTGTACAGAATCATGTATTTCGCGAGGCTTGTTCTGAGCCATCTTAATACTGTGGTGTAATGAAAGGGTTCTCGACAGGGGCATATGGTTGTTCGGAGTCCACTCTTAAACTGCAGTTGGGTGGTCTGCTTTCGTTCTTGCAAACCAAAGTCCCGGGTTCGAATCCCTACTAGGGGTGCCTTAGTGATCGTCTCTTTACAGGTTCATACGACCACTTATCTTGATCGTAACGATTATTTAAATACGTCGACAAAGCGACGTAGCATATGTGAATTAAGAAGGAAGAACGTTGAACAGCAACAATGCAAGTAGAGTCACATAGGGGAGGATAAGTGACGAAACGATTGTTAATGTGTTGTTGAGGGCCTCCCGATGGCGCAGTGGTAGCGTCGTCGCCTTGTAATCAAGGGGTCCCGGGTTCGTTACTCGGTGGAGGCACAAGTGGTTCGGATCCCTCTTTAAACTGTAGTCCCGGTTAGCCTTTCTGTGCATAAAGTGGACTTAAAACATCAAATCAATCAATGTGTTGTTGAATTTGTCCTGTACATTTAAGTGGCGGGGGGGGGGGGGAGCAACAGCCCCGCAGCTATAGCGGAGTCGCCGTTAGAACCGGCCTCCATTCAGAGTGCAGAACTGTTATTTAGACAAAATCCTGTTTCCCTGCTGCTTCAGGGAGGAGGGTTTTTAATGTTTCCGATTCTTGCCCAAGCAGTAGGCCTAAATGGTTGCTTGATAGCAAGTTCCCTCGTAGGTAGCCGGCCCCCTATAGGAGTGGTTAGCACATCGCGCTACGACGCCAGGTGTCCCGGGTTCCAATCCCAACACGGGTACGGATGTTTGTGAGTGTCCATTCATCAATTTCATCCTGTGATCACTCATCCCCATCTTCGCAAATTAGCGAAAATTGGCACAAAAAAGTGAAGTAAAATAAAGAAAATCAATCAATCAATCAAAAATCCTTCGTAGATAAACGCGGCAGCAGAGGGTCACTGCCATAAAGACGGTCCCGTGCCAGCTGAAACGACGACTGCACTGTAGGTATTTTGGTGCCCTAGGCAGGATTGTGGTTGCCCCCCTCCCCAACTACCAAGCACCAACATTTTATTTGCGTCCATCCATACATTCTTATTATTTCATGGTTTGTTATATGTACATCCTACAAATTTTGAAATAAGGAAACACAGAATCATTAAAAAATAATATACTATATTCATTTCGTGACGTGGTCGAACAGTGAACGTCATGTACCAAGTTGAATGGTCACATCTATTTTCACGTGGCCTCCCAGATGGCGCTGGTAGCGTCTTCGCTTTGTAATCAAGTTGTCCCGACTTTGATACCCGGGCAAAAATAACAAAACCTTCTGGTATATCTGTTCATCTTGTTAAAGCAAGAACTTAGACTATAGTTTGCAAGAGTCGAACACAAAACACAAACATAATACCATATAAGTGCAACAACTTTTACACGTTAAAAGACAGCCATGAGGGCCTCCCCGATTGCGCAGTGGTAGCGTTGTCGCCTTGTAATCAAGGGGTCCCAGGTTCGATACCCGGTGGAGGCACATGGTGGTTCGGATCCCACTTTAAACTGTAGGTGCAGTCCCGATTAGCCTTACTGTGCATAAAATGGACTTAAAACACCAACTCAAACCAAATACAGCCATGAAGCCAGCTCATAACGAACGAAACAAATGAATGACGAAAGCTTGTTGACTAGATGTGTTCGGTCTGGCGTAGAAGGTTTGTATACAGCAATGCGTTCGTCAAGTGTTTCTGGACGAATCTTTAAAAAAAAATCCCCACATTTTTCGGATCTCACTTATCGCACAACACTTGAACAACCTTGTGTTCTGACGTCACGGAACAAAGCTTTTTAATTTTATGCTAAATCCCTACGTTTTTAGGTTAGTCTAGCTAGGTTTAGTTCTCTTAGCCTAAATAATAGTTTGTCATTGTATTTATGCTAATGGACTCTAACCTAACAGGCCTAACCTAACCTCGTAGGCATTCCTCGTCTGACGTCAGAATACAAGGTTGCATAAGTGAAGTGAAATAAGGCAGACCCGGTTTTTTCCACGGCCATCTTGGAAAAAGTCAGCCATGTTGGATTTTATGCATCACTGTAGTTTCTCCACCCACTTCTTACGCTGCTCAACAATGAGGTTTGGGCTTTTTCTATAGCCCATGGAATTTAGATAAAATAATAATTTTCACTGTTGTCGCACGACATTCTCCACACCAGTCTCCAACAGTTCTCTCTGGACTACTGCACGCGTAGACTTGCTTTTTCTTTTAAAATAACATCTATAATAGGAACCTTAAAAAAATCCTCTGTTCAGTAATCAAATTAAAACTAGTCAAGGGAACTTTTAGCCAATTTTTATATCTCTTTGTCACTTCACTCTACTTATTAATTTATATCTTATTATCATAAAATACCTTTAATATTTTCAGTAACTTATTCCGTACGTTGACTGTAATTTATGGCGCTTCCCGATGGTGTCGTCCTAATTCCGAACAGTCATAATTGCGAACACATCCTGCCTCAACAGGAATACACTCGAAGGGGTGTGTCCTAATTGCGAACACATTTTCTGCCTTGTGACCTACAACTTTCTCTCAATTTCCTGAGTCCTTTTAACTATATTTTAACAGACTCAGTGCCAGACTTGAGACTGGTAAGTGGCTTGTGGGTCACTGGTGGTGTAAAAGTTGCACCTCAAATTGAAGCATGTCAGTTGTAACATAAAATCCGACTGGATTAAAGCCTTCGTCGAAGTACATACATTATACAGGGTGTCATTTTAATGGCGCCCACGGACCACGGAAACGTATAGAGGACATCAAAACAAACCACTTTTCTTAGTAACGTTTTTCTCGTTGGAGCATCGTTTCGGCGCTACAGTCGTTCAAAAAAGCCCGTCTTGCCGCCTGAATGCTGGCAACCACACACATTTGATTGCATTTGTGGCGTCATATCTCGTCGTGAAGCGATGCGTTCCAGGGTTGCCAGTAATATGCATATTCTGTGAAAAATGACATAGCTTAAATCAGCCACATTATGTACCGTACAACAAAATGAGAAAACACGTTCTGTAACCTAACAGGAAGTAAACAAACGATACGAAAAATGGTAGAAGGAAAATAGAATTCAAGTGTCTCAGCTTACATGTCAAATATTTGCAAATCTAGTTACCAAGTTGGCATCTACAATTTAGTCTATCTACTTCGTCCTTCTGATACTAGTTGTCTGTGACACACTGATCAGATGACAAAATAGAAATGAAAGAACTCAGAATTCCAAAGGTAAGCAACACATAATATAATGTATATTCAGGGCATTAACAGTTGGGCTGAAAAGTTCGTAGGCTGACTCATAGATGGCGTTACTAGAATTAAATCCATGTGATTTTCACTTAGTACTAACCTTCAAAAGATACGTCTATAAATTTCACAGCTGCCGGATAATTAGTTCGTGAGATATAGCATTGTGAGTGAAGCAGCTTTTGTTATTGTGAAAAAATGGATAAAAACAGAATTTCGTGTGTTAATAAAGCATTGCTTTTTGGCGAAAAAAGATACTGTTGAAGCCAAGGCTTGGCTTGATAAACATTATTCGGACTCTGCACCAGGAAAATCAACCGTTGAGAAGTGGTTTGCTAAATTTAAACGAGGCGAAATGAGCATCGAAGACGATGCACGCAGTGGACGCCCCAAAGACGCTGTTACCGACGAAAACATCAAAAAAGTCCACAAAATAATTTTAAATGATCGTAAAGTGAAGTTGATCGAGATAGCTGAGATTATTACATAGCGTTGTTCGAGCGTTTAAAGGATGAAATCACGAAACAACGGCCCCATTTGAAGAAGAAAAAAGTGCTGTTTCATCAAGATAATGCACCGTGTCACAAATCAATGAAAACGATGGCAAAATTATATGAATTAGACTACGAATTGCTTCCCCATCCACCATATTCTCCAGATCTGGCCCCCAGTGACTTTTTCCTGTTTGCAGACCTTAAAAGAATGCTCGCTGGAAAGAAATTTCGCACTGATGAAGAGGTAATCGCCGAAACTGAGGCCTATTTTGAGGCTAAAGAGAAATCGTAATATAAAAATGGCATCGAAAAATTGTATGACCGCTATAATCGTTGTATCGCCCTCAAAGGCAACTATATTGAATAATAAAATCGAATTTTGTCAAAAAAATATTTTTTACTATGTTAGCCTACGAACTTTTCAGCCCAACTGTTATGAGGCAAGCGGCAAGAATGGTTGAAAATACAGGGATATAAGTAGTAGTAATACAAGCTCTCCGACGACCGTGTTTATCTATGCACCGGATACACATGTAATAGATTGCAGCTGTGAACAGGACAGTATATTCGATACTGATTCATCATTATATTGTTACTGTGGTTGTACGTGTTTTAGCCGTACTGTAACAACGTGAACCTCGGATACTTCCGTTATCAGCACAAAAGTACCTCAAGGGATCTGGACACAAACCTGTAGATATCAATCTTGCAACGAGATTTGCAAATATTTGACAGGTAGATGGGCGTAAACAGCCACATGTAAGTTGTAAGTCCAATAAAATTTATTGTTGTTGATATTTGACATGTACGCTGAGACAAAATCCGATATTGACACTTCATTTTGAATAAGTTCTTTACAATTTCTCATATACTTGGTTCACTTCCCCCTTCTCGAGATGACTGCTGATCTTCTGGCTGGTAGGCTATGATGTTCGGTCTACTGGAGGCGTTTCTCGCTTCGTTTTACAGCTAATAATGTGGTTGGTACTTTGTCATTTTTAAGATAATTTGTGTGTTCCTTGCAACCCTACCGTGCGCAGTTTCGCCGCGGGAAATGACGTCACAGATACGATCAAATGTTGGGTTGGGTTGCCAGCATCCAGGCGGCAAAACGGTATTTTTTGAACGGCTATAGCGTCGAATCGACGCACCAACGAGAAAAATGTTACTGAGAAAAGTTGTTTGTTTTGATGTCCTCTATACGAATCTGTGGTCCGTGGGCGACATTAAAATGACACCCTGTATATACATTATACATATTGTACAAAAAGAGCTTATAATTAATAATACAATTAATGACTTTGTCAATTAATGATGCGGTGAACGGTACCTAGTGAAATTTCAAAACATATGATATTGTTCTTAAAAAATATGCATATCACCAGTCTCCTTGTATTTGTCGGTGCTTCCTGCTATCCTTTCGTAAAACAAAACATATATATTCTGCCGCTTGACACCTTCCACGTTCAATTCCAATCTCATAATTATATCATTTGACTTTTCTGCCTCAGCCTCTAAGCATTTAATGAGCTCTGCCACTCTTGGATGTGGCCTACCAGTTGATTGATTTTATGATTCCATCCCTCCACTGCATTATTTGTCCGGTGCCTCCTGTTGAAACAGTTCCACATATATTTTCGCAGTAAGGGGTTTTCGAGCCACCGGTCCACAAAATAGTCGAAGAACTTCAAAAGGGTCTCATTACGAGGAGCTTCTCCGTAATACGAATCCATCCTTCTTCAAGATCTTCTAGGTTTAGAAAAGCTAAAGACGCTCACATACGGATGACCATTGAATTGAATTAAATTGTAAGATGTAGTCATGCGAATTTCTTGAACTTTATTTCAAAGACTTTGTGTAAAGTGGAAAAACAACCGTGAATGTTAATCGTGGTAAAAATCTCTTTAAAAGCAGAAAAAGCAGCAGCCTCGAAGTCAATATTCACCGTTTTCACTCTGGTATTTCCCTCAAGATTAATCCAAACAATCGTAAGTAAATGTCTTTCTTCTTGTCTGGTGGAAACGCAAAGACAAGAGGTACAACATTTGCTTCTAAAATCGTACTACCGAAGTCTACATGTATGGTGTATATCTAACAAAACTGGCTAGCACAGCTTTTGAACGTTTCATCCATAAAAAAATATGTTTGGATCTTCAAAGTCTCTCTTCCTTTGGTGCTGGCAAAGACCAGAGTTCTCGTGTCTTACCCTTAACTGTTTTTAAATCAGGTTTTCAGCTCTATGTGTTCGCAATTAGGACGTGGAATTATTTCTCAATTTCATGTGTTCGCAATTAGGACAATATTGCACTGTTCGCAATTAAGACAATATTGCACTGTTCGCAATTAGGACGCAACCTTCCCGATGGCGTGCGTGATGATGACGTCATCGCCTTGTAATCAAAGGTTTCTGGGTTCGATACCCGTTGGAGCCACATTGCACAGTGGTTGGGACCCCACTTTAATAAACTGTGGGTCCCGTGTTCGATCCCTGTTACAGTTACACCACGGTGGGTTTTGGTCCCACTCTCAACGCTCCTAATTAATCTATCTGAGCATAAAGTAAACATACAACAACCTTTTCTTCCACTTAACCATCTGCTTACATCTGTTTACAAATAAAGTATAAAAGAATACATCCAAAAATATACCGTTTACAAACGTAAATACAGGCACATGGTCACCCTTTCACACCCTATGACCTGTGGAATACGCAATCAATACAAATGTAATTTACTCATATATAGAAATCTGTACAGTTCCAAACTTAATCCTTAATCGAATCCTGGCCTGCGCATGGATGTTTGTGAGTGTCCATTCATCTATTTCATCATGTCATCCCCATCTTCGCAAATTAGCCACAAGTGGCACAAGAAGCGAAGTAAAATAAAACAAAACAAGCAAATCATTATCTTCTTTAGACAGAAGTGTGTGAGGATTGTTAAGAAGTGATTGCTGTGTGGCGGAACAATCGCTAGAATAGATAAGCTGCTAGAATCAAAACTTTCATATTTTGTGCTTTCCTGCTATACATAGTTCTCAAATGTCGTCAATGTATGGTAGTTTTCACATGAATGAAAATGTACCATACCGTGTCTCAAAAATATTTAAATTGTTTCAGGACCAGCATCAACAATGAAGACGTTACCAAGGATCCTGATTATCCTGGGAGTCATCTCCTCCACCACACCTCTGAAGAAGATGAGGGAATTGTACAACTGGAGGTCGATAGACTTCTCCTATCGCAGCGATGCACTGAGAAGCAAAGCAATCAAGTCTGGAGAATTCGTTCCAGGAAACAGCCTCCCTCTGGACATCGACGCTTACAACGATAGAGTGTTCGTTACATTCCCTCGCTGGAAGCTTGGAATTCCAGCAACACTGGGCGTAATCCCTTGGAACTCTGGTTCGCAGACAACGTCTCCCAAAATTATCCCGTATCCCGATTGGGTATCCAATAAGGCAGGATCATGTCAAGACGGAATGACGTCAGTGTTTCGTACGAGCATCGACACGTGTGGACGTCTCTGGGCCATAGACTCAGGTGTTGTGGATATTTTGGGAAACATCAGTAGGCCGTGTCCACCGCAAATAGTTATCTTCGACTTGTCAACTGACGATGCTATCAAACATTACCGCTTTCCAGACCCTGTTATTCTTAAGGATAGGTCCATACTAGCATCAATAGCCACGGATATACGCAGTAGTTGCGAGGAAGCGTATGCATACGTGGCTGACGTTACAGGGTTTGGTATTATTGTGTACGATTACAGAAGGGACAGGTCGTGGAGGGTTGAAAACAACTACTTCTATCCTTACCCTCTTCATGGTAAATTCACAGTCAATGGCGAATCCATCAGACTAATGGACGGAGTGTTAGGATTGGCTGTTTCCCCATTGGTTAATGGTGACAGGACCCTCTACTTCCACAGCATGGCTAGCGTCAGAGAATCGTGGGTGCGTACCTCCGTCATCTTGAACGAAAGGAACGCCAGTTCCAAACCAGAAGCCTTCGAAGTATCCGAACCAAGAAGCTCCCAGTCTGCCGGTTCAACAATGGACAACAGTGGAATCCTCTTCTTCGGCCTAATAGGGAGAAACTCCATTGCTTGCTGGAACTCCAGAACGACCTACAACTCCAGGAACATAGAAGAAGTGGACCAGGACGACGCGGCACTCCAGTTCCCAAGTTCGGTCAAAGTGGACCACAGCAGGAAACAAAATCTGTTCGTAGTTTCGTGCAAATTCCAAAGCTATATGATGGGTACCATGAACAACCGAACCATCAATTTCAGGGTACTAGGCGCACCAGTGTCCCACATGGTGCGGGGTACAGTTTGCGAACGGAAGAGTGGATCCCTCATTAATCCATTTGGATATGGTTCATCAAGGCCTAATACTTATTTTTTAGATGCTATATTTCATAACTGAACCACGTGTTATTTTAGCCAATGAGAATTCTCCTTTCAATGGATTTCAATATACGTATGTGATGAGCTACAACAACCAACAGTTTTAATGAAGCAGTTACCCTATTTACTAGTGTAGCAATTTCTGCTGTTATATTGCATCTCTATCATTCGATAAAGGCTGTTCGGGTATTGTGCAATGTTGCCAACTCTAGTACAAAAATTCTGAAAGGTTCAAGACATTGTATGCATTAACTTAATACTGCCGTAAATGATGTAACCAATAATGTTAAAGGATTACAATAAATGTTGATTATGTTAATACACAACCAATTTTAATGTACTAACACCATATACTCAGACAAAATACCATTCCTAGTGTATTATTTCTTTCAGATACAATAATATTATCATAAAACATATTAGTTTGATATGCTGAGTACATTATTTCCGAATGTGTAGCGATAACGTCGTCACTTTGTAATCAAGGGGTTCCTGGTTCGATACACAGTGGAGACACATCGTGGTTCGTATCTTACTTTAAACTGAAGATCCAGTCCCGATTAGACTATCTGTGCATAAAATTAGACTTAAAATAATCTCTAAACATTATTTTTTTCAGAAAGTTTGGTTTTCCTGTCATCTACACCTGGGTGTAAACCAAGTGGCTTCACGTTCTGTGCTACTGTTCCTTTCCTATTCTCTACGAAACTTAGGAATAAATAAATCTGTTATTAAAAATGAATCTGTCATTATAAAGGTACGATAATAGAGATTATACTTGTACGTTTTCTGGTAAGTACATCGAAAGCAAATATCAATCCTCGTCGTGTACAGCTACATGCCTCAAGATATACAGGTCGTACAGCAGGCACGTATCTAGAAATACGTATGTTACGGGGGGGGTCCGAACGAAGTGTCTTAATAATAATAATAATATTAATAATGTTTAATTTAAAATAATTAAATTAAATCAAATTAATACTAATTACAATACATAAATATAATATTATTATTACACGATTAGGTAAAAAGACGGTATACAAATAGAGATATAACAGCACATATTTATTACGTAGTTTACCTGTAGTTAAGATAGGAATAAATTACATAAAAACAAATGACTGGCAAAGAAGTTAATGTCAAATAGACGAATAATTGAATTTTTATCGAATAACAAAAATGATGTTACATGTAGTTGGAAAAAGTAAGTTTCTTATTAATATTTTATGATTATTATTTTGAGTAGTAGAGTACATAAATCTTCTTTGTAATATCATTCAAAGCCGTATGATCCCAATATAATCCTTGCCTTTTAAAACGTTCAGTGGAAATTAATAACCATAGATTATGCAACAAATGTAAATATTTTCATTACTTAATTTTAGTATTTGGTCAGTCTTTCGGGGGGTTCAGACCCCGCCCCCCCTAAATATGTCCTTCCTGTCCTTCAAAGCCGTATGATCTCAATTGTCTTCCAATAAGTTCAGAGGAAATTATACAACAAAGGCTAAACGAATATATTTTTCATTACTTAATTTTAGTACTTGATAAGTCTTTCGGGGGGATCCGGACCCCCTGAACCCCCTAAATACGTCCCTTTCGTACAGAAATGTTTTATCTGAAGAACATTCAATTCTTTCAGATTCAGCATCAACAATGACGATGTTACCAAGAATGCTGATTGTCCTAGGAGTGATCTCATCTACCATTCCTCTGAAGAAGTTGAGGGAATTGTACAGCTGGAGGACGATAGATTTCTACTATCAAAACAATGCCACGCGAAGCAGAGCTATAAGATCAAGACAATTCATTCCAGGAAACAGCCTACCTAATGACATCGACTTCTTCAACGATAGAGTGTTCATTACGTTTCCTCGCTGGAGACCTGGAATTCCGGTAACACTGGGAGTCATCGCCTGGACATTTGGGTCAGAACCAGCGTCTCCCGTGATAATGCCGTATCCTAATGCATTATCGAACAAGGAAGGGTCCTGTCGAAATAGAATGACGTCAGTGTTCCGCACGAGCATTGATACCTGTGGGCGCCTCTGGACCATAGACTCAGGTGTTGTGGATATTTTCGGACAGCGTAAAAGTGTGTGTCCGCCCGAAATTGTTATATTCGACTTGTCAACGGACGATGCGATCAAGCGTTACCGCTTTCCAGGCACTGTAATTCTAAATGGTAGATCCTTATTATGCTCAATAGCCACTGATATACGTAGCAGCTGCGAGGATGCATATGCATATGTAGCTGACGTCAGTGGTTTTGGTATCATCGTGTATGATTACCAAAAGGGTAGGTCGTGGAGAGTTGAGAACAAATATTTCTACCCCTACCCTCTTAGTGGTAAAATCACTGTTAATGGCGAAACTATTAGCGTGATGGATGGCGTTGTAGGATTGGCTCTGTCACCTCTGATGAAGGGCGATAGAATCCTATACTTTCACAGCTTTTCAAGTGTCAGAGAATCCTGGGTTCGTACTTCGGTCCTTTTGATGAACTCCAGTTCACAAGACGACGAGTTCCAAGTGTCCGAACCGAGGAGTTCGCAGTCTGTTGGTTCAGCAATGGACAACAATGGAGTTCTCTTCTTCGGCCTTCTTGGTAGGAACTCAATCGCCTGTTGGAATTCAAGAATGCCTTACATGTCCAGAAATATCGCAGAAATGGATCAAGACGACGACGCACTCCAGTTCGTAAGTTCGGTTAAAGTCGATCACGGACAGAATCAGACGCTGTTTGCAATTTCGAGTCGGCTTCAAAGTTACGCTCGAGGCACCATGAACAATCAAGATGTCAATTTCAGGATACTAGGCGCTCCCGTGTCTGTTATGGTACGGAGGACGGTTTGCGAACGGAAACGTGGCACTCTTAGTTTCCTGTTTGGCATATAGTGCTTTTTTTTAATCAAAGAGACTATCCTTCTGTTAAAAAATATCCCGAAATTTTTCACTTTTTTGCCTTCTCACATTGCGTCAGTTGTTTTTGACTCTTCAACTGATGTTTCAGTTTGTTTTTAGGTCCACTTTATGCACAGAAACGCTAATCAGGACCTACAGTTTAAACTGGTATCGGAACTATTATACACCTCTGGGACTCCTTGATCACAAAACGATGACGTTGTCACTACGCCATTTGGGAGGCCCACATTGTTCTCTGTATCAGAGATTAACTAAATCCTTGTACAGTGGGATGCACAAGCATTGCTCAACAAATTGTCCATGACTATCTTCATTAATTTTTCTCTTGCATCGTTGGTGTTGAAAGGAATAGATTGTTACGTATGTTGGTGCAGAAGTTGTCAGCCGCTTGTTTGGAGTTTCATTTCAATTCTTAAAGCCCTCATTGCATTTAACATGGCGATGGGCAATTTTCTTGGTAATAATTCTAGGGTGTTCGGGAAAAGGCAGATAAGTCACAAACTGCGATCGTTTGTTGCGTTCTTTTAAGTTCACATTAAATCAATTAAAGAAAATATTATAATTTTATATTTGGAATGTGTAAAGATTCTAAACAGTGATCTAACATTTTTATCATGCATGGAATGTTTACTATTAAAAGAATAAGCATAATAACTGTCTGCTGTAAACTTTCATCTTTTGACTTAAGTGCTTTTCCCGAACATCTACACTCTACAGTCAGGAGAAATTTATAGTTGGAATGGAATTATTGAAATGCAAGCTAAAGTTCCTACGATTTTTACCCCTTCCTTCAAGACGATCCAAATAACTAAAAATTAAGGGACATTATACCACGAGTGGGTCTCTCTCAGCAAAGGGTATGAATTGTGAGACTTTCAGTATGTGTTTCAATAAATTTAAATAAACGCTAAAATTCTCCCGACTGCACAATGTATCGAAGTGACTACTGACCTCTCTTGCAATTATAAACGCGTCCCTTATTACCGGAGGGCAGCTGTGGATCGCTTACCAGTAAAACAACTCAGATGTTCTTGCTTTTTTGTATAATTCTTAGAATAGCATTGCTGTCTGATAAATTGTTTGTACTTTTAACTCTTAAACGGGCAAACATTTATGACATGCTCAAAAAAATTAATTAATAGGATACATGTTATGTTTTCAGTATAATTATGACAAAAATATTTTATTTTTACATATTTATGTATTACATAATGTGTCCTGTAAGATACATTGCCCATTAGAGACATGCATGTAATTATACATAGGTAAACAGTGCTCCTACAATTATTAGAATCGTACCAAATAAAATATAATCGTTCCAAATTTCTTTGTTAGTATAATGAATATTCAAAAATATATTTACTAAGAAAATGAAGAGAAACGTAAAATTAAGTATTTTTGTGTTATAATAATGTGCTACAATCACCGATTACATAACGTTTTACAGACATATGCTTGTTATTTATCTTCTACCTACTTTTGGTGAAATGCTGTAAAGCAGTTCCTTGTTTTTGAACCTGTCACGAGACATGATCTCACGTCACATTTTTCACACGCAATAGTAGTTTGACCATTCACACATAATCTGCAACGACCTTTCTCTGTAATTTTTGGCCAATGCCCAACACTGTCATATCTTATAACTTGAAGTGGACGTGGTGCTATTGGATGCTTTACTTATTTCTGTGGTAAGTCTGTTTGAGATGGTCTTCCCCGATTTTGTGTATGTGAGTGAATGAGACCATTAGCTATGTCCATCCTGAAAGTTTTCAATGTTTTCAAACTTTTTCTGTTGCTTCAACATCACGACGATCCTTGGATATACAAGAGCTAGCCAGAGTCACAGTTTATTCTGTCCACGTGGGTTGTGTGGATCTGACAGATGTGCTCATAACATTGTACAGAACACCTCTGAAAACGCGGCTTGAATCTGGAAACAAATTCTTGAGTCATCGTAGATAATGATTTTCTTGTTTTCGAAGAAATGAAATTGAAATAAGAAATTATGTTATTGTTTGAATTTATGTTGGATAATTGTAATTTCTAATCGTTGAAAGAAATACAAGATGTACTAAAGTCATCCTGTGTCAAAATTGATGTATCTCTTCACATGATACATTTACTGGTTTTCAATTTTCAAATTTGAAAATAAAATGTGGCATTATCTGAAATTATCACAAATCCGTGCTTTTACTTTATTCTTCCCTCTTCCAATTTGGTCAGTTTTGTTGCTCTGTGAGGATGATGTTAGTTCATCCTCACCAAGAGATGACAGTTCTGGTGGTGGAGCATGATCTGGATCAATGTCACTGTCATCGCAAGAAATATCACCCTCGTCGCTAGATGAGGATCCAATATCTGACACATTAGGATTTCCAGGAGGAACCAGTATTCCATGGTGACCATAAAACTTCCATGGTGGTATTGTGATATCCTGTGAAAGAAGAGGCAGTTGTATGAAAACAAATGTAAAATGCAGACAAAACATTTTTCATTTCATTCAAATGCACATACTCTATTGGAAATTATTATTTTAGAAATGGTGTAACTATTGATGTTGTTCAAAGTGGAGTCAACGTAAGTGCTGTCATAATATTCTAGTAAAAACGAAAGAGAAAATATTGAGAACTAAAGCAAGATAAAAGAACGAGACACGATGCAATTTCTTTTACAATGATACTATAGTTCAACATATCTTCATATGTAAAAAAAAAAAAACATTTGTATATTAGAAAATAACCCTACAAATTACAACAACATAAAGTACGACATTTATACTGAGCAAAAGCAATGGTAGAGTACACAGAATGTTCAAGAGAACATGTATCCTACATGCATTTCCTTCTGTATTTGCATAGAATGTGATAAGGTGAAATTGTCCTTTTTTGGGCAATGTATACACACAAAGAAAGAACTGGCTCACAACGCACTTGGTAACAATTTCAAGTATTCTAACTATTAGAAATTTTCTAATACCTTCAATACACATTTATTTCATGCTCACGTCTTACAAAACAAAATAAAAATAGGTCAACAAGAAATAAACTTACCACGCCATTGTTAGAGCTCCTACTGCAAGATGCCATGTTCCTCTCCATGCAACTGTGCATGCAAATCTACAAACATCCAACAGATGGCACACGAGTAGAAACGTTAAAACGCACGTATCTCACGATCCACATTGCCCGTTTGCTCAACTCAAGCGCAGAGATCGTTTAAGAACGCATCGAATGCAGTGTATCCCACAAGATACAACGGCCAATTAAGGGTTAACCACTGCTGATTTGGTTTTATATTCCAACGTTTCTGATTCGTTCTGTATCCATCTTCAGGGTAATGCACTGTAATATGTGGTCATATGTGTAGGTAGGTTTCGAATAAAGAATGTGTTTGGTTAATGAGTGCGAAGATATTGTAGTGGTGGACGAGGCTCCAACATCATATAAAATAAGCCTGGGTTAACATCTCTAAATCTCTGAAACATTGGACTTATGCAAAAAACCAAGTACGGTGGTTAAAAGTTCAAATGATTCACCATTAATCAACCATCACTGATGAGCTACAAAGAATCATTGCTGTAAAAACATTGATTTTGAGAAGTCCTTTAGAGTAACTGTAAAGTTATGAATCGTTTCATTCGCGAATTTACAATTGTACAGGATATTAATGTAAGAGAACTTACATAAAACTTTATGTTAGTTCCTATGCTGTGTCATTGCCATTTACTCAATACAATACAATACCAGGTTACGGTTTAGTTGCTATGCTGTTTCATTGTCTTGTATTCAATATAGGAGTGCAATTTAAACTTTGTACCTTTAAGGAATGCTTGTAAATACACTCTCTTTATAAAGCGGGAAAATGCACATTATTATTGTTAACAACGATTATAGAAAATCTTAAGAGAGTTAATAATTTTATAATAAATCATTCATTCCTTCACACCAATCTTTCTAGCTCTGCTGAATTTCCATTTTTCATTTATTTTTTTTATTGCATTTTGAAAAACATATTCATCTAGACGTCTCGTTATACAATTAAGTAAACTGATTTTTATGAAGCTAATGGCGCTGCGACGCCAAGGGTCCCGGGTTCGAATCCCGGTCGGGCTTGGTTGTTTGTGAATGTCCATTCATCAATTTCATCATTTCATCACTCATCCCCATCTTCGCAAATTAGCCAAGAGGCACAAAACGCGAAGTAAAATAAACTAAATCAATCAATCAATGAAGCTAATGGTCCAGTTCCTTCAATATTTTCTCCAGCTTTACATATGAACTTACTTCTTATGTCCAAAAGATAAACCTTCCACTAAAATCATACCTTTTACCTCTTTTCTTTAAACCAATAACAAAGGCATCAAATATTGTTAATTATTTCTTTTATACATTGCAAGGTTTGCAATAGTTCAATGTAATGTCAGTCATTGTTTTTATGGTATTTGAAACAACAAAAAATGTACTTTTAAGTATAATATATTCTTTATGGACACATATGCATCTAAGGAAATATTTATTACAAATAATAACATACCCTAATCGAATTTTATGTACAAATATAAATAAGGAATACATATAAGGTGTGCTAGGAATGCAGTGACGTGCTTATTATTTTATTATTATTTCCTGCAATCAACGAAATATTTTTATTTTAGAAAAAAATAGGCCAAAGAGGGGTTATGTAGTAGTGTAATTGAGGGTATTATAAACCCGAGAAATGATGACCCCCCCTCAGGCAGATTTGCCTACACTTAAAACTTGCTCAACATGCCCATATGAGCTTTTTGCTCAAGTGTGGAACCCTGTCTAATCCAAGATTTTTGTAAAAATGCCCTCGGGAAGTTCCTGTGAAATGATGAGCCCCCTCAGATTGATTTGTCCACACTTACAAAAGGCATTTCTGTCAGATTGTTGTCCATAATCCTGTCAAAAATATGCCCCTCTTGATATTTTTTTTGCCCACACCTAAAACTAAGCCACACACACCCACACACACACACACACACACACACACACACACACACACACACACACACACACACACACACACACACACACAAATCACATTGTTGAACCCAACTGATATGTTTTATTAAGTATAGAGTTTTGATTTGAACCCCAAGAAATTTTATATAAATACCAAAGCCAAAAAATATTAACACACATACACACACACACACACACTAAATATACAAAACACACTGCTGAACCCAACTGATATTTTTTTATTAAGCATAGAATTTTGATTTGAACCCCAAGAAATTTTATATAATAAACATAACAAAATTCTAATATTTATTTTTGTTTAACAGGTACAACAAGTTTTGAGCACATAAGCAGTTTCTGAGGAATACAAGGCAGCAGCAGCAGCAAGCAATTAACTTATAGAAGGCAGTGTGTATCATATCTAATTGCATGGATAATCTTGACACAGGATTTTTTGAGAGAAGATGTATTTCAAAATACATAAAATCTAAGTCACTTGTTGATGATTTAAAGCTTAGATTCTTTGGCCTGTCCGAGTATGACCTGTTTGCTGTGCAGAATGAAACTGAAATGCAGTGGGTGCTTGCCAGTGACAGGCCATTCCAATGCCTGTATCTCAATTTTATCAGTGAGTTTGAAAAATTTATGTACAGCAGGTTCAGGAGAATTGTTGGATTGTTTGTTAATTTTTATACAGACAGGTGCCATTATGATTTAAGGTTGAAATTGTTTGACAATTATTGGTTCAACAATTGCTATGAGCATTGTTTAGAGTATAGGATGTGCATGATTGCATCTCAGAGTTCAAATTGGAGACATTATAAATATTCAAATAAAATTATTAACAAGATATCTACAAATAAGAAGATTGAATTTGTTACAACTGATAATGGGAATTTGTACAGTGGTGAAGATTTCAATCCAGAGTTTGTATCAAATTCCAACTATATATATTTGAATGAGCTTCTCATGTATTTTATAAGGCAAAAATTTAGAGATTGCACTTATGATTGTATTGTTGAGGCACTGGGGCAGAATAATTTGCATAACATATGCAACTGTGGGAGAGTTTTGTCCAGCCTCTCAGTGTGATTTCAGGCACAGGAATCTGGCAGTTGGGAATCAACCCGCAGCAGGCAGCCCTGATAATTTCAGCAGAGACAGCAATCAAGGTAAATAAATATTTGCTGCAAGTGTAATTTAATTCTCTTCTCATCAGTGTAACACATTTCCTGTCTTGTTTCACATTTCCAAATCCCTGCCCATCAGTGCTGTAGAAATATCAGCCAGGCTCGGGTCTGTGTGCAGGAAGAGGCAAGATATTTGTTTGAAATCTGTTTTGAAGCCTGTACCTAATCACAGCACAGCTCTGTCAGAGATAGGGACAATGAGTAATATCTGTAATTAATAATTCAGTAATCATTTCTAACAAGTTTAATTTTCAATAGGCTCTTCTCATCAGTGTAACACATTTCCTGTCTTATGCAGTTCCAAATCCCTGCATAGCAGTGCTGTAGCCAGGCTCGGGTCTGTATGTAGGAAGAGGCATAGTTGAAATCTGCTTGGGTTTAATTTTTTGAAGCCTGTACCTCATCACAGCATAGCTCTGTCAGAGGATAGGGACATTGAGTATAAAATCTGTAATCAATAAGTCAGTAATCAATTCTAACAAGTTTAATTTTTAATAGGATCTTCTCATCAGTGTAACAAATTTCCTGTCTTGTTTCACATGCAGTTCCAAATCCCTGCCCCATCAGTGCTGTAGAAATATGAGCCAGGCTCGGGTCTGTATGTAGGAAGAGGCAAGACATTTGTTTGAAATCTGCTTGGGTATAATTTTCTGAAGCCTGTACCTAATCACAGCACAGCTCTGTCAGAGATAGGGACATTGAGTATAAAATCTGTAATCAATATTGTTAGTAATCAATTCTAACAAGTTTAATTCTCTTCTCATCAGTGTAACAAATTTCCTGTCTTGTTTCACATGCAAATTCCTGCTCATCAGTGCTGCAGCCAGGCTTGGGTCTGTATGCAGGAAGAGGCAAGATATTTGTTTGAAATCTGCTTGGGTATAATTTTCTGAAGCCTGTACCCATCACAGCATAGCTCTGTCAGAGATAGGGACATTGAGTAATAATTAATAATTATTCTTGTCAGTAATCAATTCTAACAAGTTTAATTTTTAATAGGTTCTTCTCATCAGTGTAACAAATTTCCTGTCTCATGCAGTTCCAAATCCCTACCCATCATCAGTGCTGTAGAAATATCAGCCAGGCTTGGGTCTGTATGCAGGAAGAGGCAAGACATTTGTTTGAAATCTGCTTGGGTATAATTTTCTGAAGCCTGTACCTAATCACAGCACAGCTCTGTCAGAGTGTAACAAATTTCCTGTCTTGTTTCACATGCAGTTCCAAATCCCTGCCCAGCAGTGCTGCAGCCAGGCTCGGGTCTGTATGCAGGAACAGGCATAATATTTGTGAAATCTGCTTGGGTATAATTTTCTGAAGCCTGTACCCATCACAGCACAGCTCTGTCAGAGATAGGGACATTGAGTAATATCTGTAATCAATAATTAATAATTATTCTTGTCAGTAATCAATTCTAACAAGTTTAATTTTTAATAGGCTCTTCTCCTGTCTTGTTTCACATGCAGTTCCAAATCCCTGCCCATCAGTGCTGTAGAAATATCTTCCAGGCTCGGGTCTGTGTGTAGGAACAGGCAAGATATCTGCTTGGGCATAATTTTTTGAAGCCTGTACCCATCACAGCATAGCTCTGTCAGAGATAGGGACATTGAGTATGTATTATTACTGAACCTGCCCCATCTAACATGTTGCTGTGTTTCTTCAATACATTAGTCATAATCAATAAAATATTCAGAACAAACCTCTATAAGATATGACAACCTGCAACAATCTGGATGTATGAGATGTTTTATTTTCTGTATTTTTCAGGCTCTCTTGTTACAATCTTGTTTCTCTCTTCAACATTGCCATCACTATAATAATATCTGCCACATGTTCTATGTTAACAACTTCATAATCGATGCAAAAAAAAATAAGCCTGAAAACATATCTGTAATCTAATCAATTCTAACATTTAATTTTCAATAGGCTCTTCTCCTGTCTTGTTTTACATACAGTTCCATCCCTGCTCATCAGTGCTGTAGAAATATCAGCCAGGCTCGGGGGTCTGTGTGTAGGAACAGGCAAGATATTTGTTTGAAATCTGCTGGGTATAATTTTCTGAAGCCTGTACCTAATAACAGAATCACAGCATAGCTCTGTCAGAGATAAGAACATTGAGTAATATCTGTAATCAACAATTAATAATTATTCTTGTCAGTAATCAATTCTAACAAGTTTAATTATTAATAGGCTCTTCCTGTCTTGTTTCACATGCAGTTCCAAATGCCCATCAGTGCTGTAGAAATATCAGCCAGGCTCGGGTCTGTGTGCAGGAAGAGGCATGATACCTGCAGTGGTACATAAAATTTTGAAATCTGCTTGGGTATAATTTTCTGAAGCCTGTACCTCATCACAGCACAGCTTTGTCAGAGATAGGGACATTGAGTATAAACTTAATTGAAAACATATCTGTAATCAATAAGTCACTAACAAGTTTAATTCTTAATAGGCTCTTCTCTGTGTTGTTTCACGTGCAGTTCCATCCCTGCCCATCAGTGCTGTAGAAATATCAGCCAGGCTCGGGGGGTCTGTATGCAGGAACAGGCATAGTTGAAATCTGCTTGGGTATAATTTTCTGAAGCCTGTACCTAATAATAACATCACAGCACAGCTCTGTCAGAGACAGGGACATTGAGTATAAACTTTATTGTGAAAACATATCTGTAATCAATAATCATTATTCTTGTCAGTAATCAATTCCTTCTCATCAGTGTAACAAATTTCCTGTCTTGTTTCACATGCAGTTCCATCCCTGCCCATCAGTGCTGTAGAAATATCAGCCAGGCTCGGGGGGTCTGTATGCAGGAACAGGCATAGTTGAAATCTGCTTGGGTATAATTTTCTGAAGCCTGTACCTAATAATAACATCACAGCACAGCTCTGTCAGAGACAGGGACATTGAGTATAAAACTCTATAAGATATGACAACCTGCAACAATCTGGATGTATGAGATGTTTTATTGTTTTTATGTTTCTGTATTTTTCAGGTTCTCTCTTGTTACAATCTCATTGCCCTGCCACATGTTCTATGGTTATATGCTCTAACAACTTATCTGTAATCAATAATATTTTTTCTTGTCAGTAGCTCCTCTCATCAGTGTAACAAATTTCCTGTCTTGTTTTGCATGCAGTTCCAAATCCCTACCCATCAGTGCTCAGCCAGGCTCGGGTCTGTATGTAGGAAGAGGCAAGATATTTGTTTTATAGCTGCTGCTGATAATCTGATTCTGATATTTTCCACCATTGTTCCTATATAAACGTTTCAACATATGTTATACATATCAGAATCAGATTATCAGATTATCAGCAGCAGCTATAAAACAGCAACAGTGTCTTCTGGATTTACCTCCAGGGTCACTGTCTTGCCTGTCAATGTTTTCACAAATATCTGCATTATATGTATATTTATAATGGCTGCTTCTCTATCAGAGCTATGCTGTGATGCTATTATTAGGTACAGGCTTCAGAAAATTATACCCAAGCAGATTTCAAACAAATATCTTGCCAGGCTCGGGGGTCTGTGTGTAGGAACAGGCAAGATATTTGTTTGAAATCTGCTTGGGTATAATTTTCTGAAGCCTGTACCTAATAACAGCATCACAGCATAACTCTGTCAGAGATAGGGACATTGAGTATAAATTTAATTGAAAACATATCTGTAATCAATAAGTCAGTAATCAATTCTAACAAGTTTAATTTTCTTCTTATCAGTGTAACAAATTTCCTGTCTTGTTTCACATTTCCAAATCCCTTCACATCAGTGCTCAGCCAGGCTCGGGTCTGTATGCAGGAAGAGGCAAGATATTTGTTTGAAATCTGCTCTGAAGCCTGTACCTCATCACAGCACAGCTCTGCCAGAGATAGGGACATTGAGTATAAATTTAATTATATTCAGAACAAACCTCTATAAGATATGACAACCTGCAACAATCTGGATGTATGAGATGTTTTGTTTCTGTATTTTTCAGGCTCTCTTGTTACAATCTTGTTTCTCTCTGCAACATTGCCATCACTATAATAATATCTCCCACATGTTCTATCTAACAACTTCATAATCGATGCAAAAAAATAAACCTGAAAACATATCTGTAATCAATAATAATCTTGTCAGTAATTAATTATAACTCATCAGTGTAACAAATTTCCTGCCTTGTTTCACATTTCCAAATCCCTGCCCATCAGTGCTGTAGAAATATCAGCCAGGCTCGGGTCTGTGTGCAGGAAGAGGCAAGATATTTGTTTGAAATCTGCTTGGGTATAATTTTCTGAAGCCTGTACCTAATAATAGCATCACAGCATAGCTCTGATAGAGAAGCAGCCATTATAAATATACATATAATGCAGATATTTGTGAAAACATTGACAGGCAAGACAGTGACCCTGGAGGTAAATCCAGAAGACACTGTTGCTGTTTTATAGCTGCTGCTGATAATCTGATAATCTGATTCTGATATGTATAACATATGTTGAAACGTTTATATAGGAACAATGGTGGAAAATATCAGAATCAGATTATCAGCAGCAGCTATAAAACAAATATCTTGCCTCTTCCTACATACAGACCCGAGCCTGGCTGAGCACTGATGGGTAGGGATTTGGAACTGCATGCAAAACAAGACAGGAAATTTGTTACACTGATGAGAGGAGCTACTGACAAGAAAAAATATTATTGATTACAGATAAGTTGTTAGAGCATATAACCATAGAACATGTGGCAGGGCAATGAGATTGTAACAAGAGAGAACCTGAAAAATACAGAAACATAAAAACAATAAAACATCTCATACATCCAGATTGTTGCAGGTTGTCATATCTTATAGAGTTTTATACTCAATGTCCCTGTCTCTGACAGAGCTGTGCTGTGATGTTATTATTAGGTACAGGCTTCAGAAAATTATACCCAAGCAGATTTCAACTATGCCTGTTCCTGCATACAGACCCCCCGAGCCTGGCTGATATTTCTACAGCACTGATGGGCAGGGATGGAACTGCACGTGAAACAACACAGAGAAGAGCCTATTAAGAATTAAACTTGTTAGTGACTTATTGATTACAGATATGTTTTCAATTAAGTTTATACTCAATGTCCCTATCTCTGACAAAGCTGTGCTGTGATGAGGTACAGGCTTCAGAAAATTATAACCAAGCAGATTTCAAAATTTTATGTACCACTGCAGGTATCATGCCTCTTCCTGCACACAGACCCGAGCCTGGCTGATATTTCTACAGCACTGATGGGCATTTGGAACTGCATGTGAAACAAGACAGGAAGAGCCTATTAATAATTAAACTTGTTAGAATTGATTACTGACAAGAATAATTATTAATTGTTGATTACAGATATTACTCAATGTTCTTATCTCTGACAGCTATGCTGTGATTCTGTTATTAGGTACAGGCTTCAGAAAATTATACCCAAGCAGATTTCAAACAAATATCTTGCCTGTTCCTACACACAGACCCCCCAGCCTGGCTGATATTTCTACAGCACTGATGAGCAGGGATGGAACTGTATGTAAAACAAGACAGGAGAAGAGCCTATTGAAAATTAAATGTTAGAATTGATTAGATTACAGATATGTTTTCAGGCTTATTTTTTTTGCATCGATTATGAAGTTGTTAACATAGAACATGTGGCAGATATTATTATAGTGATGGCAATGTTGAAGAGAGAAACAAGATTGTAACAAGAGAGCCTGAAAAATACAGAAAATAAAATATCTCATACATCCAGATTGTTGCAGGTTGTCATACCTTATAGATGTTTGTTCTGAATATTTTATTGATTATGAAGAAACACAGCAATGTTAGATGGGGCAGGTTTTAAAATATAGTGCAGTAATAATTTTATACTCAATGTCCCTATCTGTGACAGAGCTATGCTGTGATGAGGTACAGGCTTCAAAAAATTATACCCAAGCAGATTTCAACTACAAACTTGCTGCACACAGACCCAGAGCCTGGCTGCAGCACTGATGGGCAGGGATTTGGAACAGCATGTGAAACAAGACAGGACACTGATGAGAAGAACCTATTAAAAATTAAATATTAGAATTGATTACTAACAAGAATAATTATTAATTATTGATTACAGATATGTTTTCAAGTTTGAAGTTGTTAGCATAGAACATGTGGAATTATAGTGATGGCAATGTTGGAGAGAGAAACAAGATTGTAACAAGAGAGCCTGAAAAATACAGAAAATAAAACATCTCATACATCCAGATTGTTGCAGGTTGTCATATCTTATAGAGGTTTGTTCTGAATATTTTATTGATTATGACTAATGTATTGAAGAAACACAGCAACATGTTAGATGGGGCAGGTGCAGTAATAATACATACTCAATGTCCCTATCTCTGACAGAGCTATGCTGTGATGGGTACAGGCTTCAAAAAATTATGCAAAAGCAGATATCTTGCCTGTTCCTACACACAGACCCGAGCCTGGAAGATATTTCTACAGCACTGATGGGCAGGGATTTGGAACTGCATGTAAAACAAGACAAGAGAAGAGCCTATTAAAAATTAAACTTGTTAGAATTGATTACTGACAAGAATAATTATTAATTATTGATTACAGATATTACTCAATGTCCCTATCTCTGACAGAGCTGTGCTGTGATGGGTACAGGCTTCAGAAAATTATACCCAAGCAGATTTCAAACAAATGTCTTGCCTCTTCCTGCATACAGACCCAAGCCTGGCTGATATTTCTACAGCACTGATGATGGGTAGGGATTTGGAACTGCATGAGACAGGAAATTTGTTACACTGATGAGAAGAACCTATTAAAAATTAAACTTGTTAGAATTGATTACTGACAAGAATAATTATTAATTATTACTCAATGTCCCTATCTCTGACAGAGCTATGCTGTGATGGGTACAGGCTTCAGAAAATTATACCCAAGCAGATTTCAAACAAATATCTTGCCTCTTCCTGCATACAGACCCAAGCCTGGCTGCAGCACTGATGAGCAGGAATTTGCATGTGAAACAAGACAGGAAATTTGTTACACTGATGAGAAGAGAATTAAACTTGTTAGAATTGATTACTAACAATATTGATTACAGATTTTATACTCAATGTCCCTATCTCTGACAGAGCTGTGCTGTGATTAGGTACAGGCTTCAGAAAATTATACCCAAGCAGATTTCAAACAAATATCTTGCCTCTTCCTGCATACAGACCCAAGCCTGGCTGCAGCACTGATGAGCAGGAATTTGCATGTGAAACAAGACAGGAAATTTGTTACACTGATGAGAAGAGAATTAAACTTGTTAGAATTGATTACTAACAATATTGATTACAGATTTTATACTCAATGTCCCTATCTCTGACAGAGCTGTGCTGTGATTAGGTACAGGCTTCAGAAAATTATACCCAAGCAGATTTCAAACAAATGTCTTGCCTCTTCCTACATACAGACCCGAGCCTGGCTCATATTTCTACAGCACTGATGGGGCAGGGATTTGGAACTGCATGTGAAACAAGACAGGAAATTTGTTACACTGATTAGAAGATCCTATTAAAAATTAAACTTGTTAGAATTGATTACTGACTTATTGATTACAGATTTTATACTCAATGTCCCTATCCTCTGACAGAGCTATGCTGTGATGAGGTACAGGCTTCAAAAAATTAAACCCAAGCAGATTTCAACTATGCCTCTTCCTACATACAGACCCGAGCCTGGCTACAGCACTGCTATGCAGGGATTTGGAACTGCATAAGACAGGAAATGTGTTACACTGATGAGAAGAGCCTATTGAAAATTAAACTTGTTAGAAATGATTACTGAATTATTAATTACAGATATTACTCATTGTCCCTATCTCTGACAGAGCTGTGCTGTGATTAGGTACAGGCTTCAAAACAGATTTCAAACAAATATCTTGCCTCTTCCTGCACACAGACCCGAGCCTGGCTGATATTTCTACAGCACTGATGGGCAGGGATTTGGAAATGTGAAACAAGACAGGAAATGTGTTACACTGATGAGAAGAGAATTAAATTACACTTGCAGCAAATATTTATTTACCTTGATTGCTGTCTCTGCTGAAATTATCAGGGCTGCCTGCTGCGGGTTGATTCCCAACTGCCAGATTCCTGTGCCTGAAATCACACTGAGAGGCTGGACAAAACTCTCCCACAGTTGCATATGTTATGCAAATTATTCTGCCCCAGTGCCTCAACAATACAATCATAAGTGCAATCTCTAAATTTTTGCCTTATAAAATACATGAGAAGCTCATTCAAATATATATAGTTGGAATTTGATACAAACTCTGGATTGAAATCTTCACCACTGTACAAATTCCCATTATCAGTTGTAACAAATTCAATCTTCTTATTTGTAGATATCTTGTTAATAATTTTATTTGAATATTTATAATGTCTCCAATTTGAACTCTGAGATGCAATCATGCACATCCTATACTCTAAACAATGCTCATAGCAATTGTTGAACCAATAATTGTCAAACAATTTCAACCTTAAATCATAATGGCACCTGTCTGTATAAAAATTAACAAACAATCCAACAATTCTCCTGAACCTGCTGTACATAAATTTTTCAAACTCACTGATAAAATTGAGATACAGGCATTGGAATGGCCTGTCACTGGCAAGCACCCACTGCATTTCAGTTTCATTCTGCACAGCAAACAGGTCATACTCGGACAGGCCAAAGAATCTAAGCTTTAAATCATCAACAAGTGACTTAGATTTTATGTATTTTGAAATACATCTTCTCTCAAAAAATCCTGTGTCAAGATTATCCATGCAATTAGATATGATACACACTGCCTTCTATAAGTTAATTGCTTGCTGCTGCTGCTGCCTTGTATTCCTCAGAAACTGCTTATGTGCTCAAAACTTGTTGTACCTGTTAAACAAAAATAAATATTAGAATTTTGTTATGTTTATTATATAAAATTTCTTGGGGTTCAAATCAAAATTCTATGCTTAATAAAAAAATATCAGTTGGGTTCAGCAGTGTGTTTTGTATATTTAGTGTGTGTGTGTGTGTGTATGTGTGTTAATATTTTTTGGCTTTGGTATTTATATAAAATTTCTTGGGGTTCAAATCAAAACTCTATACTTAATAAAACATATCAGTTGGGTTCAACAATGTGATTTGTGTGTGTGTGTGTGTGTGTGTGTGTGTGTGTGTGTGTGTGTGTGTGTGTGGGTGTGTGTGGCTTAGTTTTAGGTGTGGGCAAAAAAAATATCAAGAGGGGCATATTTTTGACAGGATTATGGACAACAATCTGACAGAAGTGCCTTTTGTAAGTGTGGACAAATCAATCTGAGGGGGCTCATCATTTCACAGGAACTTCCCGAAGGCATTTTTACAAAAATCTTGGATTAGACGGAGTACCACACTTGAGCAAAAAGCTCATATGGGCATGTTGAGCAAGTTTTAAGTGTAGGCAAATCTGCCTGAGGGGGGGTCATCATTTCTCGGGTTTATAATACCCTCAATTACACTACTTTATGTTAACACCAAACTATCTGGTGACGAAAGTGTAGGAATGTGAATATATGAACATACTATATATTGGACAAATACGCAATAACCCAGTGTTTTCCTACAAACGATGTAAAATATCCTCCATTTTATTTCTCCTTATCCTGTCGTCTTCTTGTTTATGTTACTCGGGGAGGACCCTAGCCCCCTTGTTAGCAGATTTGAATGTGATTTAGAATGACTTTTAAAATCTTTTTCCAGGAAATCAATAACATTGAACTACTTTTAGACGTTAACCAAATTATGTTACACAGTTAAGTTTTGGGTTGAGTACAATTTTGCTTGTGAAACACGATGTGTGAATGGGGGAAAAGGAGGAAATCAGTTTTGGTTCCTTATTTATTTCCGGAACGAGGAAGTTTCTGATGAACGAATCCTCCGGAAGAGTAGGCCTAACCGCAAAACCACGATTTCAGAAGATTAAACAACTTCGACACATTTCTTGTCACAGCTAGTCACTATCAGCCAGAAGTACTTGTGTAGTTCCTTCCTGTATAGACGCGCCCAGTAGTGTCCTGTTGTTTACCAAGAAAGGCATCAAATTGTGACTGCAGGTTAGTTATTGCAATCATTATTGATTGCGTGTAACATTGAGACACATATCCCATCAGTTGCGAATCTATAGTTATTACGGGAGATGCAACTACCAACAGCTCACTGACTGTACAGTCACGGATACTTGTGGGTTGTAACGATTCTATTGAAAGTCAATGGTATCCTTACAATCCAGAAGTGTCCGTGACTGTACGTACAGGGAGAATGTAATTGGTCCAAAGCCTTCCAACTTATTTAGTAAAGCATTTTGCACTAACTTAATAAAGTCCGCAACTGTACAGAATATTGCATTCGTTGGTAGGGTTTTGAAATGTTCATTTTTGTTTGAAACATCTGGTCTTTCTTATCTCGCCATAAATGTTTCAGAAATCATTCTGAAGAAATAAACTGTTAGCGGCATTCTCTATCAAAAATTAACCACATACGGTACTTTTTGTAAACTTGATAAGAAACAATAACATTTTGATGACTAATATTTAAAACTTAAAAATAAAAACCCAGTTCATTGAAATAAAATAGCATTGTTCAGGATAATTTAATTAATATGCATCAAACTAATATTACATAAAACTAATTTAGACAATATTTTTATTGTTTAATTGGAATAATAACCATAATAAATGCACATTATGACAATATATACATTCACGTTTCTTGTAGCTTTTCATATTAGTAATAATAATGAACGATAATTTGATTACAAGGCGGCGACGGGTTAAAATAAGTATAATGATATTTGTAGGTGGTCATACAATCTAGCTATGCGCTCAAGCAAGCTCAAAGTATATTAACGATATTTGTATTGCTTGTCAACGGAAAAAACACATATTTTTCAGAACAATGAAACTGGATTGGTTTGGAAGGGTTCATAAAAAATACGAAATATTCCATATATGTACAGTGGGATCCATAAGTTTTACCGTGCAAATTGTCCATGACTATTTTCATTAATTTTTCTCTTACATTCTATGTGTTTTTAAGCGATGGATTTTTTTGTATGCTGGTGAAGAAGTTGTCAACAGCTTGTTTTGAGTTTTCTTTTAATTCTTGAAGCTCTTATTGGGTCAAGTAAAGTCAACGAACATGGTGATGGACAATTTGTACAGTAATACTAATTGATCCCACTGTACAGGCAAATTGTATTTGAGTTATTAAATCATCAAATACTTAATTGCTGATAATAAAGAATTCTAAAGAGGTATGTGAGCTCGAATAAATTAGTATCACAGAGGGATATATGATCTTGCAGACACTTTAGCCCTATTGCCATTTGACAACTCTTATTCGGAGAATCGAGCTTCAAACTTCGTGGTTACTCATCCTGATCAAGGAGAAAAAGAGGAAAAATGAAAAGAAAGAAGAAAAACGGAAGAGAAAGATATGGAAACAGAGGAAGAGAAAGATAGGGAAACAGAGGAAGAGAAAGATAGGGAACAGACGAACAGGAAGATAGGGAAACAGAGGAAGAAAAAGAAAAAGAGAGAAGGAGATAGAAGAGAAAGGAAGAGAGATGAAAAGAGAAAGAAACATAACACGAGAGAGAGGGAAGTACAGAGATAAAGAAACACAGGATAAATGACAGAGATAGGATGGAAGAGAGAGACCATTAAAGTAAATCACTCTTTTGCTCCCACCAATATAAATTCTTTGTCATCGTCAAAACGTCCCTTGCTCTTATGGGTATTACGCCTTTGATTCTGACTGGGATGTGGCAACCTGTCCACCATTCCGACCTCCTTATTAACAATAATGCTTTTTTTTTAGCCCAAATATGCATTGTGTATGATATCTAGGTGTATACTACATGTGACTTCTCCTCCGAAAATGTTCCCACCCCCTTTGCCTCCCGCTTATATATTTCTGGCACTACTACAGTTCTTGTCATTTAGTTTCCATTGCTTATTATCATCCTATCATCTTCGTCACGGTATACGTTAACTATGTTCAATAAGTCAGGTACAGCCTGTCCCAGGAGTCTGTGGAGCAAGAGGACTCATGACGGTAGAGAAGGGGAGAAAGCGAGTGTGTGAAGCAAAGTTGTGTGCTCTGCTGCTAGCGGCTGGTATCTGCAGTCGCGTTGCTCTTTCCCTCTCACGCTTTCATTGGTCAATTCCTCTCACGTCATCACTTGCTCCACAGTCTCCCAAATTATACTTGGAGAATAGTCTGGCAGCTCAGTCTAAAAGTCTTGGAGTAGAAACTAAAATCTTTCGAATTGCATTTCAACTGCAGCGCCAAATACAATCAGTAGAGAAAACTAAGAACACATTGTTTTCCCCTTGTCTTAAACATTTGTTTTTCACCATATAAATCACATAGTATTTAAAAAAGTTCTTATGCTTAACATATCCACACATTAGAAGATCTACAATCTACATCTGACTGACTTTCGACAATTTCAAACAGAAGTCTGCAATCTCGCGTGCTGTACACTACGGGCTTGATTGCTCATTTACTTGGCCATTTCGAACCGCACTAGGTGACGTCACTTCCGGCAAGAACATACTTCGAGGCTGCTTTTTGGGGCTTTCGGACAGAGCCAGAGTATAGAAGCAGAGTGTTTTTGATCTAAGTTGTGTTATTGTCTCTCCTAACTCGTTGTCTGTATTCTTTCAGATTCAACAGTAAACACGATGGTGCTAACGAGGAGTTTAATTGTGCTGACTCTGATTTCATCTGCTGTGAGTCTGAAGAGGTTGAAAGAATTGCACAACTGGAGAAGCGTCGATTTCAATTTCCCCGACGAGGCAACTCGAAACAGAGCGATCCAGTCTGGAGAATTCGTTCCTGGAAACAGCCTACCTCTGGATGTTGACGTCTTCCAGGACAGAGTCTTCGTCACGTTCCCTCGCTGGAGACCAGGAATTCCAGCAACGCTTGGAGTAATACCTGGAAACTCCGGTTCGCAACCAACGTCTCCCAAAATCACTCCGTATCCAGATTGGTCTTCGAACAGGGAAGGCCAGTGCGACGGCAGAGTGACGTCAGTGTTTCGCATGAGCATCGACACTTGTGGGCGCTTGTGGGCCATCGACTCGGGCGTCGTGGATATTTTGGGACAGTTCACCAGGGCCTGCCCAACTCAGCTGGTCGTTTTTGATTTGTCGACTGACCGAGTCATCAAACGTTATCGCGTTCCAGACTCTGTACTTCTTCCGGGTAGATCTTTACTTGTTACAGTAGCCACGGATATTCGTGGTAGCTGCGATGATGCGTACGCCTACTTGGCTGACGTCACTGGGTTTGGTATTATTGTGTACGATTACAGAAGGGACAGGTCGTGGAGGGTTGAAAACAATTACTTCTACCCTTACCCTCTTCATGGTAAATTCACAGTTAATGGCGAATCCTTCAGGCTAATGGATGGCGTTTTAGGATTGGCTGTTTCCCCATTGGTTAATGGCGACAAGACCCTCTACTTCCACAGCTTGGCTAGCGTGAGAGAATCTTGGGTACCTACCTCGATAATCTTGAACGAAAGAAACGCCAGTTCCAAACCAGAAGACTTCCAAGTATCCGAACCAAGAAGCTCCCAGTCTGCCGGTTCAACAATGGACAACAATGGAATCCTATTCTTCGGCCTCCTAGGCAGAAACTCCATTGCATGCTGGAACTCCAGAGCACCTTACAACTCCAAAAATATCGTGGAAATGGATCAGGACAACAACGCATTGCAGTTTGCAAGTTCCGTCAAAGTGGACCACGACCAAAAACAAAAGCTCTACGTTGTTACATGCACGTTCCAAAGCTATTGGCTTGGCACTATAAACAATGACATTGTTAATTTCAGGATTTTGGGAAGTCCTGTGTCTCACATGGTGCGGGGGACAGCATGTGAGACCCATAGCGACTCTATCTCGTATCCAAGTGGATATGGAGGATCACGTCCAAAGAAACATCATTGATATACGATTATGCAAAATTAGAAACAGAAGCCCTCGTGTTTCACTTATACCTACGTAGTCTGTGCATATCCTAATTGTATCACCAATTTTTATTTTGTTCATTAAGTGCTACATCTACACACACACACACACACACACACAAATATATATATATATATTGAATGATTGATTGATTGAGTTGGTGTTTTAAGTCCACTTTATGCACAGTAAGGCTAATCGGGACTTGACCTACTGTTTAAAGTGGGATCCGAACCACTATGTGCCTCCACCTGTATGGAACCCGTGACCCCTTGGTTACAGGGCAACGTTGCTACCACTGCGCCATTAGGGAGCCACCCCACATATATATATTCATATTTCGCTGTTATATAATTTTTAGTACTAAATTTATTTACTATTTTTTCCTATGCTTTTTTTGCACAATAAAGATTTGAAAATTGATTATGTCAAACTATTGTTAAAAGCCTAATGTAATCTATTTTTTTTAATGAACAGAAAATATTTCGAAAATAACATTGAATACCATGTATGCACTTAGCAAGTTTATGACGTCAGTGTGACATACCAGTACTTTATAGTGGCCAATGAGTGCTCTTGTGCATTATGTGACTATACGCACAGAAGAATGAGTGTGAGTAAGCACCAGAGAGTGTTTTTTGGCCTTTGTTAAGAATCAAGTTTACACTTTGATGCATTTTTGTACGGTCACGGACACTGCTGGGTTGTAACGATTCCATTGAAAGTCAATGCATTCATTACAACCCACAACTGTCCGTGACTGTACATCGTTTGTAAAGGTAACACCAAAATTTCATTTATTTTACTTCGCTTTTCTGCCACTTTTGCACTTTTGGCTAATCGCGAAGATGAGAATGAGTGATGATATGATGATATTGATGGACACTCACAAGGAATACTAGTCCGGGCCGGGATTCGAACCCAGTAATACTAAAGTGATACTAATACGAGTAATACTAATCTTCTCGTAACATTCAATAAGAGCGTCATATAGCAACGGTGTTATATAGCAAAAGTAAGTGTGGAAATACTTATTTCGGTTGTTTATCCTTCCAATCTTACAGCACTTATTATGCATCATGGAATGCATAAATATTACCAGGCAAATTGTCATCGCCATGTTTATTCACATAGCTTTAAACATTATGAAATTCCAGAATTGAAACAAGAAGATCCAAAGATAGTCTACACCGGCATCAGTAAATTCAATACATGGACAATTTGCCTGTTAATATTTACGTATCCCACTTTACCACCTTTTCTAGGTTATACGTATTTTATTAAATCACTTTTTCTAGTGCATAGTAATGCTGTTCTGAAGTCGTTAGAAAAGCTAAATGTTTTGTGTTGTGTTCAACTTAAACACGAAATAATAAAACATAAGCAGTTCTTAAAATAGAATATAGATAACACATGTTTCATTTTCGAAAAACTATTGGATTTTTTATCCAGAAGGCTTTTCTGGACTGAAGCTTCAGTTTAAAGTGTGATCCGGACCATTATGTGCCTCCACTGGGCATCGAATCCGAGACCCCTTGATTACCACTGCGCCATCGGGAAGGCCACTTTCTATATAGGAAAGCTTCCAACTAAAGCGTTTCATGACCGACTATCTGTCAATCAGAGTACAGAGTACATGCTATTGAAATCACTTATATATAAAAAAAGCATCTGTGACTGTGAATTGTGAATTTATTTAATTGTACAAGAATGAGTAATGTATATTTCTACAACAGTAGTAAGGTGATGATATATTACTTTCGTGTTCTTCAATTGTAATTTAGATAACACAAACTGAGAAGCAACTTCTTATACATTTGTGGAAATTGTAATTTGTGAAATTATTTTATGTCACTATGATCACACATTTTCTTTAGTGTTTCAGATTACATTTATAATACATAAGGTAAAGTGCCCAAATACCGCCCCCCTAAGCCAAATTTCAATTATGAAAATTTGTTAAAAGTTAAAAATAATACAACTGATTGAAGCAACTCAACTCCATACCTACTAGTGCTGCTGATGTGATTCTAATAAATAAATCTTTCTTAACCAAAAAAAAAAGTAAATAATCAAAGGAATGCAAATTTTGATTTTTTTAAAAAAGGTGTCCTAAATCCGTTCCCCCTTTCCAGTTATTATCTACTCATTTATTTTATGGGACATTTTATTAAAACAGTGTTAAAATCTCTTGTAATAAATTTATTGAGATGAAAACATGTTTATACATTTTTATACTTAAGTTACATCTTTTCACCCATCCAGACAAAAATCGCAAACAAAGTTTTTGACTTTTGTTGAAGATGAACACATCTCGTGGCACCACTGCAAGCATTTCGAACACATTGCCAATTTCTCTCCTCGCTTTTCTTGGGAAAAACGCTTTCCACAAATAGGACATGACGCATCTTCATCGCTTGAACTATCCTCGTCATCGGTGGACACCAGTGGAACTTGTGTTTCATCCTCAGAGTCGCTTGAACTTGAGTCATATTTCTTTGTTTTCTTTTTGGGAGGTTTTGTCGATGATGTTCCAAACTGATCTTTATCTTCAATGATGAGACGTTTCTTGGCCTTTGATTGGGATTGTTTCTTCTGACGCTCTTTCTGCCATTTTTTGTTTTCCATAGAGGCTTTTAGAGACATCTTATGTGGACTTCCTGTTACCAAGAATGAGGTCCCGGCTCTAGAAGATGTGGAAGGCTGGATTACTGAAACTTCCTGGATGTCTCTTGAACTGACCACTTGAGGTGGAGCTGGAGCATTCCGGTTGTCATCATTCCCTCCATTGTCAGGCACTTCTGGCTCTTTAAGTTGTCTAGCTATGAAGTCATGCTCTTGAAAGGCATCGGGATCAAACGGATGAATTCCAGTTTTCCTAAATGCATTGACGGCAATTTCAAGAGTAACAGCACGAAGGTACGCTTCACAGAACAAACTGGATACTTGTAGTTTCCTCAAAATTCTGTTTGGGTTAGAGGCCAACCATTGCTCTATAGCCTTTGCGTATAGAGTTTTCATGGGAAACATAAATGCTATATCCAAGCTGTAGCTTGTCTGTTGAGTGAGGAGGAAGGCACGTGCCCCTCGGACACCCCGCTGGCGCCACCTTCATCATAGAACTTTAAGTTTAATATATACTTTTTATTAATTAGCATTAATTTTCTTTTCAAGAATAAGGCATAGAAGTCTTAAACACATTATAAAAATGTCGACAAGTGATCATACATCAATCAAAACTAGTCTAAAAAATATATATCACAAGAAAGATACATAATGTGAGTCCTAAATCCGTCCGCGGGACGGATTTGAGAATCTCAAAGGGGACGGATTTAGGATTTCAGTTATAACAACAATGGCGACTGCTCCTGACCAAACGACTACAGCTACATGGCTGTGACAACTGGAACTCAATATTAAAGTACTAATCTATAATTATCAATCACTAAATGATGAGAAACTTACCGCGAGGCGTCAATACAACTGTTTCAAATTGATTTCACACTGTAGCAAGCTTTCAGACAAACTATTTTTGAAAAATTAAAGCGTAAATGAACAGAACAAAGCAACTACGTCACTGACAGTACGCAACAGAATGGTTCTGAAGATTTTCCTGCTGTTCTCGCAAGATGGCAACACTTTCCATGGAAGTTAAAGAGGGGGACGAATTTAGGGCAGGGAACGAATTTAGGGCAGGGGACGGATTTCGGGCACTTTTCCTTACAAAATATATCAAACTTCTTTCCACCTTCTGATATATGGAGACAAATTTGTAATTTTTGTTACGTCTAATCTATTTTTTTTCCGTACCCACTGCCTTTCGGTAAAATGAAGTTGTCAAAATTTTCTCTGATCGTGTACGGCTGTAAATTCAGACCTTTCAATGTTTTGCAATAAGAATATTGTTCGATGGCTTTCAACTCTCGATTCTGTAGGGTTACGAACGCACTGTTTCAATGAAAATGTATCAGTGTACGGACTGCTTTAGGAGGTAGTACAAAGCATACGCTTATGTCTTGCAAGATTAAGCATGTCTGAACTTGTCACATTATGCACGCCGACACCATTGGAAAGGAAAGTAAGTTCCCGGTTATACAGGTCAGGGTGTATCATAATAGAGTAAACAACTTTAAGAATTTATTTTGACTAAACTATATGGAGTACAACAATCAAATTTGTTATGTATCAATCAGTAACACTTCAAGTTTCTCTGAATGTCTACAACTGCCTACAAATGTTCAATGTGGATTCCACCAGCCAGTTATGCAACACACATCCCATTGAAATTCGAGTTCTTGCCACAATTTTCCCAAGATCTCCTCGTTCACCAAAGCAAGGGCGTTTCTTATTCTCCCCTTTAGCTGCTGCACATTCTGCGGCATACGTGGCACATAGACTTTGTCTTTCACAAAGCCCAAATGCAGAAGTCTAGGGGTGTAAGGTCTGGGGGTCTGTGACAGCGCCACAGTGACTGTGTTCACAGTCTTGCGCATGAAAACAAGAGTTGAAGATTTTCTCATTGTTTCACAATAAACCTGATTGTTGTGTTTACGATAATTTTTTTTAACAATAAGCCTGAATAGTTGTTTACTCTGTTATGATAAACAATAAGACTCCGTGGTTTCGTACATTTAATATGCCCAGAAAGTTTTTAGTTTGAATACTAAGATTGAAATCAGGTCACATACGTTTATATCACCATTTATACAGGTATAAAATTAATTTAGTTAATTCACCTATGTGCAAGTGCAATCTAGACCAGGAAGATGCTCATCATGTTATATTTCAATGTCCACCTTATACCACTCAAAGGGAGATCTTATTCAAGAATTTAATAAAAAGAGGAATACCTCTCCCAACTTCTTTATTCTCCTTAATATCGTCACCAGATGTAACAATTGCAATTTATCATTTTTAGATTTTTCGTGATATTAATATAGACATATGAAAATTGTAAATATTTAAAATTTGTAACTTGATATAGTCACCAGATATAACAATTGTACGTATAATCAATTTTGCATGATATTGATGTAGATATATGAAAACTGTATATATTCAAAATTTGTAATTTGATGTAACAGTATTATGTTACATGCATGACTTATTTTTAGGACACTTGGTGTAGAGCTGGTATAACAGCTAAAACAAATAAAGTATGAATGAATGAAACTGTTATGATATACGCTGTATATGAATCAAGATTGACAAAAGATAGCTAGCAATGAATAACGTGTCTTAGTTCATTTCTGTTTCTTTACTGAGGAGCATTAAGCATTTCACTGCAAACTGGTTATCGCTTTGTTGCATAGGCCTAAACATCATTTGCATCACAGACAGTGCCTTTTATAGCTTCGCGAACTGATGCAGCAAGCACTCTGTAATTGACGTCTTCATTGTTGATCGTTCCTCTGAAGTAACTTTGGAATCTGCTTGTAAGAACCCACAGATTTTGGTACCGGCTGTTGTCAACTTTCACCCCACTTGGAAACTGAAGCGTTACAGGATTGGAATCTATTTCCTCTATGTAGTACTGGGTGTAAGGGTACCTCACGTTCCAACATGCGATTGACGTACGTTCCAGAAGACCGAAGAACATGATTCCGTTTCTATCAGTTGCCGAAGCAGCCGATTGAGACATTTTAGGTTGGGATATGCTGTACTTCCAGTAGTCGCTGTTGGCCACGGTTTCGTTCTTCAGGACCGAGGTTCGAACCCAGGACTGTCGTACGCTGGCAAGGCTGTGGAAGTAGAGCAACCTGTCTCCTCCAGTTACGGGGGACAGCGACAGTCCAAACACGCCGTCCATCATTGGAAAAGACTCCCCGGCGACGGTTATGATGCCGCTTAAAGGGTCTGGGTAGAAATACGGATGGTCGACTCTCCAAGACTTGTTCTGGTGGTAGTCGTACACGATCAGACCGTAACCTGTGACGTCAGCTAGGTAGGCGAAGGCCTTATCACCGCAGTCTCTATTGTCGACGGCGATGGTGATGAGGAGAGACACCGGTTCCACGATGACGTTCTTGGGGATGGTGTATCTCCGCAGGAGAGTGTCCGTTGCTAGGTCGAAGACCAGGATCTTTGGAGGACAAGCGTTTGTTCTGTTCTCAAGAATGTTAACGGCGCCTGAATCCAGAACCCAGAGTCTCCCGCAGGAGTCGACCTTCATCCTGAAAACTGAGATGAGGCCGTCACAGTCGTCCCCTTTGTTCCAGGACCAATCTGGGTACGGAGTCAGATTAGGAGAACGCAACCAGGGGTTTCCTTTCATCGAAACGGTCGTCAGAGTTGCAGGAATTCCCGGTTTCCATTTCGGGAGGGTGATGAACAGTCTGCTCTTCCAGGCATCGACGTCCAGGGGAAGACTGTTCCCTGGAACGAACGCTCCAGACCGGATGGCCTGCTCCCTCCCTCCTGCTCCCTCGAAGTTGAAGTCGACAATCTTCCATCCGAAAATTTCGGACATGCGTCTTCCAGCGAGCGAACCGGCGAAGGTACCAAGCAGCAGGAGCGCCTGGACAAGGTGTGGCGGAATACAAAAGCTCCTGTAAAACAAAACAATTTTCCTACTCAGTTTAACCAGTACGGATACATTCAGGAATAATAATATTACAATGGACACAGAACAGAATACATTGCATGATAATACTATGGTGATCTTGGAGGTTGAGTGGTGTTTTCAGGAACTTTCGTTTGGGTGGGTTCAAAGGTGGGTTCTGCTTCTATGGTCGTGGCTGTTAAGATTCTATATCTCTCTCTCTCTCTCTCTCTCTCTCTCTCTCTCTCTCTCTGTCATATCATTTGCACCTCTTTTTCTCTGTTTTCTAGCTCTCTCTCACTTTTTATACTCTTCTCTCCCTCTCCGTCTTTCTAGCTTTTGCTCTATCCCTTTCTCTTTACTATTTCTGTGTCTCTCTCTTTCCCTCTCTATCAATAGCTTCATCTTTTTCTAATTCCCTCTCTCTAATTTCCACTTCCATTTCTCTCCTCTTATAATCCACTCTCTCTTTTTCTCTCTATTTCTAACTTTATCATTTTCTAACTCTCTCTCTCCTTCTTTATTTTCTTCTTCCATTTTTCTATTTCTTTTTTTTCTCTCTCTCTCTCTAAGGTTTCTTCTCTCTCTCTTTCTCTTTTACCTTTCCATTCTCTCTCGCAGCAACTCTTTATATAGCTTTATCTTTTTCTAACTCTCTCTCTCTCTCTATTTTCTCCTTCCATTTCTATCCCCTTTTTCTAATTCTCTCTCTCTCTCTCTTTTCTAAGATTTATATTTTTATAACTCTCTCTCTCTTTTCTAAGCTTTATATTTTTATAACTCTCTCTCTCTTTCTCTCTCTCTCTCTCTCTCTCTCTCTGCCTCTTTTTACTTTCTACTTTCCTTTCTATGTTCTATCTCATTTTCTAACCTTTCCTTTCTCTCTCTTTATGGTTTCTTCTCTCTCCCTCCTCCCTTCCCCTTTCTCTCTCCTTTTCATTCTCTCCCTCTCTCTTTCTTCCGTCCAGTTCATTTTTCTTTCTGGTTGTATCGCATCGCCTTTTTCTCTATGTCTTTGTTACCGCAAGAGTGTAGATGACGTCGCGGCTCATTTTTTTTTTATTTGGATGCCTCGGGACTTGTGACTCGCTTCCAAGTTGCAAATACAGAAGGGGTGCACGGCTTTGCGCCAATCACTCTGGAAAATGGTTTGGTTTTGCGCCAATAATTACCGGATCCTTATCTTTCCGTACATGGTTTTGCGCCACTACAGAAAATCGTAATTCAATGACTTAGGTTGGCAAGCATGATTTTCCGTCCCACTTAAACAGGCTGCGGACTGTCACCGAGATGACGTGGTTAAAAATTATGCACCACCAACCATAAGTATACAAAATTGCACTTGTCAAACTGCAGTCTCTTACAATGGAACCTTTGTGGCATGTGGCAATGCATGCGTGAAATTGCTTTGCGATTATATTGATCAATGTAAGATTCAATTTTGAGGTATTTTTCTCTTAAAACGCTCCTCTTACGAGCGGGTTTTTCGAGGCCATTTATTTTAAGGTAAGTGTCGGTCTGGAGGTTAATCAATGCATGTACAAATTTGAAAATATCAGGATGGTTGGTGTAAAACATGGCATTCAGTTTACTGTGAAAGGCTTCACATGCATTTGTTGTGCGATAGGCCGAGGCAGAAAAATCTGCCCATATGTGTGGAGGGTACGTAGAATCTTCTGCAATATAGTTTTCTACCAAATAATCACAGAACTTTGTAATTTTCTCATCTGATGGCTTATCTTCGAACATGTCAATTGCGAAGCAATCAGAGACATCATGGGGAGGTAAGTAAGACAAACCAAAAATATAATTGAGCCATTTACCTTCGGGACCTCTTTCCTTGTAGATTTTCGAAAGACCTAGGTTTTTCATTTTTCGCCACCAGGCTTGGCATAGGTGAAACCTACATCCTACTATAACACATCTCCCACACCATCCTTAATGGCACTGTGAATCCCTTGTTCAAAGTCAACGCATATGATTTTCTTCTCACTTTCAACTATCATGTCACTGTTCGTAATTATTATTGCTGTACACGACTTGTTTGTGCAACGCCACCGAACACGTCCATCTGAATATGCGTAAGCTTTCCTGAAGCCACGATCAGTCGTTGCCCTTGAGAGACAGGATTGCCAACCTATACAATTCTTAGCTCGGCTAGACATTCAAGAGTGGCGGAAAACATTCTTGGCGCAAAAGATACTGTGGCACTAATATTTACAATTTGTTCATTGGCGCAAAACACGCGATTTTGGCGCAAATGCATTGCACCCATACAGAACAGGCATATATGTTGCGGAAATGATATCACTTTTACGAAACCATTGTTTCTTCATGAGTATTACACCCATTCGTTATTTGGCATCTTCACTTAATCTATATTCTATAACATCCTACAATACTTGGGTATTAATACTTTTCCTATACGAATTCCAAACAAGTGGCTTCAGAGGGAAACGTCATTCCCACTGAAATTGAAATAGTACAGAACTTAGGATACAACTCCAAATCAAAGAAAAGTCTTCATTCCCTACGTGGCACATACGAATAGTATATATTACGATAGTAGCAAGAGGTGCCATGAAAGCTTATCAAAAGAAATATGCCGCAAACATCCTGGAGCTGTGTAAATATGCGGTTTCCATTCTCAGGAAGCTCTAGGAGCATAAATGTTGTGATTGTCTATTTGAATAGGAAAACTTTCCACAAAACGAAACTCTTGTTGAGAGTGAAACTATGTTCACAAGTTTTATGCTGGTGTAAAATATTTATGATTTCCGAGCTACCACCTATCGGCAAAAATCTTAGAATTAACATTTTAGCCTTGTAATTTTACAGGGTAATTCAAAGTGAATGGTACAAATTTACAGAGTCATTATGACATTACTATTTATGATAGAACATCAGACAAGACGTTAATATAAAGAAGAACTCTGGAAGTTTTACTCACATGACTCACATTATAACGATTCGACATGGGAACCACGTGTAAAGCGGAAAGGTCCAAACGATAATCAAGTACTTGATATGCACGAGACAGCAAGTCGTTGTCAACGGTTTCGAAGGCACTAACAATCCGCAGTTGTAACTTTGGCAAATCTTTCGGAAGGGTGAAACATATACATTACTGCCGAAACGCATGCGGAAATGTCTTTGCACCATTGTGATTGAATCAGTTCTCAACAGCTCCAACACACAATACGCCTTCTACTGGCCATTAGCCATTTTGCGACACTGGCGATCCTGGTGGAGGATCAGCTAAGCAGAATAAGCCCACTAAGTGTTGATGCCTTGTCTAATTTTCTATCATAAATACTAACGTCATAATAACTGTGTAAAGTTGTACCATTCGTTTTGAATTTCCCTGTATATTTGTAGTGTGACATAGATTAGATACTAATGATACTCTAATAATATTTTCACCATTCTGTCACGAACATATGCTGAACATTTTCTCTTTAATTTGTCCCTGCAAAATAGTATGTTCTTCAGTGTAATTTTATCAGGGTCTCTCAATTTTAGCCGCCTCAGAATCCCTGTAGATTTTAGGTGACTGACTCGGAAGGTCATAGGTTCAAATACTCTGAAAGAATGTTCCTGCCACCTCCTTAATGAGGATAATGGTAGAAATAAGGGTTTTTAACCCACAACTTCCCGAATATGAGCGCGTTTCGTAATAATCACTTAGGTACTTTGTTTTACGTTAGTTAGTTAGTCCATCCAATATATATATAGCCCCAATCCCACCACTGACTCACTGACTCACTGACATAAATGTTCTCCATGAAGGAAGCCCCGGAGGCGAAAAACGCCCGATTACGACCCCCCATGAAATCGTCCCAAAAGACCGAGAAAATTCAAAAATCGCTCAATCGGCCCTTCCTTAAGGGTGAAAATGCCCTTTTTCCACGTCCCTAGCAACCGTTGCCACGGGCATTTCTTTTGCACACATTGTTTCCTTCAATTCTTAATTGTCCAGCTACATTATATTTCTCACAGATAAGTAACACACAGATGAATCAACTCCTGGTTTTGAAAAGGTGCCTGAAACAAGGGTGACATCTAGATAATAAGGAGTTTCAGCCCAGATACAATTACGTATATATTGTTATACTCAATGCGTAAATATCTGCATCGTGCTTGTTTCAACTAAATGTTTAGGGGGTATAATGACATGCAATTCCTTAGAGCTTGCCGTGCTTGTTGTTCACCATGGAAACGGACGTTGCTAGGGAACTTAAAGAAAGTTTATTTTCACCCCGAATGCTACTGTAAGGGAATTATGCTAGAGTTTTCGATTGATTGATTGATTTGGTGTTTTAAGTCCACTTTGTGCACAGTATTAGAGTTTTCGAATTTTAAAATGTGAGCATCAGAATTCATTGCGGAGGAGAGATAGAAATTTGCGAAGAATGAAGGAAATTATTTCTTTATTTCAATTACGTTTAAAAATGTAAAACTAACTACAGAAGTAAAATGTTACTTTTCCAATTTAGTGTCGCTATTGAATTCGTTTACATAAAACATCTAACTAACTATCCTGAAACTGTTATTACTTACCCAGCTTATTATTAGGAAAGAAACCAATAATATTTTGATTATTTGTACCTTATTAGAGACCATACACACATAAAGTTACGTTCAAAACTTTCCAAATAAGCGAACCACGTCGGCGAGCGCACGAGACGTGGCCACAGGCCACGTCGAAAGTGCGCGAGTCATAGAGATATCTGTCGAAAAATGACAAATATCCCTCTTCCGTGTCTACTTATGTTTCTAATTACGTATCTTGTCATAGAGATATCTGTCGAAAAATGACAAATATCCCTCTTCCGTGTCTACTTATGTTTCTAATTACGTATCTTGAAACCACAGTTATGCTTGTCTCTTGGTTTGTCCCACGTACAGCTGCTTAAGTAAACAGGAAGAACATTATCATTAAAGAATAATGGCTCATTAAGACTTTAAAAAAATGCATTTGCTAACATCACACGTGCGCAAATTGTTGATAGACTAATGATAAAGCAACAATAATAGCAAACAACAGCTTGAAACCTGTTACTGTTTCTGTGCAGCATGAAATAAATGGAAATCAAGTTAGAGCTAATTTTATATACGTGCAACGAACTGATAAATTGACAGATATAATCTCGTATCGTCTCTTTCTCGATCTCATGGAACAGTGGCGGCGATTGGGTTCCAAAACTAGGGGAGAAAGGACAGTTTACCTTGTTAGATAAGGTTTAGGGGACAAAAGTAGCAAAAAGTAGTGGGGCAACTGCCCCCCACGCCTTCCCCATAATCGCCGCCACTGTCATGGAATAAATAGTTGCTCGAGTTAATAAAACAGAAGTAAGGGCAATCTTACGGGAATCGAACCCAGAACCTTCGCAGCGTGAAACTGATACTATACCACCAGGCCACTTAGCCGTCAAACATCTTCGTCTCATGAACAATACCTACTACCACTAGAGTATCCTTCCACTTCACAAAGTCCCCGTCCCAACTCAATTTCTTAAGCCGTAAGTTGTTATGAACGTTTTGTCGAATTTGATCAAATTTGACCAACAGATGGCAGTTAAATTCATTCGGAAACAAGTTGAAGCACGCTCAGTTTGTGTATGTACTGTGCAGTGCATACTCGAGTACTTCTTTGTGATATAATCGTGTGTCTGAAATTAGCTGTAAAAGAAGAAGACAATATTTCTGAAGATTTAGATTTGTTTTCTAAATGTATCGTCCATCAGATCTTCATAACATGCATTCTATTTGAGGAATTTAGATGTTACGAAGTAAAGCAAGTTCGAAGACAGACGCTAGCTTCCAAGTAAACCACACGTAAGTATCCTTGTTCCTTGTTGTATCTATGTTCAACGTTGTTCACGTTTGTATGGTTAATGCCGTTGTATTCGTGTAAGCTTGTTAAGTGAAGTAATTTGACAGACATTCTTGCTAGGGGAAAACTCTTACGATGTACTTGCTAAACACGCGTTATTGTAGAGTACTTGCATTTAACAAGACGACGCCGCCATATTGGCTTGTGCATACAGCACATACCAGTATTCAGCGACCGATATTGTTAACAGTTCACTCGTGTCGGCATTAAGGCTCGGCTGGAGCATGCGAATGGGCGATTTTTTTCAAATTTTACTCTCCATTCGAAAGACCTCTTTGATATTTCAAAATATAAAAAAAAATACATACGCTTAGAATTCCTTCTAGAGCATTGACGTGAATTTTCATGGGTAAAAATTTGGTATTCCCAGGACACCTATAACTTCTTCCTTTCGTCAATTTTTGACATTCGTACTTACCTATCTGCTTCGCGGAACATTCTTTAAGGTGTATTCAAGTTTTTTTGATCAAAGAAATTGCAATTTTTTACATTACGAGTACTTCTTTCTCGTAGTCTTTTCGCTTGCCTGAGACACAATATGGCGCGTACACCTTCCTAGATAATCGCGCGTCGTGCTTGTGTTTTGTCGACTTTCATTCGTTATGCAGTGTTTCAACCTTCGGAACCCAAGAAATACCCGTGAAAAAAAGCTCATGTAATCTAATTTTTTTTATAGAAAAAAAAAGTTGTTCGTAATGACTTTTAGAAAAAGAATTTGCCGGGCCGCGGTGTCACAAAGGTTAATTACCACTGTTACACAGCATGCCGTCCCCACTTATTTAAAGGGAACAAAAAAGGCCTATGAATTAGAAATGCCACAGTTAACATATGATACGGGGATTGAAATAAAAATTTAAAAGTTTTTCTTCAACTTACGCTGAACAAGAAATTAAAACATTATCATGATTTTACAGTAATTGGCGTAAGGAGTTATTTCATTTACAAAGCTTTAATATAATACTCTTGATTGGTAAGATACAGTGGCGGCGATTAGCGGGGGGGCACTTTTGTCCCCGCACTATGCTAAACCTTTTGTACCATGGGAAAGTAAACTGTCCTTGCCCCCCCTAGTTTTGGCACCTTCCCCCCAGTTTTGGGTCCCAATCACCGCCACTGGTAAGATATTATATTGTTTGACGGAAATTATGGGATTGATATTTTAATACACAACTAACTCTCAAAAGTTTTCCTGTAATTTATTTTGTACTTGGAAAGTTAAAATTGAAGGGGTCGGTTGTAAAACAAGGTAAGTGACATTTTGGTCATTTCTGAGTTCATTAAGGAAAAAGCTTATTAGAAGCTACACTGTAGATAAATTGTTTTCGTGTTGTGTTTACCAATTTCAGAAGGCTTCACTGAGTCCAATGCAAATTGTATGAGATGGCAATTTCACTCGAAAATTGAAGGATGGCACGTTTTACTTTGTAACTCAAAAATTACCAATATGTTATTTACCATATTTTACACCAGAGTCCTTAATCAGTTCTGTTGGGAACAGCAAAGAAGCTAGGTTTCCCGGCCTATCGGTTGAGAACAGTGGCGGCGATTGGGTTCCAAAACTAAGAGGGGGGGGGGGGCAAGGACAGTTTACTTTACCTTGGTAGATAAGGTTTAGTATGGTGCCGGGGCAAAGGTGGCAAAACGTAGGGGGATGGGAAACTGCCCCCTAACCGCCGCCACTAATTGAGAACCACTGATATATATATAACGCTGCACAAATCTTGTTTCGTGTGAATGCCCTTTGGAAGGTGATACAGCTCACTCAGAGGACGACATATTTTGTTATCTTTCTTTCTTTATCAGTGCTTCCGTCCGTAAAAGTAGAAGGCTTAAAAAGAAACACATGTCAAGTCCCGGTAATTGATAAAAAATAAAGTAGGGAAAAGCTATTTATGGCATAGGACATGGCAACTAGAGCCCGGAAGTTTGGAAAAATGCCTTTTTATCTACTGCATATATTGATAAAATTTTTCCGGATATACGTTTTTTATGTTGTTTCGAATATTTTAGAAGCCTTTTCATTTTGCCTATTTTGCCTATTTGGGACCCCAGTGCCTATTTTTAATTATAATGCCTTTTTTTTCCTTTTTCAATGAAATTTGACCATTTTTTTTAAAAAAAAATGTGTATATAAATTATTTTTCTCCCAAAAAACGTTGTTGGCATTTATTTTTCTTCCGTTTATTATGTGAATAATTTTCGCCTTATTTAAGTAATATTGAACTCACGCATATTTCAACATTGCTGAAGGAGAAAAGTGTGAGGAAAAAGTATTTCATGCTAGTTAGGATATTGCCTTTCGGTTAACATTTCCTTGTGCATGATTGACTGCTGGAAATCTGTTGCTGAACACCTGCACATTTTCGACAGACGGTACTATTCTTCTCTGCAAGATATGTGAAAAAACAATCAACCATGAGAAAAAATACTTTATATCTCAGCATGTGTCAACAGCAAAACATAAATCTGCAGCTGCTAAAGTGATCGAACGTAAAGGTAAAAAAAAAAAAAAGGTAAAGTGTTCCCCTGTGCTTATCACCACGCCATGAAGGCGTATAGGGGGTGTTGGGGTAACGGGTAGTGAGTGCAAAGGAGGACTTAAACAATTGAAAACAATATGTGATATTCTAAAAGGTGAAAATGCTGTTACCGAAATTAGTCCAGCTTGTTTTATGTATGCTCCAATAACTTCTGTCGGAATAGAAAGATAATTTTCTATTATGAAAAACATTCTCTGAATGTTGAGATCTTAAAAAAACACCTTGTAGTTGTGTGCAATCAAGACGGAGAAAATTGAAATGCTCTTCCCAATGTAGATTTTAACATTTTGCCAGGAATTATAGATAAAAGTAAGTGACTTCCAAAGGTGCCTTTTTTCAGTTTATTTTGTTTTTTTTCATTTTTAGTGCCTATTTCCCACATTATAAATGCCTTTTTGCCTGCCTATTTTAACGAAAATAAATGTCTGAACTTCCGGGCTTTAAATATTACAATAGTTTGGACCCCAATTTACAGTACATGGTTAGCTAGCACAGCACACTTCGATGTCAGAGGTCGTGGATTCGAATCTCGGTCTGGGCATGGGTGCTCTTTGTGAGTGTCCCTTCATCAATTTCATCATATCATCACTCATCTTCATCGCTGCGATTAGCAAAAAGTGTAAAAAAGTGGCGCTAAACAATAAAAGTCAAATCAAATCAATCCACTTTATAGAAGTTTGAATATGAATTGATTGAATTGTTGTTTTAAGTCCACTTTATGCACAGAAAGGCTAATCGGGTCTGGACCAACAGTTAAAAGTGGGATCTGAACCTCCACCGGGTATCGAACCCGGAATATGAATTGTAATCCCACTTCAAACTGTAGGTCCAGTCCTATCAGCCTATCTGATTGTAGAAGTTGTCTTAACATAAACTTTGGTCTATGTCTGATGCCCCTGCTTCTAAAAATTAAGTGAGCTAGGCAAAACTATCATAGGTTCAAGCGGGTTCCTTCAAAAGAATTTACATTCAATCATAATTAAGTTTATACATTTTTAAATATAACAATATAAGGATAATAAAATGAAAAGTTAACACCTGTACATGAATATGAAAGATCATTATTTTTTTACTGAAGCATAATTTTGTTAATTGTTGAAGCAATAAGCTGTGACATGTCCAACATAATTATCAGATATTGTTATGTGCTTTTTTTTTTTTGCCGACCCCAAACCGCAATCCACCCTACAGTACTAGAACGTTTAGCTACGTTTCTGGGTTCTTAGATTCTAAGTATCTTGTTATCTTGATTTTGTCGGTCTCGTCCGTGGATGGACGTTATCGTAAATTTAATATCGCGATATATCATCACATACGATATGATACGATATTTTTTCCGTATCGTGATATCGGCGATGTGTTTCCACGATATATATCGCCAACATATAGTGACGATATATCGACTACACGATATACGTATATCGCCAACATATCATGACAATGGGCGTCAGGAATGGGGTCAAGGGGGGGCGTGACCGCCCTGGAAAATGAAAATTAACCAAAAATTATATATTTCATATATAATTTCATTTCAGCCACAATATTATGTCTTAATTATTGCATGAATATGATAAATTCAAATTTAAGCAATGTTTTTTGAGGGAACAACACTATTATTGGGGAAAATGTGCCTTGTTTGGCCCCTGAAAAAAAAACTTTACTTGCCCCTCCCTGGGAAAAATTCTGCGGACGTCTATGATCATGACGATATATCGCCGACACCATATATATCGCCAAAATATCGTGACGATATATCAACTAGTTCAAGTGGTTCTCAACCTTTTTCAATCCAGGACCCACCTTGAAGGATATTACACTTCATGGGACCCACAAGCATGGGCGCCTTCAGAATTACTTGCAGCGGTGTGCATCCAGTTTATAACCATATTTTTGCTAATATCCAGTTCTTTAAGAAGTCCTCTTTTACGCGTGCTTAAACAAATTACACATACTTCATTCTAGAAAAGTAAATATGTAATTTGAAAGACTAATTTACTCTAGTCTAACGTAGGGTTGCCAGATTTCTAAAATATAAAGAAACGGGACATACAGATTAAGCATTGTTAATCCCTAATTTTTAACATTTTGTCAATGCATTACTATAAAATTCAGAACTTATTCTCATTCACTTATTATTTATTTAGCTAAATACGGGACAAATGGGCGTCCCGAGAACATTTTCCGGGATACCGGGACATTTCTTTAAAAAGGGGGATAATCCCGTATATAGGGTCTGGCAACCCTAGTCTAACATCTAATTAAACACACATGCTGAAATTGAAAACAATTTTTCTTTTACTCATCGAACTAATTTCACTAATGTGCAATAGTAGAACGCGAATAACAGAAATGCAAAGTTTAGACTACGTACAGTAGGATCCCTGAGTGTTACCATGCAAATTGTCCATCACCAGGTTTGTGCACTTTATTTGACCCAACAAGAGCTTCAAGAATTAAAAGAAAACTCAAAACAAGCTATTGACAACTTCTGCAGCAGCATACATAAAAATCCATCGCTTAAAAACACATAGGATATAAGATAAAAATTAATGAAAATAGTCATGGATAATTTGCACGGTAATACTCATGGATCCCACTGTACAACATTGGTTGAATTTAAATTGTAAAAACAATATATCTTAGTAATATAAATGTAATAGGTTTTAATACACATTAAATTATAATTACATGCAACATACCTCATTATTCCGAGTGTTGAATACTTGTGCAGCTTTCCGCAAGGAATGAATGAAAACAACTCGACGGACGGACGTCTACCGTTATATTTGTGGGTTTGGAACTTACGGTTCGGTTGAACAGTTCTTATTGGTTTGATGGCACACCGGTGAACAGGGAAAAATGCTCGAGGGGGAAATCCTGCCCAGCTTATACGCTACCTACGGCTGTGACGTAATCAGGTGGAAGAAAACGATGTTTATCGCTGACTTTAAGCCGAAGTTCACATGTAATTACTCCCCATGGCGGAACTAGAGAAAGGTCAACCTTGTCCCATTAAAGTTTGACACTCGGAATATCAGAGGACATTTTAGGGGTATTTTTGTCCCCTCCCCTATTGTCTGATTCCGCTCTGTCATTTGTACCAATTTGTAATTTTCTGTTTTCTTCTTGTCCATCACGTTGCCCTTGCACATCGTCGCTTCCAAGGAAGGTAAGTTCAAGGTTAGTCATTAGACATGACATGTGACGCACGTAAATTACAAATGTTATGATGAGTAGTAGAGAGGGTTTATCATATTTGCTGAAAATTGCAGTTAAATATATCCTAAGCATTAACAATGCACCTTAAAATATAGTATGGAACATACAAATACAGTAAAACATCGTTAAGCCGGACCTCGCTTAATCCGGACAGGCAAAAGGCCAAAAAAAAAAAAAAACAGAATGAAAGGTTTAAAATATGGCTAGAAGTCAACAAGAGAACTTCCCTAAGAAAAGGCAGTCAACCACTAATGAAATTCTATTTCCCGCAGACTTTGTACTGCACTGTATAGTGTATTTAGGCCTATGCCCTTTAAATACACCATAATAAACGTGTTTTGTTGCTATAAACGGAGTTTTAATGCACTTTGTACTGTTCTTTTAGCTTATTTCAGTTAATCCGGACTTTCGTTATACCGGTCAACTTATCCACCCCCCCCCACACTAGTCCGGATTAACGAAGTTTTACTGTACTGCATAAACAAATATACTCATTTAAATACACTCTTGAATGTTATTAAGCTAGCCACCTGATCTATCAGAATCAGGATTTTATATAACCGCTTTGATGACCGATTGAGTTGAGTGGACTACATATTTTCTCGCTATCGAAAGTTCCGGGTTCGAGTCCCGACCAGAACATGTTAGTTTACCAATTTCATCTAATCGCCATTCGCCGTTATGGTCGATAATGACCAAAAGCGTCAGAAAGCGAGGTAAAAGAAGTAATGTGTAAACTACAAATGCAGGAAGGACCTCTCCTGTGGCGTAATGTAGGGGTCCTGAGTTTGATACCACCTGGATGCACATAGTGGTTCAAATTCCACTTTAAACTGTAGGCCCAGTCCCGATTAGGATATCTGTGCATAAAGTAGAATTCAAACAACAACTTGGCGGCTTATGTGCTAGTAGTATACAAGGTGGGCCAAAAGTAGCCTTACACTTAGTAGGTATGCACTGTACAGTAGGCTACATTGATATGTTCAATACTGTTTATGCACATTTATTTAACACTTCACTTACCTTTTTAACACAGTTTAATATCGTAAGAATACTGATTGTAGAATTATTTTGAAAAATTAGATCAAAAACGTGAAACAAATAGTGTAACAACTCTGGCCCACTCTGTATGATTTGGATTTCTCTTAACTTGTTGCGAATTCCGGGGCGTATAGGCTATAGTAATATCGTCTATTCGACCCTAAAAAAGCTATGAACACTGAACACAGTCAATTAAACAGGAAGTATTTAATCAAAATATTGCGCTTGCCAGCAAAATCGAGTATTTTGTGGCCTTAAGCAGACCAATAGTAAAATTATAAACGTTTACAGTTTGGTATTGCACTCTCTAACGGGAATGTCTGGAGCAAGGCCGCGCATAACGGTAGTGAAGGGGATAAAGCGAGTGAGCAGATCAAAGCAGTGCGTGCTGATTTTCCCCTCTACGCACTCACTTCCCCTCTCATGCGTTCATTGGTGGAGCCCTCTTGAGACTTGTTTTCGTTTACTTGCTCCAGAGATTGCCGGGACAGAGTGTAGATGCCTGTGGTTGAAAGTGCAATTTCAGCTTTTAAAGTAATAGGATGTGATCAATGGCGTACGCACATGGTAGCTGATGGGGCTACAGCTCACCCAGAAATTTTGCGAAAATTAAAAATTTTGAATTGAAAGCAGTAAGGAACTGGGGGGAGGGGGGGGGGAAACCAAAGTGATAATTGCAAATCCATCTTAAAACAATCCCGATTGACATTTTTGTGTCTAAACAATTTTTAAAATGAAGATTGAAAATGGGAATTACGAAATCTTTAATATTGTGTAATTCGGATGATCTAAGGTCGAAGTTTTTCTGGCCTTGTCCCAGCCTAAAACGGCTCTGGGGCCCACTCAGCCTCAAATCAACAGGTCCCTGTGGGGGGTAAAGGTGGCCAGAGCGTGGTGTTGATCACATCACCTTCAAAATGGCTGAGATCGAGAATATGTGGGGCCCCTACCCCCACATCCCCTAAATGTGCCTTCATGGTATGGTGCTATATGCACGGGAAACTTTACCTTTACGTTACCCCACCACCCTAGAATGCAGCTGTATAATATCAACCTTTACAATTCGAGCCCCTTCCGAAATAAGTGCAGTACGCCACTACATATTACTAAAAAAAGAATGGCGTGAACTAAGAGAATAAATGACACTGAGCCGATTAGATGCATGCCAGCAATACATACATACAAGTATGATCTTCGATTGTTACAAAACATGAAGGTTATTGTTGAAAAATACTAATCATTCAAGTATTAAGAGGAAACGCAGACGCATTAGCCAAGTACGCAGCTGAAGAATCAAGTCACCGATCGCTTCGGATCAAATTTTCTGCAAAAGCGCTCGAGTCGCATGCTAAAACAGAATTGTTGAAAAGTTGGCAGAAACAATGGACAATTACAGGGATGACTAATGGGATAAAATATTATTCAATTCAACCACTTATATCTAAAGAACCTTGGTATCAAGACATTAACCTCTCAAGAAACTCTTTAACAAGTCTTCTTAGATGTCGGCTAAATTACACCCTAGCACCTAAAGACCTGTATACTAGGAACATTGTTCAATCCCCAATCTGTCAGTGTGGTGCAACTGAAATAACACCTGATCACATTATATTTGAATGTCGCCTTAATGTAACTACGCGTGATTACTTCTTTGAAAGATCTAAAAGAAGCAAGATATAATGGCGCATACACCTTGTCAACACTTTTGAGGAACCCAACTTACTAACTATATTGTGAGAGAAAATATTCTATTATAAAATTATGAAATTGTAAAATTATGAAATGTAAAACAAATGTAACTGGTACATAGCTGAAAAGATACAACCAAATATACATTTATATTAAAAAAATATATTAAGATCTCTCGTTGTTCAAATATGTCAGAAGTGTTTCACTTGACAGATTTGTGTATGTAAGGATTTTTAAAGGGGCCAAAAAGAGAACGAAGGACTTTTTATAAAGGCTATTATTATAGTCAAAATTACCAATATTTTTAGGGATTTATATGTAAATACGCGTACATATTTATATATGAGACCGAAATCAATTATATTTTGTATTATCTTTGTGCATCATGGCATGTAGACTCGAAAAATTCAGTTTTTCTTCCATATTTGTATATATATATTAGGTTTTGGCTCATATTTTACATATTTTCGTTATTTTTACATATTATTTCCATATTTCAGAACATTTTTCATCATACACTCCATATTCGCGAAATAACGTCATATCCCCGTGTGACCAAAGGAGTTGCGAATAACTGACTAACTTGAAATGAACTCCCATTACTTCTTGCGATGTTGAACGCAGTTTTAGTCAATGTATATCCATCTTAAGAGACAACAGAAGGAAATTCACGTTCGAACACTTACAACAAAATTTTGTTATTATTGTTTTTGAAATAGAAAATGAAAACACTTTTGTGATGTTTTAGAATTAATATCAATGTAAGTGTACTGTATTTTATGTAGCTCGTGTAGTGTCATATTATTAAAAAGGTACACTTTTACAATTTTAAGTTCATATTTAACTCCATATTTTGGAGTTAAATATTTTTATTTACATATTTATCACATTTTTACTACATATAAATCCGTTCTCTGATTATAAGTATATAAAGAGAGTGATATTTTAAGGGATTGCCCCCTTCCTTTTTGGTTACTATTCTTGTATAGACTTTTAAACAACTTATTAGGCTCCTCTCAGCTGCTCTCAGAAATCCCTTTTTATGTACCATATAATAAGGTAAGACCACGGAAAGAACTGTTTCAAGTACCGAGAGCTCAAACAAAGTCAGCCCACTCGGAGAATGTGTAGGTTATATAACGAAATTGCAAAGTCATATGATAATAGACATCTTCCAAAGTTTTCGAAGGTTCAAAATGGAAACTGAAACTTACTTCCAACACCAGACTTAACTTTGTTTAGTAGTTCAGTCTCTTTATGTACAGGCGAAAGAGTCCATCCTATTTTTTCTTTTTTCTTTTTGTGTTATTTACTAATTACTAATTACTATCATTACATCTATATATATATCATCGTTTATATGTAAGGTGAAGGTCATATGTTTTCCTTGGTTATTTTCTTAGTTATCATGCGTAAGTTCTAAGCTCATCTGTCAGGTTACTACTTTATACTTATTTTTCATATCTAATCTTCTATTAATTTTTATATTACTGTAACACATATTATCATATTATAATAGTATTGCGCCTTATGAATTCTGCTGATTGCATAGTTTGTGTACCAAACAGTGTTATAATACAAGACACTGTAAGTGGGCGTTTGCCTGTAGTGTCATGTCTTTAAATAAATAAATAAATAATTTATCATCCGGGGAACGCTTTTTCTTTTAGGGAACAGTTCTTTAAGCGTTGGCGATCTAGTCCATTTTACCCATTTTATCATTCTCCTGAACCATTTTTGTATATAACATCATTTTCAAGTTCGTATAATTATTAGAGGTGGCCATCCTCTGTAGGTCGACCCTCATGAGGGTAGACCTCACCCTCCAAAGACTTGTGAGGGTGAGGGCGAGCCGTGATCGAGAGGGTTATACACTTGAAATTGTACAACACATGTACGTACATATCATGTCCATGTGGCATTTGAATATTTCTCCCTACTTTGAAAACCAGTTTCAAAGTTGAATGACTTTCTCTTACATTGTGTATTACACAGTACCGTAGAGTGAGGACTAAAAATAAATATAATAATTCCAATAATTTAATTTGCCATAAATCATAAAGCTAATTAAATTTGGTAAATTCGTGGTTAAGTTTGTACAAGTGTTGAATATTGTTGAATAAGCACTGTAATGTAGACATTCACATTATAGCTTCACAAGAATTCTCTGAAATTTCCAACACTGGATTTGTGCAAATACTACAATGTAAGCACTGCACATAGAAATACTCCTCCTCACACACTTACAGACTGCTCTAGTGACGGTGCGGTACCTTTCAAAAGTACATATAAGTGCATGTTTCTAATATTTGTTTATGAAAATAATGCTTTTCCAACATTTTCAATGTGATTTTTATAGACTCAATATACTGCATACAAAGAAATTTACAATCCATGCTCAAGACTTATTCATCATACACTGACAAGTTTCTCATTAAAAAATCTAATAATATCTGCTCTTATTTATCAATAGACTAAATTACGAAACGAAACAATAGATATTCTTGGAAATTATACACTCCAAGTTTCAGTATAACTTTAATGTCACTGATGCATTGTAAATCCTGAAACCTATTTTCGTACCAAAATGAATAACAACTCTGAAAACCCGAATTGGCAAGACCTACTACCTAGTTTGAACTATCTCCATCGCTTTCCCTGCTTATATTGACTCTTTTTCTTTTATCTAATAAAAAAAATCGTGGTTCCTGTTTATTGAATTAAAGTAATAACACTTTATTTCTGATTTAATTGTTTCCTCGTTAAATCATGTTAATTTGCTTCCAAGGAACTGAGTTTTTAATAGCTTTCTTTAGCCTTTCTGCCAAAATTTCACTCTGAAAAACTCTCATTCCTCATGAAATTTGATTGCCTAATCCTACATTGAAACTAATGTTACAAAGTTCGTACCAACTTGTTCATATCAATCTTTAACGTTAATCAAAAATATTCCGCTCGTTTTCTAACTTTCTAACGTTGTTTGTTGTTGTTGTTGTTAGCAGTAGACTGTTAATTTTTGAGTCTCGTCTCGCCTCGAGGTGTAAATGTCAGTCTCGTTCTTGACCTTATTACGAGATGCAATTCGTTCTCGTTTCGAGAAAAAACTCGCAAACTATAGCTTCACAAGAAGTTTCTGTCTCAAAGTAACGTCTGGTTCTCGACCCGAGTCTTGAAATAGTGTACATAATTTTAAAAATATACATATGAAACAATCTAACAATCAACAATTGTAACTTATTTGTAACTATATGTATAAATAACCAGGCATTCTCCTCGACATGCCTGAATAAGACTTGTCTTGGTACAGTGGAATGCATAGGTTTTACAAGGTAAATTTCCATCATAAGTTTCATTCATTTTTCTCCCACACCGCATCTGCTTTTAAGGAATGGAATTCTTCTGATACTGGTGCAGAATTTGTCTACTACTTTGCTGGCGTTTTGTTTCAAATCTTCCATTTCACATTTCTTAAAACAAAATGAATGCATTTACTGCTGGATAATTTGCGTGGCAATAATGCATCCCACTCTACCATGATACAACTAAAGTGGGATCCATGAGTATTACCGTGCAAATTGTCCATGAGCATTTTCATTAATTTTTCTCTTACATCCTGTGTGTTTTTAAGCGATGGATTTTTATGTATGCTGCTGCAGAAGTTGTCCACAGCTTGTTCCGAGTTAACTTTTAATTCTTGAAGCTCTTATTGGGTCAAATAAAGTGCACGAACATGGCGATGGACACTTTGCACGGAAATACTCAGGGATCCCACTGTACGTACAAGGTCGAGTTTGTGTAACGTGCTTTCATTAAGTCTGTAATGCACTGTAGAAGAATCAGGGATGTGGCTGATAATTATTCGAAATCATATTTTTACCGAAAGATGCAGTAGAAGCAATTCATTACTTTGAGTACACAAAGATGATTTAATTTTTATTATTTAGCTTCGATTTTCTGCCGATTTTGGGTAATCGCGACGATATGGTGAAATTGTCACTCACAAAGAGTATTTATGCCAAAGCGGGGGTTCGAACGCGGGACCCTTGGCGTTGTAACGCTTGGTACTAACCACTCCACTACGGAGGTCGGTGTACTGAAAATGAGAAAATAAAATAAATCGTGATGCATAAGATCAACATGTTTAACATTATTTTTTCTGTGCGTTCTTGTAGATAGAACGCTTGGAACTTTTTGTGCGACTTTGTCTAACCTAATCGAGATAGTTATGATGTAAATGTAACATGTAGAATGTAAATAAGGAAATAAATTAATCGGGTATTCCATCCATTACAAAGTAGCTGTATACAAAAACGAACTGCCACATTATTCAGTGAGGCGAATGTTATCATTTCCTTTTCTGCAGGAAGGTGTTTTACACAGGGTGTCGACCTTGAAGAATTTAGTAAGTAAATAATAAGACCATCAAGTCTACACGTGTGAAAGCGCTTTCTTTTGCACATGCTGTTTATCAATTTATGTACGTAGGTATAATTGCTAACTTGTTGATACGGAATTAATAATTAATGAGTAATTATAGGAAGGAAACCTTTCAGAAGTGTCAAGCTTTACAACGTAGAATGATGGATGAAGCTACAATGATGAAATTAGGGGCTAATCTACAGAAGCATTAACCATAACGTTTGCTTAGCCTCAGTGGGGAAGTTAGCAGCGTAACATGATACGAAGCCAGGGGTCCTAGTTTCGAGCCCTGAACAAGGCAATGTGTTTTTCCGTTCACCTTTTCACATTATTCATGCTTTTATAGGCGTATCGTACGTAGCTGCTGACGTAGTTCGTCAATTTTAAATCGATTTGATTTTAATATGACGGCACTATTTTTGCTGTTACATAATACGGGAATATATCCATTAACTATAACAAAATGGAGGATAGACTCTCTACCAAGAAAATAAAATATCTGTTAAAAACTTCCTTATTTAATTTCTAAAACTAATTCATTCATTAGGTGCTTACCACTAGCTAAAACTATACTGTCTCTGAGGACTAAAGTGGCCTTACCTATTAGAAGAAAGATATACCCTCCTCCACCCGCATAGCCTACTTTCGGAGGTATGCGCTTATGTCCTGGTACCTGAAAATAACCCAGGTCGTCGGTCCCGGGGAATTTTTACAGATTTCCATTGGCGTGAGTGCCCCAGTGTGAAGAACCAAATTTGTTCGGTTTCCCTGAACAAAGTTAGTTTTAGGCCCCCCCCCCCGATGGCCAGTGGTCGCGTCGTCGCCTTGCAATCAAGGGGTCCCGAGTTCGATACCCGGTGGAGGCACAAGTCGTTCGGATCCCACTTTAAACTGTAGGTCCAGTACCGATTAGCCTTATTGTGCATAAAGTGGACTTAAAACACACAAAAAAATCAAATCAAAGTTGGTTTTAACGAGGAAAAGATTCTATAATTTCTTTGATGCCTGTGAGTGTCTTCCCGTTCCGCCCAATAGCTTATCAGTACACGATAATGTGATTTACTATCCAACCGGCATTTTGACAATACGGAAATTCCTGTTTCCCTATTTCACCATTCCGCTTAATTTCAGCTGAAAGGAAAATATTTCAAATGACGAAAATTTGGGGAAACTTTTGACAGGTCTTCATGGCACGGTACTTTATGCACGGGGAACTTTTACCATTATCTTGAGATGTCCTTTCCCGTTGGACAAATATGTCTTTATTGTTATTTTGTAATCCCAGTAATTTTTGCATGTGTTTAGTCAATATTTTGGCCTATTTATGATGATGTCAGAGAATAGTGACTCGCAAGACACGTGCATATCTTGTGAAACCCGTTGTCATAGGAACAGTGTGTTTGGTTTGGTCATCTAGTTTATGGTAGAGTTGAGTAAAACTGAAAGGGGATGAATTATGATTAATTGCTGTAAAAAGTTGTTAACATTAATTGTGACACGTCGTAATTTCACAGAAACAATCGGAATTACACAACACATATAAGTATTTTGCTTGGTAAAAAGTAAATTACACTTCTTTATCTTAGTAAAAATTTGAATTTTATATAATTGAACTACGAACGAAGTTCCACATATTCTGCGTAGCGAACACTGGAACTTTACCATTAGGCTACCCTCAGAGTACCGTAACAAAATTTTGGCCGGTCTACGACAGGATCACACAGCTTCTATGCTCACCTAGGCATAGAGTAGGATATGGCATAAGAATTTAGTCATGGATTAGATTCCAGATGGATGCGTTTCTAGTGTGTGACACGTGTGAGTTTAAGTGATCACTTTGTAATTGCGCATGCGCAGTGGATGCTTCTTTTTGAACTGGAGGGGTCCGTGTCGCTTGTCACTTCGGTGTGAAATCCTGGTGTCGCGTGTCCTTTCAATCTGAAAACTGCCAACTTAGGTTTCGGAGCGAATACTGGATTTAGAGCAACTGAATCGATACACTTTAGATATAGGTGATACCTTACGATCAGATGAAATAAATATAAGCAAAAGACGAACATTAATCTTTATAAGCATTTATTCAATTCTTTTGATGCTCTCCTCGATAAATTTCATTACATCATTTAGAATTTTAGTCGCAAACATTTCTTTCTAAAACTGGAGGGTGTAGACATTTTTATAGGGGTAACCTGTCTAGATACTTTATACTCACCTGACTTAGTAGTACCGCATTTCGCTTTTTTATACAACATTTTTGTCCAGTGTCGGTCGAACTGCATCTTGAACAAAAATACTGTATAAAGAAGCTGCACTGCTAAGCGAGGTGAGTGTACACTCGTCTCACTTAGTACTCAGACAGTTTGTTGTTTATACAGCGTATTTGTAAAAGATCCAATTCAACTTACATGATTGGATCGCGATAAAACCATAATTTCTATTCCTTCCTGTAATGTAAATTTATATTCTTATTAATGAAGAATGTGTACAAAGAATGAAAAGTAAGTGTATGAATTACAGTGTATAAAACAAACCATGTTACTAAACTCGTTGACCCTGTATATATGACACTGCATGTTAGCACTGCACAATCACCATTCTTTATCTTGAGGAGTGAATTGTGACAGTAACACATATCTGTTATGTGCTATTATCACGTATCATTAGAGTTATGCAACACACATTACACAATACACACACTTACATGCTCATTTCTTCATTTATAGAGTTCTTTTAGGTTCCTTTCAACACTACCCGCTACCTCCCTCTGCGATAGACTGTGTCACATATCCCACCTTGGATCAAGTGACGAACGGGAGCGGAGGACACTCTGAAATTCACTTCATCGTGATTCAGGGAGTTCAACACGTACTTCTGAAACCTGCAGGTGACTGTCCACAAATTCTGCCTCTCGTCCACCTTCATGCCGCTCGTGAACTGAAGCCTCAGATCGTCTTTGTCCACTTCTTGCATGAAATTGGACAGGAACGGGTTCCTGTAGTTCCAGCAGGCTATGGAGTTTCTTCCCAGCAGCCCGAAGTACAGCACTCCATTATCGTCCATGGCCGAAGCCGCCGATTGTGAAGGCCTGCTCGGTTTGGAGACTTTGTACGCGTCTTCATTGTGGACCGCAGCCGTTCTGTTGCGGAGGACCGATGCAGGCACCCACGATTCTCTCACGCTTGCTAAGCTGTGGAAGAACAGGTAACGTTCACCGTTTTCAACCGGGGACAGCGCCAAACCAAATATCCCGTCCATCAACGAGAAAGTTTCGCCGTTTATGGTAAACTTACCGTGCAGCGGGTACGGGTAGAAGTAATTGTGCTCAATCTTCCACGACTTGCCGCGCTGGTAGTCGTACACTATCAGACCGTACTCTGTGACGTCGGCAATGTAGGCGAAGGCGTCTCGGCACTTGTCACGCACGTCCGTTGCTATGGTGACAAGCAAGGAGCTCCCCTGTTTGATCTGGTTCTCGGGTAGGCGATAACGTTTGTCCAGAGTGTCCTTGAACAGGTCGAACACCACGACCTGTGGAGGGCAGAGGTCCTGGCGCTTGCCGAAGACATCCACCGCACCGGAGTCCAGCGCCCAAAGGCGGCCGCACTTGTCCAAGCTTGTCCGGAACACAGAGGTGAGACCGTTGCAGAACCCTTGCTCGTTGAAGGCCCAGTTGGGGTAAGGTTGCAGCTTTGGCGACATCGTATGGGGGCCGGGGTTGTAAGGGATGGTTGCCAGTGTGGCAGGGACTCCCGGTTTGAGTCGGGGCACCGTGACGAACACCCTGTCGCGCCACACGTCCACGTCAAGGGGTACAGCATGCTCTGGGATGAAGGCGCCTCTAGTGACGTCTGACCATCTCGCCACTGGGCTCCAGTAAGCGAAGTCGATTACGTTCCAAGCGTAGATCTCCGCCAGGTGTCCTTTCGTAGTCTGAAGCCCGGAGGAGGTCATAAAAAGCAGCAACAGGGTGTGACAAATCGACGCCATTTCATGACACCTGGTGACATCTGCAAAGAAAGAGGAAGTTACAGGCTCAGTGTTGTATTGCAGTAAATATACAGGGTGTCTACCAGTTAAGAATGTCAAGAAAGTTAAGAAAAAGTCAAGATAGTCAAGATAAAGAAGAAATAGTCAAGAAATTATACTTGTGGTCAAGATTTTTTTTTCCAGTACATAGAATTTATTGTTATATACTTTCAGTAGGATTTGATAAATTGTAATATTTGGAAATTTAAAATTGTATTGAGTTGTGGTTAGCATTTGTTCACTTTGTTTCTTAAGAATTACATTCTTGTTTGAGTGAAGTTTTGTAGAAATATTAAATAAAGTAATGTGGCCATTCCCCATCCAAGATGAGGTCTGAAGCATTAATTTTTTTTATGTATGAATAATTAAAGCAAGTTTAAATCTCTTCTGAAAGTACAGTTTTCATCCTAACTGACCTTGTGGCAGGGGTTTTTCGTTGAGTAAAAAAATATCTATTTTGTTAATTGCCAACTATACTTAAGTAAGGAGCAATTAAATAAATGTTAAGAAAAGGGAAAGAGGAGAAAGTCATGAAAAAGTCCAGAATTTTGAATTTGTTATTTTGGTAGACACACTGATACACTAGACCACCAAGTTGAATTGATTAGGAGGGGCGACAGGGGCCATGCCCCCCCCTCGAACTATGAAATATTTAAATTTGAACTTGTAAAATGCTGTGAAAATAACATCGACGAGTTTTCAAATTTGTAAAATTTCAATTTTCTTCTTGCATAAATTAATGTGTTTGTGGTGTAGAGAGGGCATACTCCAGAAGTTTGCAGTCTGCAATAGTGTAGTTTTAGTTCTATAACCATTGATGCAAGGCTGCCAGCAGTGGCGGCGATTAGGGGGGCGTTGAGGGGGGCAGTTGTCCCCGTCACTTTTTTTCCACTCTTTCCCCTGCACTATGCTAAGTCTTGTCTACTAAGAGAAAGTGAATTGTGCTTGCCCCCCCCCCCCCGCCGCGCCCAGTTTTGGCACCCAATCGCTGCTGGCTACCAGACGAAAATTTCTCCTTCATTTTGTTTAACTCACAATTAGAGTTCTTTATTATAATAATAATTGCTAATACGTAGGTATAATTAAATTTATAAATATACGAATATTATTTTCTGAACACAGAATTATCATTATCATGGCTGTTCAAAAGAAATCACAAAACTATTCGAATACTTCTGACAATTGGATAAGTACTAAGCTGTACCATGTGACAGCTGTGTGGCTCATTGTTGGGATGAGTTGAATCTATAATATATATATATATATATATATATATATATATATATATATATATATATATATATGAGAGAGAGAGAGAGAGAGAGAGAGAGAAAGGCAGACGGGGGTAGGATGAAACACGTTTTTGAATCTGGTCCCTCCCTAAAAAAATCCTGGGTACTGGCCTGCCGGAACCCCTTGATTACAAGGCGACTTTTTAGATTGGTTGATTTGCTTTATTTTACTTCGCTTTTCTGTCAATTTTGGCTAATCGCGAAGATGAGGATGAGTGATTATACAGGGTGTCATTTTAATGGCGCCCACGGACCACGGAAACGTATAGAGAACATCAAAACAAACAACGTTTCCAAGTAACATTTTTCTCGATGGTGCGTCGATTCGACGCTACAGCCGTTCAAAAAAGACCGTTTTGCCGCCTGGATGCTGGCAACCCAACACAACATTTGATCGTACCTGTGACGTCATATCCTCCGGCGAAACAGCGCACGGCAGGGTTGCAAGGAACACACAAATTTTGTGAAAAATGACAAACTACCAACCACATTATTAGCTGTAAAACGAAGCTAGAAACGCGTCCAGCAGACCGAACACCATAGCCTACCAGCCAAAAGATCAGCAGTCATCTCAGGGGAAGGGGGAAGTGAACCAACGATATGAGAAATGGTAAAAAACGTATTCAAAATGAAATGTCAATGTCGGATTTTGTCTCAGCCTACATCTAAAATATCAACAACAATACATGTTATTGGACTTCCAGCTTACACGTGGCTGTTTACGCCCAACTACATGTCAAATATTTGCAAAATCTCGTTGCAAGGTTGATATCTACAGGTTTGTGTCCAGATGCCATGCGGTACTTTTGTGCTGATAACGGAAGTATCCGAGGTTCACGTTGTTACATTACGGCTAAAACACGTACAACCACAGTAACAATCTAATGATGAATCAGTACCGAATATACTGCCCTGTTCACATTTGCAAACTATTACATGTGTATCCGGTTCATAGATAAACACATAGTCGTCTTAGAGCTTGTATAACTACTACTTACCTGTATTTTCAATCATTTTTGACACTTGCCTCATAATGCTCTGAAATGCAAATATTTGACATGTAAGCTGAGACAAAATTCGATATGACCACTTCCACTTGAATTCTATTTTCTTTCTACTATTTTTCGTATCGTTTGTTTACTTCCTGTTAGGTTACAGAAAGTGTTTTTTCGTTTTGTGTTACGGTACATATTGTGGCTGATTGTAGCTATGTCATTTTTCACAGAGTATGTGTGTTTCTGGCAACCCTGGAACGCATCGCTTCACGACGGGATATGACGTCCCAAATGCAATAAAATGTTGTGTGTGGTTGCCAGCATTCAGGCGGCAAACCGGGCTTTTTTGAACGACTGTAGCGCCGAAACGACGCACCAACGAGAAAAATGTTACTGAGAAAAGTTGTTTGTTTTGATGTCCTCTATACGTTTCCGTGGTCCGTGGGCGCCATTAAAATGACACCCTGTATAATGAAACTGAGACACTCACAAAGAGCACACATGCACGGGCAGGGATTCGAACCCGAGACCCCTGGCGTCGTAGCGTGCTGTGATAACCACTCCGCCACGGAGATTACAAGGCGGCGACGTTACCATTACTCCACCGGAGAGGCTCACATACCATTTTACGTGTTAAACAGGGTTTATCAGAAGTCCCTTACCACCCCTTGTAAAATCCGCAGTGATGTATTTTCATGGAATTTGATATGGGCGATAGAAAATAGTATGTCACGGGGACGGCCGCCATCTTGGTTCCGCCATATTGAATACAAAATATTTATTTAATATGATAGGTGGGACATGTGATACATGACCATAGGCTAGAATTTCGTCAGGATGTCAAATCTGAAATCAGATTTCATGTAACTTCATGTACAACTTCATTTCATTTGAACATATTCTGTGAAGAACGCGCTGATTTTTTGGTATGTACACTGGGATGCATGAGTATTACCGTGCAAATTGTCCATTACCATGTTTGTGCGAGCCTCCTCGATGGTGCAGTGGTAGCGTCGTTGCCTTGTAATCAAGGGATCCCGGGTTCGATACCTGGTGGAGACACATAGTGGTTCGGATCCCACTTCAAACTGTAGGTCCAGTCCCAATAAGCCTTACTGGGCATAAAGTGGACTTAAAACACCAACTCAATCAATCAAAAACCATGTTCGTGCATTTTATTTGACTCAATAAGAGCTTCCAGAATTGAGAGAAAACTCAAAACAAGCTGTTGACAACTTCTGCACCAGCATACATAAAAATCCATCGCTTAAAAACACACAGGATTTAAGAGAAAAATTAATGATAAATAGTCATGGACAATTTGCACAATAATACTCATGGATCCCACTCTACACTGAAATAAAATTTGCAGTCGGGACGCCTTGATTACAACTTTTGAAGTGAAAATTGTCAAACATCAGCTTATTTTCTGCACACATTTCTTCAAAATAGTTCAGCAAGACGAATAGAGATTTTCCTGAAGGGATTTTCCTTCCGTCGTTTCAAATTTTGAGAGGAATGGAGGATAACAGTGTTTTTGCACCAAGCACTACCAACCCAAAGCTCGGACATGCCTAGTGGTAAAGCAAATATGTAAGAAAAAAATAGATAAATGCTGCTAATGCACATGATCGCGTAGAAAGTTGACAATGGACTGAAAGCAATGTCGTGTAACTTCCACCCACAGCTCCGGACGATATCGGGCCCGCAGTTGCATAAGACATCGACCATCATTTTATGCGGAATTTCTTTCTCATCCGCTGACGATGCACGTTCATCCAGAAAGGCCAAGATCGTGAATATCCCAGCATCACCCGCGGCACGTACACGTGTGGGATGGAGCTCTGATCCACGTGGGAAAACCCTTGCCTTGGGAAATATGGACAGGGTATCATAAAGAAAATTGCAATTTGGCGATTTTTCATCTTCCTTTGTCAAGATAATGATTTTCTAAGACGATCCTGACCTTTTCCTCTCGCCAAAGGTTTCCCTATACCACATGACCTGATTCATATCTTGATTTCAGTAATAATTCTCTGTCGCAATCGAGTCAGAAAATTTAGGGACAGGTGTGCCACGAGGCCGGGGGAATATAATGGCGCGTACTGCGATTTTTTAAAGGTATTTTTTTTCCTTAAGACAATATAAAATTAAAAATGTAATTTTTTTTTCTAAAATACATGTGGTTGAGCAGTACAAGTACTTAAAAAATGGCGTACGAAAAATTGATCTTTTCTATCTGGAAGGCGATCCATATTCTACTATCACATTTTCGTAACGAAAATTCCAGTTGGTTTGGGACATCATTTGAGCTTTATATTTTTCGTAATAAATTTGTAATATTGCGTGTAGTTTAGGGGGGGGGGGAGTTACCACTATTGTAATCACTTTACCTACTGTGAATTTAGAGTTATTAGCTGAAATTCCCGTAACAACTATTCTCTGTCCGGTGTAAGAATGACGTCAATGTAAACAAATACACGTGGCTTGCGAGAAATCCCATTGGTTATTCTAAATCTAATGGCTTGCGCGTAAAAATAGTGCATATAGTAAAGCCATACTACTCAACGTTGCTGCTATATTGACGATGTGGGATCTTATGAACTGTACAGATTCAACCGATATATTCATGGGCAAGATAATACCAGAACTTACACGTAGGATAGGAACTTTTTTATCAGATGTCACGCGTTGAATACATTAGTTTTGTTCTTACAGTGAATCGAGAGTAGATAGGTCTGATGGCTGATCTCGTATTTTCCATGGCAATGAAATTAGGTCAAACAGTTTAGAGATGGCGTACTTTAAATCTATTAAACAAACACAACTGTTGGAAATATTTTTGGTGCGGTTGATGTGCGGTAGTATATTTTCAATTAATATTAAACTTATCTAGTAATCTAGTACCTTTTACTTAGAATATGCAAACAGCTCGTCTTTCTTGAATGCTTACGTACTTGGTTTTTATATTCTTACGATCTTTGATAGTGATATAAATATATATAGTCTGATGGTGTCTGTACACCCAAAGTATTGTAGTAACTATAATCTTCTGATCTTATGAGTTTATAAGTTATATTATGAATTTTCCCTCGTCTAATTCAATTGTGGTATTGGCAAATTACGGGGGAGAGGGTGGGGGGATGTCCACTCAGTGGTGTATATGTAATTTCATATATGGAAGTATTCTGGGGGTATGCAAATTTGTATATGTGGTGTTACCAGTCAGTTATTGTCTGGTCATTATAAGTACCTTGGAACATTGGTTCTAACCTATGCTATTATTTCTTGTAATAACATTTCAAGTAGTACATATACAGGATGGCCCCCAAAAAAGGTAACCGAAACATAAGGTAACGAAAATTATTCGGTTATCATTTTTTGGGCCACCCTGTATTTACAGTCTAGGAAAACCAACACTAATACATAAAAATAGCTATCGAACTAGTAACAGATCGAATTTCTGTTGCCAACCTACACACAAGTTTCTTGTGAACTTTAATACATGTATAATATCAGCACTATGCCATGGACGTCCGAAGGTTTTTTCTTCCAGGGAGGGCAAGCAAGGCATTTTTTCCAGGGGAGGCAAAGGGGGCATATTTTCCCCATAATAGTGATGACCCCTCAAAAAACACTATTTCAGTCTGAAATTATCATGTTTCTTCAACGAATTTATAATAATTAATATAAATTACTGTGACTGAAATGAAATTATGTGTGAAATATATAATTTTTAGGTGGACATTAATTTTCCAGGGATTACCACGCCCCCCCCCCCCCCAATCCTTTTGGACGTCCATGACTATGCCATGAAAACTTTAGTGTAAAGCAACCTGTTCGGCTGGAAAATAGTGTTCTTTTTTAATTCATAAGGCTATATACTCTTCAACAAGGAAGCCTTTCTTAATGGTGGGGGGGGGGAGGAATCGCACACTGGCTAGTACCCCTCCTCCCATGTCGGATTTGCAAATACACATCTGGTGCCACGAAATCAGCTCCAACGCCTCAGATAACAAATGACAGCATCGGCACAGATTAATGCATACTATCAGATGCCAAAGCGGCACAATAATAATAATAATAATATTTCGATGTAAAACAGCAGAATAACTCACCTCGAACACGAACCACACGATATTTCCCTTTGCATTTGGTGTTCGGCTTTCTCCACAAAACCACGCTCCCACTTTCACCCTCCAGACAACCATGCACTCTCCACAGTCTCTTCTCGAATACTGTTTTAAGCTGTCGGTAAAAACAGAGCAAATATTGATAGCGTGAAAGTAGGATACGACGAGAGTTAACACCAGCATCAACCGTTTCGTGCAACCAATGAGAAGCGACTCTCACATTGTAATAGCTTTTTTTCTTATGTAAAAATCTACACTAGATGGCAGCTGCACGACTACTGATATACATTATTGAATTCTGGCATGTTAAGAGTTTCATAAATGGATAATTACAATGCCAAGAAAAGTTATCATTTTTGCTCACTGAATATTATGGGACATAAACTAATTGTGTTCAGATTTTCTCCTGATATACAGTACTATTCGCACATTCCGTTAGTAACAGTTGTATTTGGTATTAACAAGTAGGTGTGGTCTTTACGCTGCATTTCGTGATTCCTGTAAAACTGTGTTCGTTTCTATTCTATTCTGGTGAAATGGTTGTTTGTGTTTAGTTTTAAACCGCACTCAATTTAATCAGCATAGTCTTATAACAGTGATGACGTCAGATAATTTTGTTCGGAAGGGATAACGGATGGACGAAATATTTTTAGGTGGTCTTTATGGTGATCACAGCTACTTAGATTCTTAATTTTTCTATTCCGCCTTTGCTCTTTCTTCTCTTCCTTTCGTCATCTTTTCGTTTCTTCCAATTCTTCTATATCTCATTCTCTCTAAATCGGTTTATTTACCTCTATATTTCATCCTCTCTCGTTTTTTAACTGGTTTATCTATATCTTTATTTCTTAATTCTTTCTCTCTTAACCGGTTTCTATCTTTTTATTTCCTCCCCTGTTTCTCTATATCTTTCTCTCTTTACCGGTGTTTTTTCTCTTTATATTTTTCTCTGTTTCTCTCTGACTCTCTCTCAACCGGTTCATTTATCTCTTCATTTCTTCCTCGAATTCTCTCTCTTAACCGTTATATGTATCTCTTTATTTCTTCCTCTGTTTTTATCTTATTCTGTTTATCTATCCTTTTATTTGTTCCTCGGTTTATCTCTTTCTCCTTACCGGTTTATGTATCTTTAATTCTTCCTCTGTTTCATCAAATTTTTCCCGATCTTCGTGACGGAGTGGTTAGTACAGTGCAATACGATCAGTGTTGAATCCAGCAACTTCCCTCCGTGATAGGGGTATGGGACTTCACTGGAGAGATGTCATAGCAGGGATCAAATTAAAACAATACTAATATTTTAAAATTGCCTCTTGTCTCTAATACGTAATTAAATTATGCGTAGATTTCTAGTAGACTGCACAGACACGTCACTACCATTCCACAGCAAAGTGTTAGCTGACGAACCGTTTATATAGCTGCAAGGAGCTGAAATTTATAATAAATGGAAGTTTACATTACACCAGCCCTGCCGCTTTGCATGTTTCCATTGTTGAGTTTCAGTGGAATTGAATTTTATTATTATATTAGGCGCATCCAGAAAGTAAGTTTCCCACTCGCCCACAGGTGGCAGGCCATGCGTATTGAAACATTACCTTCTCTATCTGAAAGCCTAATGGCTTGCTCCGGTCACGTGACTAAGCGTCATCAACTGGAGGCTAGATATCCGCTATGTTTGATTTGCTTCTTCGGAATCAATGTTGGACCTTTTTAGTGAATATAGAATTGTAATGCAAATTTAAGAAATGTAATCGAGTTTACATGACGTGTAAATATGCTTAAATGTACAAGAGTGTATAAGTGTTGTGTGCTCAATTGCAGAGATAATTATGACATTATAACATTTCTTCAAGATGATGTTGAAAATGATAAATATTTAGGGCAATTCCATATGATTCCGTCCTTACGAAAATATACGGAATAGGAATCTAATATACTCTTAAATGTAGTCATGTTTTATCTCTTGTCAACAATTTTTTTTACAAATATCAAATAATTTATCCTGAATTACAAACGTTGGTTAACGTTAAGATGCGTTGTTGCTTATGATTGCAAATTAATTTGTTTCAAGATTTAGTCAACGTTTAAAATATTACGTTCGTGTCTACCAGCAGTTTGTTAGTGTAAATTTTATGCAAATATTCGATAACATATTCATATTATTTACACAAATTTTCAGTTTCAACATATGCTTAATGAAAGAAAGCTATACAACTGGGCAAAGTTGATACATGTGTACATTTACATTCTTGTCTTATCCCGCTTCATGCTTCCTTAGGCTAATCGGAGGCTAATGGAAGATGTTGTGCATTCAAATACAAGGGTGCGATGTGTAACAAGAACTTCGCTGAAATAATCGTGGGTAAAATTATCCAAGAACATATTTCTTATGTTTCAAACACAAATGTTTTCACACAGAAAGCTAGCTAGCTATGTTACCTAGCTATGTAAATATGAACTACAAATGTATTAAATTTTATAAAACTGTTTCATATGAACTGCTTTTTATTTGTTGTTTTTGTGAAGCTTCGATGTTCGTAACTTTGATTATTATATCAGTGATAATGTATATTGTTTCATAATTTATTAACATTCTTTACAATTTTATTAACACGGTGTAAAAACAGTGTAAGGAAATATTCCGAATGTTTATTTCCCAAGTGAATGCTAAGACTGAAATATTAATCTGCTCTTTTTCTCAATTAAAATGTTGAAACTCTAAAGTTATTGTCATATAGTAACGATAATGAAAAGATTCAATTTGTTTATTATCTTTCGTTAAATAAAGTTAATAGGGTCGAAATTACAATGTGACAAATTATTTAGGTTTAGTCTTTATTCACAAAAATCTAACATTGCCCTTGCAGAAATTTCTTTCGCTTTTGCTGCAAGGATATAGAAATTAAGTTTTTGTATTGAGATTGTATAGTTACACATTATGTGGTTGATTAATTTCGGGTAAAGTTAAAGAAAATTTAATTGATTAGATAACTTGGCAAGTTTACGATCAACTTAACATGCGGGATTTTGATTTAATCCATTGATTTTTACATACAAAAGTTCATACAAAAGCTGTAACGAGATTTACTGTAGCTGACAAATATTCCGGATAATATTTTTCAAAGAAATACAATGTTTAAATTTTTCCGCCAGGAAGTTTCTAGCGGTTTTCAACTCTTTCTTTGTGCTATGATAGGATTCTTTGTGGTGGCCATAGTGACTTCCTGACTGAAACTTTTGGTGTAAATATTCAATATTCTACTTCCTTCTTCTAACTATATTCGTCGGGAGGGTAAATGTCAAAATTTAACTTCATATAATAAATAAATATGCCTCAATTTTCTATGATAAAAATACGACAAGGGGTTTACAGCGTTAAGAGGATCGCATCCAGATGATGACGTCTTGACTAAGCGCTGTGGCCTGAACCTCAAGATGGTCTTGATTGAAACCGGTTTTGCGCATGCGTGAGAAGGCACATGCCCTGGCTAGTGAATGTCCTAGAAGACGCCTCCCGAAAGTCCTCATCGGCCGTTATGGACGAGCTTGTGGAGCAGGTGCAGCAGCGCATATTGGAGGATCGTCGCGTCACGATCACGGAACTCAGCAGCCATTTCCCGCAGATTTCTCGGTCGTTGTTGCACGACATTGTTACCAAACGCCTCTTGTTCCGGAAATTGTGTGCCCGGTGGGTGCCGAAACAACTGACGCCCGAACACACGGCGATAACATTTCTTCAGCGTTACCATGATGATGACGATTTTCTCAACCGGATCATCACGGGATGAAACGTGGGTTGCATACAGCACTCCAGAAAGCAAGCAGCAGGTCCATGCATTGGCGTCACAGTGGATCTCCATGCAGGACGAAGTTCAAACAGACTGTGTAGGCGCGAAAAGTGATGTGCCGGTGTTCTGGGACAGACAAGACATTCTGTTCATCTAGTTTCTGCCCAGAGGTGAGACTGTGAACGCTAACTGTTACTGTGAAACACTGGGGAGATTGCGACGAGTCATTCAGAATAAGCGACGCGGTAAGCTCAGTGCCGGGGTGATCTTGCTGCACGACATTGCGAAGCCGCATATGGCTAGGCGCACTACAGCCCTTCTGGACAGGTTCGGTTGGGAGGTGTTCGATCATCCATCGTACAGTACATGACAAGTGCCTGACTTCCGGCGGGAATTATATTGACAAGTGCTGTATCTGTGGCAATAAATGATTGAATGAAATAATGTTTCCTTTTTGTGCACGACCCCAGAGAAACTTACTTTCTGGATGCGCCTAATATTACTAGTTAGCAGTTATTGAAACGAACGGACTATAATTTAAATTCGTTCAATTAAAGAGGACTGAATCAGAGTTCATTATTACGAAAAAAAATACAGAAAAAGTATGTTCTACGTTAAATTAAAGTAGATGAAAGAAAGCCAAAATTGAACATAGTTACCAAATTCTTAGCTATTGTTGTCACGTGCCAGTTTCACACGACACAATGAAAGTTGCAAGTAAGAAGTTTCCCGAGAGCGACAACAGATGGCAGCACGCCATATAAAGAGGATCAGAGCTCATTGTAAAAACTTGGAGCGGAGAAGAGGGATTATATATATTATAATAAATTGAGAAATATATAAAAGAAGAGTTCAAATACTATAATAGAAGTAAATAGAATGATGTATATAGTAATTTGAAAGAATTAAGAATATAGCCGCATAAGAAACGTTTAGGAAAGTTATTAAGTGAGCAAATGAATTCAGAAATATATCTCAATTTCTTTTTGATTCTCTGACGAGGAGAACTTCGTCAGCTTTTGCATTTGTCCGTTCCCCGGTGGCGCTGTGTCAAATTAGACGCCCCGAAGCACTTTTCGGTTGCGCTTTTTATTAGTCGCACTGGGCCATTGGCAGCGCTCGTTATTAGCGATCCTGGTTATTCCCCTTTGGTCGTCAAATAGGAGGTGGCGCTATTGTCAGTTTAGTCGACCCTACTCTTTCTACAAGTATAGCTTGTATTGTTTGACAAAGAAGCGGGGGGAAAGCGAACACATAAATAAGATTACGCTTTAATAAAAGAAGAAATTCAAAGAAAAAGAAGAAGAAGCCACTTCCATATTAAAAGAAGAAGAAGACGTTTTCATAATAAAAGAAGAAGAAGCTTTTTCGATATTAAAAGAAGAAGAAGCCTTTTAGAAGAAGAAGAAGCCTTTTAAAAGAAGAAGAAGCCTTTTAAAAGAAGAAGAAGCCGTTTCCATAAGAAAAGAAGAAGCTTTTTCCATATTAAAAGAAGAAGAAGCCTTTTAAAAGAAGAAGAAGCCATTTAAAAGAAGAAGAAGCCTTTTCGATTATACATATACATATATTTTCTCTGTATTTTGTCAAGTTCTCAGAATATAGATCCGCATTTTACTATATCCTCTTGGCTATAAAACGCTTTCTTATTTGGAATTCTCAAACAAAGAACCTATCCCCCTGAGATTAAGATATCTGTAGCCGTGGTAAATAACATTTAAGTACGTACCCACAAGGGGCGTAGCATTAGTGGCGACCAACGTTGCGGCTAGCAGAATTGTGACTAAGAAAGCGAAAAAGGAAGAAAGCCAAAATGGAGGAAGAAAATAAAATTGAAGGCGAGAACAGAGAAACTATAATGGAGGAAATGGAAGACAGAAAGGAAATATTAAACTGTTGTGGAAAAGAGGGAAATAAGGAGGAAACTATCCTATGCAGCTCATGCAAAGAAATGAAACATTGGCTATGTGAGAAGATAAGAAGAGAAAAGTACATAGGAATATGTGAAAGAGGAGATTACGTATGCAAAAATTGCAAGGAAGAAAGGATAAATGAAAAGGAAGAGAAGAAAACGGAAAAGGAAGAAGAGAAAATGAAGGAAAAACCAAAGAAGACAGAAGAGGTGAACATGATAGAAATGTTCCAGAAGTTATCGATGCAGATAGAAGAAAATAATAAAAAGAATAGCAGAGAAGCAAAAGAAAATAGCAGAAGATTAGAAAGAGAATTAAAAACACAGATAGAAGAGAATAACAGAGAAGCAAAAGAGAATAATAGAAGACTCGAAGAGAAAATGGAAGAAAATAGCAGAAGATTAGAAAGAAAGTTTGAAGAAAAGATAGATGAAAATAGTAGAAAGTTAGAAGAGAAGTTTGAAGAAAATAATAAAAAGATGGAAGAAAGGCTCGAGGAAAATAGCAGGAAATTGGAAGCTTCGAGGTCCGAAACCCATGAGATGTTCTTGAGATTGAATGAAACCTGTGAAGGAAATAGAAAGTCGTTGGAAAGAAAGATAGAAGAAACAACGTTGTTAATCGAGAGTACAAGTTTAGATACAAATAGAAGAATAGAAGAGGAGGTTTCGAATCTCAGAGAGGAAAATAAACAAAGAAACGAAAATTTGGAGAGAAAGCTGGTTGAAAGTAAATCTCAAATAGAATTAACCGTTTCAAGAATAGAAGAAAACGAAAACAATATAGAATTAGCCGTTTCAAGAACAGAAGAAAATGACAGCAAGACAGAAGTAGATGTTTCCATAATAGAAGAAAAAGAGGAAAGTTCCAATGACGAGCAGGACAGCAAGATAGAAGAAGTAGCTATAAAGTTAAGAGAAGAAACCACTCAGGAACTTAAAGAGGTCAAAGAAGAGGAAGATAAGAAAATAGAAGAAGATGAAAGAGGAATAGCAAGGGATGAAAAATGTAGTTGTGAATGTAATGATGAAGAGATCAATGTCGAAATGAAGATGATAGAAGAAAGTTCCAGTGACGAGTCTCTGACGGAGGAAGAAAATAAGCATAAGCCGAGCAGAAGATGTAAACAAAGAAGAAAGAGAAGTAAAATGAGATTTAGATATATTCACGTAAAGACATGGAAGACGAGGAAGAGAAAGAAACTAAAAATAGAAAGGAACCTGAAGAAAGTTAAGAATACGCTAAAAAGAGTCGACATAGATCAAATGGATTCTGATGCTACTTCGCCAAAGAGAAGGAAGAAGAAGACGAGACGGAAAAGACAAGGAGAGCATGCATTTGATGAAGATGTAGAACATAAGAAGAAGTCTTGGCAGAAACCAGATGGGAAGAAGAGAGAAATGAAAGTAATTTCTTTACTGGAAGAAAGTTGGAAGAGGAGGAAGAAGGATCTTGAGAAGAATAGAAAAGAAAAGAAAAGAAAGAGAAGAAAAGAAGAGGAAGGAAAAGAGAAATAAGATAATAACAAGCAACGAGTATATGAAAGAATCGGAAGAAACAAATATGACTGAATAGCGCAAAGGAAGGAGATGTTATGACTTATTTAGACTGGCAAGCAGACGTTTCTAGAATTAATAAAGTTCTCTGAAAAAGTTCCAGTTTAGCAGAAGAAAAATTCGTGGAATTATTCGTGATCTATTTGAAGGAAGAGAATTTTAGTTCTTTAATGTTAGTTCATGTAAGAAGATATATAGATATGATAGTCATCGTTGGAGGAAAATCTATTCTGCAAGTTATATCTAAAAAAAAATAATGAACGCTAATTTATGTCACCACTCCATTGAACAATGAGACTGATAGTGAAAGATCAAACCTGTAAAAGAAGAGACGCCAAAGAAAGTAATATGGAAAATGGATGTAAACTTTTCAATTGTACGAACAGAAGAGAAAGAAGAGAACAGTTAGGCACAAAAGGAAGTTAATCATGAAGAAAACTCTCAGGAAAAAGGAGAAGACAATATAGAAGATCGAACAGTATCAGTAAAATGAATTCTTTGTAAGCTTAGACGACGAAAAGTCATCGTGTATTTAGAAAAGTGCAAATGAAATGGGTTGTAATCCCAGAAGTTAAAGAAGAATCGGTTGTATTCCGAGAATGGGTTGTAATCCCAGAAGTTAAAGAAGAATCGGTTGTATTCCGAGAAAAGGGTTGTAATCCCAGAAAATAAATATATCTAGATACATGCTGATATGGAATTAAGGCTGATGTGAAGAATCATTGTAGCTGATAAAAACACTTAGATGGTCAACTTAGAGAAGAGAGAGAGCTCTTTGAAACGGAAAAATCTGAGCTAACTGATAATCTGTAGAGAGGTTGCTGAAAGAAGAAAGGGGTGAAACGAAAATTACTATTTTGGCAGGACATCGTCAGGTAAAAACTATCTTGGAGAAATTAGACGAGCAGACTTGCAGGAGATGAACTATTGAAGAATTATATTTTGTATTTAAAAATAACTTAAGATGTCACGAATATTTCCGGAATGTGGTGATAAGATATCTAGAAACGAATATAGAAAGAAGAGAGAAATAGAGAGATGAGGAAAAATGCTGCATGCCAGGAGATATAATTTCACAGTGAAAGTGAAAAGCAATGTACGCTGTAGAAATGAGAACCAATGAGAAAAGTCAAACGAGATGTAGAGAAAGTGGAAAAATTTATCTATTTCCAAAAGATTTCACACGACACAATGAAAGTTGCAAGTAAGAAGTTTCCCGAGAGCGACAACAGATGGCAGCACGCCATATAAAGAGGATCAGAGCTCATTGTAAAAACTTGGAGCGGAGAAGAGGGATTATATATATTATAATAAATTGAGAAATATATAAAAGAAGAGTTCAAATACTATAATAGAAGTAAATAGAATGATGTATATAGTAATTTGAAAGAATTAAGAATATAGCCGCATAAGAAACGTTTAGGAAAGTTATTAAGTGAGCAAATGAATTCAGAAATATATCTCAATTTCTTTTTGATTCTCTGACGAGGAGAACTTCGTCAGCTTTTGCATTTGTCCGTTCCCCGGTGGCGCTGTGTCAAATTAGACGCCCCGAAGCACTTTTCGGTTGCGCTTTTTATTAGTCGCACTGGGCCATTGGCAGCGCTCGTTATTAGCGATCCTGGTTATTCCCCTTTGGTCGTCAAATAGGAGGTGGCGCTATTGTCAGTTTAGTCGACCCTACTCTTTCTACAAGTATAGCTTGTATTGTTTGACAAAGAAGCGGGGGGAAAGCGAACACATAAATAAGATTACGCTTTAATAAAAGAAGAAATTCAAAGAAAAAGAAGAAGAAGCCACTTCCATATTAAAAGAAGAAGAAGACGTTTTCATAATAAAAGAAGAAGAAGCTTTTTCGATATTAAAAGAAGAAGAAGCCTTTTAGAAGAAGAAGAAGCCTTTTAAAAGAAGAAGAAGCCTTTTAAAAGAAGAAGAAGCCGTTTCCATAAGAAAAGAAGAAGCTTTTTCCATATTAAAAGAAGAAGAAGCCTTTTAAAAGAAGAAGAAGCCATTTAAAAGAAGAAGAAGCCTTTTCGATTATACATATACATATATTTTCTCTGTATTTTGTCAAGTTCTCAGAATATAGATCCGCATTTTACTATATCCTCTTGGCTATAAAACGCTTTCTTATTTGGAATTCTCAAACAAAGAACCTATCCCCCTGAGATTAAGATATCTGTAGCCGTGGTAAATAACATTTAAGTACGTACCCACAAGGGGCGTAGCATTAGTGGCGACCAACGTTGCGGCTAGCAGAATTGTGACTAAGAAAGCGAAAAAGGAAGAAAGCCAAAATGGAGGAAGAAAATAAAATTGAAGGCGAGAACAGAGAAACTATAATGGAGGAAATGGAAGACAGAAAGGAAATATTAAACTGTTGTGGAAAAGAGGGAAATAAGGAGGAAACTATCCTATGCAGCTCATGCAAAGAAATGAAACATTGGCTATGTGAGAAGATAAGAAGAGAAAAGTACATAGGAATATGTGAAAGAGGAGATTACGTATGCAAAAATTGCAAGGAAGAAAGGATAAATGAAAAGGAAGAGAAGAAAACGGAAAAGGAAGAAGAGAAAATGAAGGAAAAACCAAAGAAGACAGAAGAGGTGAACATGATAGAAATGTTCCAGAAGTTATCGATGCAGATAGAAGAAAATAATAAAAAGAATAGCAGAGAAGCAAAAGAAAATAGCAGAAGATTAGAAAGAGAATTAAAAACACAGATAGAAGAGAATAACAGAGAAGCAAAAGAGAATAATAGAAGACTCGAAGAGAAAATGGAAGAAAATAGCAGAAGATTAGAAAGAAAGTTTGAAGAAAAGATAGATGAAAATAGTAGAAAGTTAGAAGAGAAGTTTGAAGAAAATAATAAAAAGATGGAAGAAAGGCTCGAGGAAAATAGCAGGAAATTGGAAGCTTCGAGGTCCGAAACCCATGAGATGTTCTTGAGATTGAATGAAACCTGTGAAGGAAATAGAAAGTCGTTGGAAAGAAAGATAGAAGAAACAACGTTGTTAATCGAGAGTACAAGTTTAGATACAAATAGAAGAATAGAAGAGGAGGTTTCGAATCTCAGAGAGGAAAATAAACAAAGAAACGAAAATTTGGAGAGAAAGCTGGTTGAAAGTAAATCTCAAATAGAATTAACCGTTTCAAGAATAGAAGAAAACGAAAACAATATAGAATTAGCCGTTTCAAGAACAGAAGAAAATGACAGCAAGACAGAAGTAGATGTTTCCATAATAGAAGAAAAAGAGGAAAGTTCCAATGACGAGCAGGACAGCAAGATAGAAGAAGTAGCTATAAAGTTAAGAGAAGAAACCACTCAGGAACTTAAAGAGGTCAAAGAAGAGGAAGATAAGAAAATAGAAGAAGATGAAAGAGGAATAGCAAGGGATGAAAAATGTAGTTGTGAATGTAATGATGAAGAGATCAATGTCGAAATGAAGATGATAGAAGAAAGTTCCAGTGACGAGTCTCTGACGGAGGAAGAAAATAAGCATAAGCCGAGCAGAAGATGTAAACAAAGAAGAAAGAGAAGTAAAATGAGATTTAGATATATTCACGTAAAGACATGGAAGACGAGGAAGAGAAAGAAACTAAAAATAGAAAGGAACCTGAAGAAAGTTAAGAATACGCTAAAAAGAGTCGACATAGATCAAATGGATTCTGATGCTACTTCGCCAAAGAGAAGGAAGAAGAAGACGAGACGGAAAAGACAAGGAGAGCATGCATTTGATGAAGATGTAGAACATAAGAAGAAGTCTTGGCAGAAACCAGATGGGAAGAAGAGAGAAATGAAAGTAATTTCTTTACTGGAAGAAAGTTGGAAGAGGAGGAAGAAGGATCTTGAGAAGAATAGAAAAGAAAAGAAAAGAAAGAGAAGAAAAGAAGAGGAAGGAAAAGAGAAATAAGATAATAACAAGCAACGAGTATATGAAAGAATCGGAAGAAACAAATATGACTGAATAGCGCAAAGGAAGGAGATGTTATGACTTATTTAGACTGGCAAGCAGACGTTTCTAGAATTAATAAAGTTCTCTGAAAAAGTTCCAGTTTAGCAGAAGAAAAATTCGTGGAATTATTCGTGATCTATTTGAAGGAAGAGAATTTTAGTTCTTTAATGTTAGTTCATGTAAGAAGATATATAGATATGATAGTCATCGTTGGAGGAAAATCTATTCTGCAAGTTATATCTAAAAAAAAATAATGAACGCTAATTTATGTCACCACTCCATTGAACAATGAGACTGATAGTGAAAGATCAAACCTGTAAAAGAAGAGACGCCAAAGAAAGTAATATGGAAAATGGATGTAAACTTTTCAATTGTACGAACAGAAGAGAAAGAAGAGAACAGTTAGGCACAAAAGGAAGTTAATCATGAAGAAAACTCTCAGGAAAAAGGAGAAGACAATATAGAAGATCGAACAGTATCAGTAAAATGAATTCTTTGTAAGCTTAGACGACGAAAAGTCATCGTGTATTTAGAAAAGTGCAAATGAAATGGGTTGTAATCCCAGAAGTTAAAGAAGAATCGGTTGTATTCCGAGAATGGGTTGTAATCCCAGAAGTTAAAGAAGAATCGGTTGTATTCCGAGAAAAGGGTTGTAATCCCAGAAAATAAATATATCTAGATACATGCTGATATGGAATTAAGGCTGATGTGAAGAATCATTGTAGCTGATAAAAACACTTAGATGGTCAACTTAGAGAAGAGAGAGAGCTCTTTGAAACGGAAAAATCTGAGCTAACTGATAATCTGTAGAGAGGTTGCTGAAAGAAGAAAGGGGTGAAACGAAAATTACTATTTTGGCAGGACATCGTCAGGTAAAAACTATCTTGGAGAAATTAGACGAGCAGACTTGCAGGAGATGAACTATTGAAGAATTATATTTTGTATTTAAAAATAACTTAAGATGTCACGAATATTTCCGGAATGTGGTGATAAGATATCTAGAAACGAATATAGAAAGAAGAGAGAAATAGAGAGATGAGGAAAAATGCTGCATGCCAGGAGATATAATTTCACAGTGAAAGTGAAAAGCAATGTACGCTGTAGAAATGAGAACCAATGAGAAAAGTCAAACGAGATGTAGAGAAAGTGGAAAAATTTATCTATTTCCAAAAGATTTCACACGACACAATGAAAGTTGCAAGTAAGAAGTTTCCCGAGAGCGACAACAGATGGCAGCACGCCATATAAAGAGGATCAGAGCTCATTGTAAAAACTTGGAGCGGAGAAGAGGGATTATATATATTATAATAAATTGAGAAATATATAAAAGAAGAGTTCAAATACTATAATAGAAGTAAATAGAATGATGTATATAGTAATTTGAAAGAATTAAGAATATAGCCGCATAAGAAACGTTTAGGAAAGTTATTAAGTGAGCAAATGAATTCAGAAATATATCTCAATTTCTTTTTGATTCTCTGACGAGGAGAACTTCGTCAGCTTTTGCATTTGTCCGTTCCCCGGTGGCGCTGTGTCAAATTAGACGCCCCGAAGCACTTTTCGGTTGCGCTTTTTATTAGTCGCACTGGGCCATTGGCAGCGCTCGTTATTAGCGATCCTGGTTATTCCCCTTTGGTCGTCAAATAGGAGGTGGCGCTATTGTCAGTTTAGTCGACCCTACTCTTTCTACAAGTATAGCTTGTATTGTTTGACAAAGAAGCGGGGGGAAAGCGAACACATAAATAAGATTACGCTTTAATAAAAGAAGAAATTCAAAGAAAAAGAAGAAGAAGCCACTTCCATATTAAAAGAAGAAGAAGACGTTTTCATAATAAAAGAAGAAGAAGCTTTTTCGATATTAAAAGAAGAAGAAGCCTTTTAGAAGAAGAAGAAGCCTTTTAAAAGAAGAAGAAGCCTTTTAAAAGAAGAAGAAGCCGTTTCCATAAGAAAAGAAGAAGCTTTTTCCATATTAAAAGAAGAAGAAGCCTTTTAAAAGAAGAAGAAGCCATTTAAAAGAAGAAGAAGCCTTTTCGATTATACATATACATATATTTTCTCTGTATTTTGTCAAGTTCTCAGAATATAGATCCGCATTTTACTATATCCTCTTGGCTATAAAACGCTTTCTTATTTGGAATTCTCAAACAAAGAACCTATCCCCCTGAGATTAAGATATCTGTAGCCGTGGTAAATAACATTTAAGTACGTACCCACAAGGGGCGTAGCATTAGTGGCGACCAACGTTGCGGCTAGCAGAATTGTGACTAAGAAAGCGAAAAAGGAAGAAAGCCAAAATGGAGGAAGAAAATAAAATTGAAGGCGAGAACAGAGAAACTATAATGGAGGAAATGGAAGACAGAAAGGAAATATTAAACTGTTGTGGAAAAGAGGGAAATAAGGAGGAAACTATCCTATGCAGCTCATGCAAAGAAATGAAACATTGGCTATGTGAGAAGATAAGAAGAGAAAAGTACATAGGAATATGTGAAAGAGGAGATTACGTATGCAAAAATTGCAAGGAAGAAAGGATAAATGAAAAGGAAGAGAAGAAAACGGAAAAGGAAGAAGAGAAAATGAAGGAAAAACCAAAGAAGACAGAAGAGGTGAACATGATAGAAATGTTCCAGAAGTTATCGATGCAGATAGAAGAAAATAATAAAAAGAATAGCAGAGAAGCAAAAGAAAATAGCAGAAGATTAGAAAGAGAATTAAAAACACAGATAGAAGAGAATAACAGAGAAGCAAAAGAGAATAATAGAAGACTCGAAGAGAAAATGGAAGAAAATAGCAGAAGATTAGAAAGAAAGTTTGAAGAAAAGATAGATGAAAATAGTAGAAAGTTAGAAGAGAAGTTTGAAGAAAATAATAAAAAGATGGAAGAAAGGCTCGAGGAAAATAGCAGGAAATTGGAAGCTTCGAGGTCCGAAACCCATGAGATGTTCTTGAGATTGAATGAAACCTGTGAAGGAAATAGAAAGTCGTTGGAAAGAAAGATAGAAGAAACAACGTTGTTAATCGAGAGTACAAGTTTAGATACAAATAGAAGAATAGAAGAGGAGGTTTCGAATCTCAGAGAGGAAAATAAACAAAGAAACGAAAATTTGGAGAGAAAGCTGGTTGAAAGTAAATCTCAAATAGAATTAACCGTTTCAAGAATAGAAGAAAACGAAAACAATATAGAATTAGCCGTTTCAAGAACAGAAGAAAATGACAGCAAGACAGAAGTAGATGTTTCCATAATAGAAGAAAAAGAGGAAAGTTCCAATGACGAGCAGGACAGCAAGATAGAAGAAGTAGCTATAAAGTTAAGAGAAGAAACCACTCAGGAACTTAAAGAGGTCAAAGAAGAGGAAGATAAGAAAATAGAAGAAGATGAAAGAGGAATAGCAAGGGATGAAAAATGTAGTTGTGAATGTAATGATGAAGAGATCAATGTCGAAATGAAGATGATAGAAGAAAGTTCCAGTGACGAGTCTCTGACGGAGGAAGAAAATAAGCATAAGCCGAGCAGAAGATGTAAACAAAGAAGAAAGAGAAGTAAAATGAGATTTAGATATATTCACGTAAAGACATGGAAGACGAGGAAGAGAAAGAAACTAAAAATAGAAAGGAACCTGAAGAAAGTTAAGAATACGCTAAAAAGAGTCGACATAGATCAAATGGATTCTGATGCTACTTCGCCAAAGAGAAGGAAGAAGAAGACGAGACGGAAAAGACAAGGAGAGCATGCATTTGATGAAGATGTAGAACATAAGAAGAAGTCTTGGCAGAAACCAGATGGGAAGAAGAGAGAAATGAAAGTAATTTCTTTACTGGAAGAAAGTTGGAAGAGGAGGAAGAAGGATCTTGAGAAGAATAGAAAAGAAAAGAAAAGAAAGAGAAGAAAAGAAGAGGAAGGAAAAGAGAAATAAGATAATAACAAGCAACGAGTATATGAAAGAATCGGAAGAAACAAATATGACTGAATAGCGCAAAGGAAGGAGATGTTATGACTTATTTAGACTGGCAAGCAGACGTTTCTAGAATTAATAAAGTTCTCTGAAAAAGTTCCAGTTTAGCAGAAGAAAAATTCGTGGAATTATTCGTGATCTATTTGAAGGAAGAGAATTTTAGTTCTTTAATGTTAGTTCATGTAAGAAGATATATAGATATGATAGTCATCGTTGGAGGAAAATCTATTCTGCAAGTTATATCTAAAAAAAAATAATGAACGCTAATTTATGTCACCACTCCATTGAACAATGAGACTGATAGTGAAAGATCAAACCTGTAAAAGAAGAGACGCCAAAGAAAGTAATATGGAAAATGGATGTAAACTTTTCAATTGTACGAACAGAAGAGAAAGAAGAGAACAGTTAGGCACAAAAGGAAGTTAATCATGAAGAAAACTCTCAGGAAAAAGGAGAAGACAATATAGAAGATCGAACAGTATCAGTAAAATGAATTCTTTGTAAGCTTAGACGACGAAAAGTCATCGTGTATTTAGAAAAGTGCAAATGAAATGGGTTGTAATCCCAGAAGTTAAAGAAGAATCGGTTGTATTCCGAGAATGGGTTGTAATCCCAGAAGTTAAAGAAGAATCGGTTGTATTCCGAGAAAAGGGTTGTAATCCCAGAAAATAAATATATCTAGATACATGCTGATATGGAATTAAGGCTGATGTGAAGAATCATTGTAGCTGATAAAAACACTTAGATGGTCAACTTAGAGAAGAGAGAGAGCTCTTTGAAACGGAAAAATCTGAGCTAACTGATAATCTGTAGAGAGGTTGCTGAAAGAAGAAAGGGGTGAAACGAAAATTACTATTTTGGCAGGACATCGTCAGGTAAAAACTATCTTGGAGAAATTAGACGAGCAGACTTGCAGGAGATGAACTATTGAAGAATTATATTTTGTATTTAAAAATAACTTAAGATGTCACGAATATTTCCGGAATGTGGTGATAAGATATCTAGAAACGAATATAGAAAGAAGAGAGAAATAGAGAGATGAGGAAAAATGCTGCATGCCAGGAGATATAATTTCACAGTGAAAGTGAAAAGCAATGTACGCTGTAGAAATGAGAACCAATGAGAAAAGTCAAACGAGATGTAGAGAAAGTGGAAAAATTTATCTATTTCCAAAAGATTTTTTCCAATATATAAATTTTTTTCCTCAAGGAGGGGGATATTGTGTCACGTGCGAGTTTCACACGACACAATGAAAGTTGCAAGTAAGAAGTTTCCCGAGAGCGACAACAGATGGCAGCACGCCATATAAAGAGGATCAGAGCTCATTGTAAAAACTTGGAGCGGAGAAGAGGGATTATATATATTATAGTAAATTGAGAAATATATAAAAGAAGAGTTCAAATACTATAATAGAAGTAAATAGAATGATGTATATAGTAATTTGAAAGAATTAAGAATATAGCCGCATAAGAAACGTTTAGGAAAGTTATTAAGTGAGCAAATGAATTCAGAAATATATCTCAATTTCTTTTTGATTCTCTGACGAGGAGAACATCGTCAGCTTTTGCATTTGTCCGTTCCCCGGTGGCGCTGTGTCAAATTAGACGCCCCGAAGCACTTTTCGGTTGCGCTTTTTATTAGTCGCACTGGGCCATTGGCAGCGCTCGTTATTAGCGATCCTGGTTATTCCCCTTTGGTCGTCAAATAGTAGGTGGCGCTATTGTCAGTTTAGTCGACCCTACTCTTTCTACAAGTATAGCTTGTATTGTTTGACAAAGAAGCGGGGGGAAAGCGAACACATAAATAAGATTACGCTTTAATAAAAGAAGAAATTCAAAGAAAAAGAAGAAGAAGCCACTTCCATATTAAAAGAAGAAGAAGACGTTTTCATAATAAAAGAAGAAGAAGCTTTTTCGATATTAAAAGAAGAAGAAGCCTTTTAGAAGAAGAAGAAGCCTTTTAAAAGAAGAAGAAGCCTTTTAAAAGAAGAAGAAGCCGTTTCCATAAGAAAAGAAGAAGCTTTTTCCATATTAAAAGAAGAAGAAGCCTTTTAAAAGAAGAAGAAGCCATTTAAAAGAAGAAGAAGCCTTTTCGATTATACATATACATATATTTTCTCTGTATTTTGTCAAGTTCTCAGAATATAGATCCGCATTTTACTATATCCTCTTGGCTATAAAACGCTTTCTTATTTGGAATTCTCAAACAAAGAACCTATCCCCCTGAGATTAAGATATCTGTAGCCGTGGTAAATAACATTTAAGTACGTACCCACAAGGGGCGTAGCATTAGTGGCGACCAACGTTGCGGCTAGCAGAATTGTGACTAAGAAAGCGAAAAAGGAAGAAAGCCAAAATGGAGGAAGAAAATAAAATTGAAGGCGAGAACAGAGAAACTATAATGGAGGAAATGGAAGACAGAAAGGAAATATTAAACTGTTGTGGAAAAGAGGGAAATAAGGAGGAAACTATCCTATGCAGCTCATGCAAAGAAATGAAACATTGGCTATGTGAGAAGATAAGAAGAGAAAAGTACATAGGAATATGTGAAAGAGGAGATTACGTATGCAAAAATTGCAAGGAAGAAAGGATAAATGAAAAGGAAGAGAAGAAAACGGAAAAGGAAGAAGAGAAAATGAAGGAAAAACCAAAGAAGACAGAAGAGGTGAACATGATAGAAATGTTCCAGAAGTTATCGATGCAGATAGAAGAAAATAATAAAAAGAATAGCAGAGAAGCAAAAGAAAATAGCAGAAGATTAGAAAGAGAATTAAAAACACAGATAGAAGAGAATAACAGAGAAGCAAAAGAGAATAATAGAAGACTCGAAGAGAAAATGGAAGAAAATAGCAGAAGATTAGAAAGAAAGTTTGAAGAAAAGATAGATGAAAATAGTAGAAAGTTAGAAGAGAAGTTTGAAGAAAATAATAAAAAGATGGAAGAAAGGCTCGAGGAAAATAGCAGGAAATTGGAAGCTTCGAGGTCCGAAACCCATGAGATGTTCTTGAGATTGAATGAAACCTGTGAAGGAAATAGAAAGTCGTTGGAAAGAAAGATAGAAGAAACAACGTTGTTAATCGAGAGTACAAGTTTAGATACAAATAGAAGAATAGAAGAGGAGGTTTCGAATCTCAGAGAGGAAAATAAACAAAGAAACGAAAATTTGGAGAGAAAGCTGGTTGAAAGTAAATCTCAAATAGAATTAACCGTTTCAAGAATAGAAGAAAACGAAAACAATATAGAATTAGCCGTTTCAAGAACAGAAGAAAATGACAGCAAGACAGAAGTAGATGTTTCCATAATAGAAGAAAAAGAGGAAAGTTCCAATGACGAGCAGGACAGCAAGATAGAAGAAGTAGCTATAAAGTTAAGAGAAGAAACCACTCAGGAACTTAAAGAGGTCAAAGAAGAGGAAGATAAGAAAATAGAAGAAGATGAAAGAGGAATAGCAAGGGATGAAAAATGTAGTTGTGAATGTAATGATGAAGAGATCAATGTCGAAATGAAGATGATAGAAGAAAGTTCCAGTGACGAGTCTCTGACGGAGGAAGAAAATAAGCATAAGCCGAGCAGAAGATGTAAACAAAGAAGAAAGAGAAGTAAAATGAGATTTAGATATATTCACGTAAAGACATGGAAGACGAGGAAGAGAAAGAAACTAAAAATAGAAAGGAACCTGAAGAAAGTTAAGAATACGCTAAAAAGAGTCGACATAGATCAAATGGATTCTGATGCTACTTCGCCAAAGAGAAGGAAGAAGAAGACGAGACGGAAAAGACAAGGAGAGCATGCATTTGATGAAGATGTAGAACATAAGAAGAAGTCTTGGCAGAAACCAGATGGGAAGAAGAGAGAAATGAAAGTAATTTCTTTACTGGAAGAAAGTTGGAAGAGGAGGAAGAAGGATCTTGAGAAGAATAGAAAAGAAAAGAAAAGAAAGAGAAGAAAAGAAGAGGAAGGAAAAGAGAAATAAGATAATAACAAGCAACGAGTATATGAAAGAATCGGAAGAAACAAATATGACTGAATAGCGCAAAGGAAGGAGATGTTATGACTTATTTAGACTGGCAAGCAGACGTTTCTAGAATTAATAAAGTTCTCTGAAAAAGTTCCAGTTTAGCAGAAGAAAAATTCGTGGAATTATTCGTGATCTATTTGAAGGAAGAGAATTTTAGTTCTTTAATGTTAGTTCATGTAAGAAGATATATAGATATGATAGTCATCGTTGGAGGAAAATCTATTCTGCAAGTTATATCTAAAAAAAAATAATGAACGCTAATTTATGTCACCACTCCATTGAACAATGAGACTGATAGTGAAAGATCAAACCTGTAAAAGAAGAGACGCCAAAGAAAGTAATATGGAAAATGGATGTAAACTTTTCAATTGTACGAACAGAAGAGAAAGAAGAGAACAGTTAGGCACAAAAGGAAGTTAATCATGAAGAAAACTCTCAGGAAAAAGGAGAAGACAATATAGAAGATCGAACAGTATCAGTAAAATGAATTCTTTGTAAGCTTAGACGACGAAAAGTCATCGTGTATTTAGAAAAGTGCAAATGAAATGGGTTGTAATCCCAGAAGTTAAAGAAGAATCGGTTGTATTCCGAGAATGGGTTGTAATCCCAGAAGTTAAAGAAGAATCGGTTGTATTCCGAGAAAAGGGTTGTAATCCCAGAAAATAAATATATCTAGATACATGCTGATATGGAATTAAGGCTGATGTGAAGAATCATTGTAGCTGATAAAAACACTTAGATGGTCAACTTAGAGAAGAGAGAGAGCTCTTTGAAACGGAAAAATCTGAGCTAACTGATAATCTGTAGAGAGGTTGCTGAAAGAAGAAAGGGGTGAAACGAAAATTACTATTTTGGCAGGACATCGTCAGGTAAAAACTATCTTGGAGAAATTAGACGAGCAGACTTGCAGGAGATGAACTATTGAAGAATTATATTTTGTATTTAAAAATAACTTAAGATGTCACGAATATTTCCGGAATGTGGTGATAAGATATCTAGAAACGAATATAGAAAGAAGAGAGAAATAGAGAGATGAGGAAAAATGCTGCATGCCAGGAGATATAATTTCACAGTGAAAGTGAAAAGCAATGTACGCTGTAGAAATGAGAACCAATGAGAAAAGTCAAACGAGATGTAGAGAAAGTGGAAAAATTTATCTATTTCCAAAAGATTTTTTCCAATATATAAATTTTTTTCCTCAAGGAGGGGGATATTGTGTCACGTGCGAGTTTCACACGACACAATGAAAGTTGCAAGTAAGAAGTTTCCCGAGAGCGACAACAGATGGCAGCACGCCATATAAAGAGGATCAGAGCTCATTGTAAAAACTTGGAGCGGAGAAGAGGGATTATATATATTATAGTAAATTGAGAAATATATAAAAGAAGAGTTCAAATACTATAATAGAAGTAAATAGAATGATGTATATAGTAATTTGAAAGAATTAAGAATATAGCCGCATAAGAAACGTTTAGGAAAGTTATTAAGTGAGCAAATGAATTCAGAAATATATCTCAATTTCTTTTTGATTCTCTGACGAGGAGAACATCGTCAGCTTTTGCATTTGTCCGTTCCCCGGTGGCGCTGTGTCAAATTAGACGCCCCGAAGCACTTTTCGGTTGCGCTTTTTATTAGTCGCACTGGGCCATTGGCAGCGCTCGTTATTAGCGATCCTGGTTATTCCCCTTTGGTCGTCAAATAGTAGGTGGCGCTATTGTCAGTTTAGTCGACCCTACTCTTTCTACAAGTATAGCTTGTATTGTTTGACAAAGAAGCGGGGGGAAAGCGAACACATAAATAAGATTACGCTTTAATAAAAGAAGAAATTCAAAGAAAAAGAAGAAGAAGCCACTTCCATATTAAAAGAAGAAGAAGACGTTTTCATAATAAAAGAAGAAGAAGCTTTTTCGATATTAAAAGAAGAAGAAGCCTTTTAGAAGAAGAAGAAGCCTTTTAAAAGAAGAAGAAGCCTTTTAAAAGAAGAAGAAGCCGTTTCCATAAGAAAAGAAGAAGCTTTTTCCATATTAAAAGAAGAAGAAGCCTTTTAAAAGAAGAAGAAGCCATTTAAAAGAAGAAGAAGCCTTTTCGATTATACATATACATATATTTTCTCTGTATTTTGTCAAGTTCTCAGAATATAGATCCGCATTTTACTATATCCTCTTGGCTATAAAACGCTTTCTTATTTGGAATTCTCAAACAAAGAACCTATCCCCCTGAGATTAAGATATCTGTAGCCGTGGTAAATAACATTTAAGTACGTACCCACAAGGGGCGTAGCATTGTCGAATGCTTTGCGCGGTTATTGAAATTTTCGTGGGAGGGCAACTTTTCTGTTTCCGTAGGGGACCCCTTCCCCCGAGCTGTCCCCTGAATTCATCACTTCACACCAGGGATCCCAGGTTCGAATCCCGTTCTAGTGTCCTTTGTGAGTGCCAGTTTCATAAAATCATCACTCATCCTCACCTTATTAGCCAACCAATCAATCCAAGTCTTCTACATTAACCAGTTTAACTGTATCATTATTTGTTCATGTCTCTTCCCTTCTCTCTTTTCCGGTTTATCTATTTCTTTACTTCGTCCCCTTCTTCTTTAACTTACGCCACTACCATCCTAAAGTACTTTCAATGCTAAATACGTAGTTTTCCGTTATTTGGGAGGATTCTTTTTAAAAATCGGAAAGATTACAAAATGTATCTTTTCCCCCAATGTTTTCACTTTCTCACATCGCTCTTAAAATTGACTTTATATGGTATTCCCATAAAGCAAGTATTGTGGCTCTTTCAAATCAAAAAGACTGCAGCTGTTGATATATTTTCACTCCATCCTGGCATAAGTTTGCAGAGAAGCATCTGTGATGGTCGTGATACACATTTGCACTTCACCTATCTAATTTGAAATGGAATGCATCTTCAATAACCAGTGTATTATATTCGTTTATTAAAACTGAAAAGAAATTACATATTTTCTAGCTTTCCACACTCAAAAGAAAGGACAATACTGCGGCGGGATGCATACATTTTACAACAAATTATCCATCACCAGATGATTAACTCTACTTTTAGCACTGAGAGGTTCAAGAATTGATACAAAAAGCCAAGAAGCAGTTGTCAAACAGAATCATTGCAATGTTATTAATTAAAACACACAGGATGTGGAATTGAAATATAGATGGACAATTTACCTGGTAATATTTATGCATCCCACTGTACACTCGCCTCAGTAGTACTGCAATTCACTTCTTTATACATAATTTTTGTCCGATGTTTGTCGAACTGCAACTTGGACAAAAATGTTGTGGAAAGAAAAAAATTGCTGTACTAACTGAGGCGAGTGTTCAGTGGGATGCATAAGTATTGCCCTGCAAATTGTTTATGATATGACTATTTTTATTAATTTTTCTCTTACAACCTACGTGTTTCTAAGGAATAGACTTGTTCACTCAACGCACTTAGTACTCCTTCAGTTTGTTTCTTTATACAGCATATTTGCAGAAGATACAATTAAACCTACAAGTGTATCAATATACGCTGTATGAAACATACCTTATTACTAACTTCGCTGACCTTACTATGCTGGTGCAGAAGTTGTCAGAAGCATGTATGTGTCGTGTTTCAATTCTTGAAGATTCACTGTACAGTTAGATCCATGAGTATTACCGTGCAAATTGTCCATGACTATTTTATTAATTTTTCTTACATCCCATGTGTTTCTAAGCGAATGATTTTTATGTATGTTGGTGCAGAAGTTGTCAACAGCTTGTTTTGAGTTTTCTTTTAATTCTTGAAGCTCTTATTGTGTCAAATAAAGTGCACGAACATGGTGATGGACAATTTGCACGGTAATACTCCTGGATTCCACTGTGCAAACAAAGAGAATAAACATGGTGATGGACAATTTGATTGGTAATACTTATGCATCCCATTATAGTACACCCAACGGCGAAAATAACAGTAGGCGAATTGTCCACCACCATTTTCATTCGGTCTGCATTACACAAATGTGATGACAATGAATTGAAATAATGACGTCAATAAGCAGAGATCAATGGCTGCTTCGAACCAATATAGTTCCATTCCTTAAAACAACAATGAAAATAGCGGTGGACAATTTGCCTACCATTATCTTTGCAGTTGACGCTGAGTATTTATTCAGGAAGTCGATGATCCACTACAACACTGAATCACAATATTCCTCTACCATGTTTTCACATTGACCGGTTCTGTGCTTGAGTGACTTTCCTTGTATGTACCATTATTAACCATCTGCAATATTTATTGTGCCATATGTATTCGGTCAAGTCTAAACTTCCCATCTACGCCCAAGTGTTATCTTTGTTACCATCGGCTGTTGGGAAGAACAACACTGCTCATGCACCGTAAAGGCACTTTCCAGAGGCGGAACTGAACATTCCAAGTGCCGGGAGCAGAAATGCAGCCATGCATTCAGTTAAATACGCGTATAACTTAGTAAGCCCCACACGGTGGCTACAATTAAAGTTGACCTACAGAGTCCTCTGGAGCCCATTCGAAGCAACGGATTGCGATGAAACTTGGTATAGATGCTACTGAAACCATGGAGAAGCGAATGCCGATTAACAAATAATAGTTTCAATTTTCACCACCAGGTGGCACTGAGGCGCTGCAGAAACAATAAATAGTAATTTTATATGATGTCGGTATTATAGGCGTGTGCGACCCTCTGATTAAGAGAGGCAAAAGCATTGATGACAGTTCAGTCGGAGAAAGAAAAACCTTCTTCCATGTCACTGTTTTATTGTTTTCATGGGAACGCATGTATATTCATTGTTGTATATCCAGTTCTGTATCAGTTCTAGCTATGTATTGGATATCCAGTTTTGGACAAGATCTAAGCCCCGCGACAGGATAACTTTGCAGCAACTTTTCGCATACATAGACCCAAACGTGCGCGCAGAATATAGTTCCGCTGCAATACTGCGGATTTTCTCACTGTCTGTGATATGAACAGCTCAGCGGTTAGGGCGAGACTGGGACGGGGATGCTGAGTGTCGTTCTCGAGTGGATTGATACACAAAATCTGCTGCAAACTTAACCTGTCGCGGGGCTTAGATATGTATTGGATATCCAGAATTGGATGGTTTTTGGATATCCAATTTTGGTCAAGATCTAGATATGTTTTTGATATCCAAAATTGGATGTGTTTTGGATATCCCGTTTTGGACAAGATCTAGATATGTTTTGGATACCCAGAATTGGATATCCCGTTTTGGACAAGATCTGGAGATGTATTGGATATTTGGAATTGGACAATGTTTCTGACTGCCAGTTCTATACATGTTTGGGCTATGTATCATATATCTAGAATTGGTCGAGTTTCATGTATCCAATTCTGGATATCCCATAGACGTCCAATTTATATCCAGAATTGGATATCCATAAATGGATGCATATACATAATATCCATGGATCTGATCTGGACATTGTGGATATCCCTTGGAGATTTATGTTGTATGGGTAGTATGTGTCCTGACCCACCCAAAATCACTCTATTAGAAGAATTCCAGCTTCCGTGGCACAAAAGTTCTCTGTTCCCCTCCCCTTTTATTTCCCTTCTCTGTGGTTCAGACTAATTTACAACTAAACATGATCTCGTAGAGTAGATTCAAAACAACTGCACATAATTTATTCATTTCCTATGTGTGACCAATTTATTCTGCGACCACATAGGTGGAACACAACTAGGCTAACGAATAAAATGCATGAATCTAAACAAAAAGTAATTTGCTGGAGAACGAAGTGAGAATCCAATTACATAGTAAATAAACCCGCCGTAGTTGCTTGGAACTTTCGTCGGCTTGAAAGTAATTTATTTTCTAAAGAGAATAATATTGTTTAATAAAGGTAATATGATTTCTCTACACTAAATTTCTAAGTTAGAGTATTAGGAGGGGCAACTGTCCCCCGTGCGCTCGCCTATGGTCGGTACAGCAGTGTCCAGTACGCGCCCCATCAACGTGAATGGGCCGACTCCCGTGGCGGAGTGGTTAGCACTTCGCGCTACGACGCTAGCGGTCCCGTGTCTATTCATCATATCATCACTCATCCGTAAATTAGCCAAAAGTTGCATAAGAAGCGAATTAAAATAAAGCAAATGAATGAATCAATCAATCAATCAAAAGTCAACGTGAATTAAGCTTTGGAAGCATAAGACAGCGTTACCAATGCTCTTACGAAGTATGTGTTCACTGTCCACTAGATTTCAGAGCCACATTTCAACCTGGTGGTGAAAATTTGAACTATTTTTTTGTCAGCATTCGCTTCACCATGGTTTCCGTAGCCTCTCTACGAAGTTTCATCAAAATTCGTTTGTTCGAATGGGCTCCACCCTGGTACGTACCATGTGAGCACGCATGGCAGTCAGACACCCTCACACACACACACACATACATGTGACTCACAGCTAGTACACGCGCTAGGACCCCAGGGGTCCCTGCTTCGAATCGCGGCCTGTGAATGGGTGTTCTTTGTGAGTTTCCCTTCATCGATTTAATCATATCATCACTCAACTCCATATTCGCGATTAGCCAAAGTGGAAGTAAAGCGAAGTAAAATACACTAAATCAATCAATCATTATGTAATATGCGCGTGTGCACGTGTACAAAAATGTTAATATAAATGTTAATGAACAATTTAATTCATAAGCCAATAACACGTGCAGGTGTGTTCGCACGAAAAACCCTAAAGGTGCGATATCACACAATAGCGTCAGTCAGAAATTTCAGCAAACATTTCTAATTTGTACTCTGATGCCCAATAAACTCTTGTGAAACGTAAAACACGATGTGAATATCCCATATGATTTTAATTCTACTTTCGAATTATTCTTTAGTTGCAAGATGCTAATGAAAATACAACGTGAGTTTTCAGAATACAACTTACCTTACTATCTTGCGTCCTCACGTTTGTAAAAACATAGAAACAATACACACTAAATAACGAACCATCCGCTAGGGTCGCTAGTTGCAGTCTTAGTTTTAATCACAGGCTATTTCACGTTAGAAATGAATTCACCATTTAACAGCTGGATTACACTTTCACTCACTTTCACTACCCACTCCATTTCTGTGAACAGATAATTATGTAAAAAGCTCCATGACTTAATGCAAACGAAATACAAGAGATCGCATTAAAAAAGGACACTTAAACGGAACATATACACACACTGTTCCAGCTCTGTTCGTTTCTGTGGATATATATACGCATAATTTGACTTACCTGAGAAGGCAGTACAGCAAAAAACAATTGAATGACGATCACAAACCACAAAGGACGTGATGAAACCAAGTTGATCCGATTCGGTTGGCTTCCCGGACACTTAGAAAGCGAACAGAATTTCACGCGGTGGTAGAAAATCCCGGGCTGAGGGGAAGTAGTATCTTTTCTGTTGACCAAGTGAGTTGAAGCTTCCAGCAGGAAAGAGATTGTTCGGTGAACTCAGTAGCTTGATTGAAACTGCCACAGTACCAGGAACAAGATTCCTTAACGAATCTCAGGTTGCGAATCAGAAGAAAGAACATATTTGGCCTTTCCATGATTGTTCGAGAAGGTTGAGCGTGATAATGAGAAAGAATGCCAGTAGATCTGTATTTCTGTATAATACTTTCTTGAAGATAATATTTTTATATTACAGATGTTGCATTAACCCTAGCTTACCCGTGCCATACGAAACACTTACTTACTTGAGATTTTGTTTGAATCATTGCTTCTCTTGTTGATTATATACGTGCAGTTACTTATTAATTATAATAAATACAAAAATTACCACCATTAAAAAGAAATAATAACCAATTATTGCATGAGTGTCACACATTTTTTACCATTCACTTAAACTCACAAAAAAACAATAGTTTATCATTAATGTTTTTTTGTTTATTGAGAGGTAGTTGTTTATTAATTATAGTAATTACAAAAATTACCATCATTACCAACCAATTGTACACTCTCACTGGCAATAGTGTCTCGAATGACACGCATTCAAAGATGGCGCCTGATAGGTCCACCTAGTGCATTTTGCCTCCTATTTACATTACATTTTTTATGTCTTTGTGAACAAAAGTAATACAGAAATATTAAGAATACCCTAGGAAACAATGTAATATATTTTAAATATTTTATAAACATTTTCAGTTGAAAAATCGCAATAATAGAGGTGGTGGGCCTGACAGCCCCCCCCCCCCCCCGGGTAAGCTAGGGTTAACAAGTAGTTTTAACTATACTATAAATGGAACAGTACTTGGCTCTGGAATCGAGATGTTCCCCTGAAATTTGTTATTATTGTTTGTACAACAGTTTTTATTAACACATATTTTATGGTGGAAATATTTTAATTGACATTTTTTTATGTTCAAAATACCAAATTAATTTAATATTGTTGGCCTGAGGAAACTACAATATTTAATTAGATTGAGTGGTTGACAACTAATTTGTTCGGGGTTGGAATCCCGCTGCGGACATGGATGTTTGTGTTCGTATGTCCTGAATAAATTGAATGAAAGAGAGAATTAAGATAGTTTGATACGATTGAAAATATGAGTGGTTAGTACAGTGCTCTAAAACGCCAGTGGTCCTGGGTTCGAATTTCGGCCTGGGTATGGCTGTTCTTAATAAATGTCCCTTCATTACTAATCATCATCTTTGCGATTAGCCAAAAGTGGCAGAGAAGCGAAGTAAAATAAACCAAATCAATAAATTAAACCTAATTTTATATTCGAACTATTACTCTTCATGATTATGCCATGCAATAATATTTAATTTCAACGATGCATATTAATTAATGCATAAAACGTAAAAATAATAGAAAGGTATTTACGAGTAAAATTGGGATGGGGGCGTTGACTTTTAAACAAGAGACTATTTCAAAAATGCTTAATTCTAGTTTTAGTGCTAAGTTTCTCTGCGCATTGAATAATTTTCTGACAAATACGTTGTTGAGCAGGCAGTGAGTAGCACAAACAAGGGTTAATTATTGTGGTTCAAAAGTAATGTTTAAGTAGTCTGATTGTTGAAACGTTTATATAAACTTCGTGTTATTTAAAGTCTATTTTCTGCTACTTTTCGCTAATTGTGACAATGAGAATGAATGATGATTATACTCGCAAAAGCACCCCATGCATGTCGGGACTGAAATCCGTAACTTCGGTGGCGAGAGCAAAATTCGATCACTTAAAACTCTTTACCATCCACCTGACGATATATTTTAGTATTAAATATTCAATATTATTCTACTTAACTAGAGTTTAAATTCCTGGGCAAGGCTTTGATGTTTCATTGTGTTTGTATCACCTTCTATTTAAATTCATCATTCATCATAAATGAAATGAAAATAGAAATAAAGATGTGTATAGTATGTGTTGCTTCAGGTCCTCTTTGAAAAAGAGGCTAACTACCAGTTCATTTTTCTCACTGTAATAAAGAAACTTATAACTGAATAATATACTTCTACAAAAACGTTTATTTCGTAAATATACACAAGTAACAAAATTTGAATCGCATAGTATCAGTCTGGATATTAAATATACTATCAATTGTTGTACCAGAATAAGTAAAAATAATATACAATATTTACGTATTCTACTTCACAAAACATTTAAAGTACAGGTAATCAAATTAAATTATTTTTATCCCCAAATTAATTAAGAATATTAGTATACCATAATACCGAGTTTAGCTCTCTATATTACTACTGCAAAGTTATTTGCATAAATATGTCTTTCTATCTCTAATAAGCTGAGTCTTAGACACCAAAATTAGAAATTGCTGGCCGGAACGATTCTTAACCAATAATAACCAAATTTAACTTTGTATTCTGCTATGGTAAGTTAACATATGTCTTGATAATCGACCATCTTAGAATATTAAGAAAATATACAGGAATATGCTGGTTTAAAGTTAATGTGTACAAGAATACACAATGCACATTAGTGAAATGTGCAGTGATCAGAATGAAATGTCACACTTGTAAATTGATAAGCACCATACGACCAAAGAACTAGTAACAAGAGAAAATTGCTGGCAAAATTATGTAAAATTGAGTTTGGATTATTCCTTCTATAGAAACTGTCGAGTTGTGTTGTTCTATAGAAACAACCAATTGAATTGCAACTGCAATGACTGTGATTTTTATACACCATGACATTCATACCCTCATTTTTCACGCTTTATAAACACGATTACTAATTATTTACCTTCATTAAGAATTATGAAAGATATATACTGCATGAAGGAATTGGAAATATAACTTAAAAGTCAATTGTTTCTATTGCAAATATGCTATACAATAAAACGGAAGTACTATTAACGTATGAATCTAAGGCAAACAGATAAATGAAAATGATAATGCTTACTAACAATGTAGAATTGCTTATCAACTGCTTACTCAGGTAGTACGTACAGAGCAGTAGCAACGTTTTAATGGTGTCCTTTCTGCTTCATATTCACTCTTTGTATGTTACCTCAGTTAATGGTATCAATGCCTTAATAATTTTTCAAGTATTTATTTTTAAATAAAACGATTTTAACTTTTAGAAAAGTGGCAATCCAGAAGCTATTTGATTCTTTTTAAAGTATGAAAATCTTTTGTGTTGAAATTTATACATAAATAGTGTAATAATAGGCAGATATGTTGATTATGGAACTGTAGAATCGAAATATTATGTCGTTGAACCTGGATATTCGGGAATATTATCTTGTTTATAATTCTACACAGTGTCTGATGGGGACATCTATAATGAAAAGATATAATGTTCAGTTGTGGGAATCATAGAATTTGTACTGTGAATTGGCATACAAGATATTTAATGTCCAACATGAACAGTTGGGAGAGTATTTCGAAATTAACGATGATGTACGTTGAACCAAATCAGTTAAAGGAAGGAAATTATACTCTTTTGCAAATAAACAGGGGCGGAATTTATCATTTTTAGGTATTTAAACATTATGTGGTGTAAGATTTACCTTCGTAAACATACTTTTCGTGATGTTGTTGCTTGAACACTATTGAGGCATTTCGTTGTAGACAAAGTATGTAGGCAAAAGAAGGATACAAGTCTTATGAAAACCTGACTCAGCATGATTTATGAACAATTCAAAATAAGTAGACTGTTTGAGCTACTCAGCACACATCCCACGGCGACCTATTTGTGCAATTGGCACCATCAGCACCCTGAAATTCACATCTGTGTTGTTGATAGTACCCAGGATGTAACTCTGCAAGCGTGAACTCAGGACCCAGAGGTTCTGATCCCCATCTGTCTTCAATCCGCTCGGGAACTGAAGAGCTACGTCATCCTTGTGAACCTCCTTGATGTACTTGGATTGGTGGGGTTGGTTGACGTTCCAACAAGCGATTGCGTTCCGATCCAACAGACCAAAGAACATGACTCCGTTGCTGTCAATTGCAGAACCTGAGGATTGTGATGGTCTATGCTCGGATACTTCAAACTCCTGGTACTTTGAGTTCGCAATAGACTCGTTCTGCAGCAGGGAGACTTTTACCCATGATTCCCTCAAGCTGGCCAGGCTGTGGAAGAACAGAACCCGGTCGCCATCTTTAACTGGAGACAGAGCTAGACCTGTTACTCCATCCATTACTAGAATGGTTTCGCTGTTGATCGTCAGCAACCCGTGTAGAGGATAAGGATAGAAATAGTTACTGTTCACCCTCCACGAGGTGTCTCTCCTGTAGTCATACACCAGAAGACCGAATCCCGCATGATCAGCAATGTATGCGAAAGCATCCTCGGTGTCATTGCGTAGGTCGACAACTATAGTCGACAAGATAGACCGTCCAGGAGTGTAGTTGGACTCTGGTATCTTGTAGCGCCTCAATATCCTATCCCTATTTAGGTCAAAGATGAGCAGATGGGCTGGGCACAACTGCTGCTGGTGGTTCAAGACGTTCACCACCCCGCTGTCCGGAACCCACAACCGCCCTGCTGAATCTACCTTCACCCTGAAGACTGACGTTACACCCTTGCAGTTACCTTCCCTGTTGTATGTCCAGCTGGGATAAGGATCCAGCTTCGGTGCCGCCGATTTGGACCCAGTGTTGAGAGGTACCGTTGCGAGAGTAGCTGGGATACCATTCTTCAAGCGTGGCAGTGCTAGGATCATGCGGTTCTTCCAAACGTCCACGTCCAGAGGAACGCTGTTTCCTGGGATGAAGGCCTTGGTTCCTTCCGCTGTCCTCCTGGAAGAGAGTCCTCTGTAGGAAAAGTCCATGATTCTCCATCCGTATAGTTCTTGGAAGGGATCTCCAGCTGATGCAAACGTCTGGAACAAGATCAGCGGAACCAGAAGTCCGAGGCTCTTCTGTGAATTCATGCCTGGAGAAGAAAATCATCCCACAAATCAACCAATTGACTAAATAATAAGGAACAGGTTAAGATAGACTTTCCAAAAGCATTTGAACAATTAAGTGCCACAGTGGGTTGGGTCTCTGAAGTAACGTGACTAATTACATGTTTGTTTTTTAAGTTACGTTTCCTCTAGGGCTCAGCCGATACCACTTGGAACCAATACCGATACTATACTCTTACCGATACCTATACTCTTACCGATACCGATACTCTTACCGATACCTAGGGAGACAAATTTATGGTAAATAAAAACTGAGGAGAGCGGTAAATAAAATGTTAGATCAGCGGTATATACCAGCGGTGGAAAGAAAAAAATTGGCACACACGTTTTCATCATGAGAGGAAACAACATACAAAAGAGCTATAAATTGATAAACTACTTAATTTTTATGTACTGTACACATACACAAGTACTCAGCTGTCCAACCAAAAAGAAAACATCAACACAAAATCACTTCATTTCTAAATTGCATATTCGGGGGAAGAAAGGAATGCAGCTGCACAGGGAGCGAAGTTTTCGAACTAACATTATGTGCATGGGAAATCCCAATTTGCAGCGTCTTCCTGATGTGATCGAAGATAAAACGTTCTTCAGCTGCAAGTGGTAGGAAACTTTAGGCAAACGTTTCGTTACAAATGGACAGTTTGCGCGCACAACATCGATTGCCTGTTTTTGCGTGTTCGGTTATTTCGCGAAGAAGCGTTCATTTCGTGGAAAAGCACACATTTCGCATTACTTCGCGAATAAAACTCATGCATATTTCATCATTGGGGGTGTAGTTACGTGCAGAATGTTCAAAATTGCATCTTTTTTTTCACATTTCGCGCATCGCGAAAATTAAATGTCCCTACCGATACCTATACTCCGTATCAATCCCTAAGATTAATAAGTTAAGGCAACACATCAATCATGGACATTAATATTTTAATTACGGTTGTATATTTTATTTAAATTTTCCTTATTTATTTTCAAAGAGTTATGGCAATTATTTAATCAATTTATTTTAATCTTATTTTATCTTGATGAGGCAATTTAATTTAATTTAATTTTAAGAAAAGGCAATGGAATGAGTTTGGTCTTGTGTGCATACCAGAATTAAATAAACCTATCCTACGCAGTTTCCTTTCATTCTTATAATTTTCCTTTTATTTTAACCTAACCTATCTATACGGAACGACGTGGACGAGCAATGCCTACAAAAATCATGGGCATTTTTTATGAAGAACGTCCGCAGATGCAGTCAATTACCATACGGGAGACTCGTCACCAACAATTTGAAGGAGGCATGCAGACATTTTTACTACAAGTGTACTACATTTTTACCAGGAAGGCTGTATTCAACCAGGAATTTTCCAGTTTAGTGGATTTTAGACTATCAACGACACCTAGTGAAGGAACCAGATAAAATTTCCCTCCACACTGTTTCCAGTTGGGACAACTTTTTCCCATCTCCCAAGTTCTACGGGTAATTTATTACACCCTTTACATTGCCCCAAATTAAGTCAAGACGACAAGCAATACAAAGAAGAAGGGAAGTAGAGAGAACATATATTCCACAAGCAGCAGTTTTGGTCACAACAATAATTACAGAATTGTTGTTCAAATTGTGCTACAGTGTTTTTCCCACACATACACATGCAAGCTCATATCATGTGTATTTATGTGGATATTTAACATGCATTATAGGAAAGACTATTTTTCCATAGCCATTCTTCCCATGCTCAGTTTCGTACCATGCATGCTAGCCAGGTTTTACATGCATTATAGTTCACATCATACTACAAGGAGGCGACAAGCGCCAGTTGTGTCAATTAACCAGCGCTAGCAACAACTAGTGTATATTTCTTTTTAAGAAGAAATTTTCACAACGGATAACCAACCGTACATGCAAGCAATAACAAGCATAACTACAGCACTTTCGAACATTTCAAGAAGTATGCTTTAGTGCCAATGTTTTATGCAAATGTTTCTTCCAAGCAGTTAATTTTGTTTCACCAACATGGAACATAGTAAGCAACACACTTGTACACCGGACATTTTCTGATGTTTACAATCAGAGTAGACAGTTTTGGACGCTTGCAAGATTTTTTTCTTTGTGCAGTTACACATCAGTATTTACAAGGTTATGTAAATACAAAGCTATATATACACTACAGTGTACATAACAACATAGGCAAGGAAATCGAAAGTTATATTTAGGTTTTTTTTTGTTTTTTTTGCTTGCGACAGTTATTCAGTGTAATTAATTGTGTGCATCGAATATTTTATAATCATACATCGGAATACGCAAGATAGCCAGTGACAGTTCATATATTTGAGGAAGCTTATTTGGCTTGCAACGAAGGGAAGATTTGATATAAACGGTGCATACCAATGTTTTCCTTTTGTTTGGTCATGAGTGAAGTGGCTATACATTCAGCAAAACGTATTACATTTTGGTGTACCCAGACTTTTTACATGCAGAAACAATGAGATGTGTATATAGTGAGAATGTTACAGTGAACACTTGTGTTTACATGCTTATTTACGATTTCGCTCACATATGTGACAATCCAAGTTTTTGTGTACTTACTTATAAACCTTTTTTAGTTTTCACAAGTTATTTGAAGGGTCCACGTAGGGTTCCAATGTACAGAAACATTGTGAACTATGGTTTTCCTTACGAAGGCACTTCGGCCATTTGCTTGGCGATGGACCACAGAATAATGACCGTGCGCTCATGACTCTTAGGAATGAGCTATTCTACATCAACAGACTTACGCACGCACATTTTTGTTACATCACGAGTTATATCATTTAATGACATGAACTTTTGTAATTACTAGTCATATAATGATGCATAATGTTGTTTTTATATCATATCGACGTGCGTATTTGTTGTTATCAATTGTGATGTTTTAGGGAATGGAATATATTTTTTTCTTTTTTTGGGGGTTAGGAAAACAAGAGAAAGCTATGTTTTGTTGGTTTTATATTTTTTATGTTTGGTTTTTTTAAAGAAAATATATGGAATTGGCGAACCTGGGTCATGTCAAGCTTTGCGATTTGACTTTTAAATTTTCAACATAGAAAATTTTCTCCACGGCGGCAGAACGTATCAATCCCTAAGATTATATGTTTATTTTATTAAGTCTCTCTGAATGCTTCACGTTGACCAGGGCATTCACTTGTTTTTCTCAGTTGTCTCAGCCTCTGAGGCACCTCCTGAGCATTCAGGAAACAGGTAGTTTCTTCTGCCTATGGAGTCGGCGGTTTGCATAGTGGCAATTAAAAAACACGATTCGGCATAGAGGAAGAGCTCGATGGCCTAGTGATATAGAGGTGAGACAAGCTGAGAGGGGACTGACTTTTGGGATTGGAGTTGAGAGAAGAGGTGGTTAGCAGAGCAGTAGGTCAGAAGTGGAACGACGCTCTGGTCGACAAATTGGAGAAGCTAACAGAGGACTTCGCATATTCTATTCAGCCTAATACTTCAGATAGACAGGTAATTATCCTAACACCCAGCCATGATTCAGGTTCAACGGTTCACAAAACCCAACGAGTGACCATTGTCTTTTCTGCAGTTTAGTTCCTTAGTGTGATTTTGTACCTTTCGCATTGCCAAGCGTTAACTCGTCATGCCAATGACGAGTGGTCTCATCAGAGGATGAATGATGAGTAACTTACATCACCCAGCAATTAATTGCACACACACTGGTTTAGATCCCTTCATTCTTTAGAATGACACGACTCTTACCGATACCCTTACCGATACCGATGGTTGAAAATTGTAACAATTCAAAGTTGTAAAGAAAATAATGATTAGTATAAGTGGGTGAGTAATACACCCGAGTTATAAGCATCAATTTATTACAGTTTTTCCTTTTTATGTAATCACAGAACACGATATTTAATTCAATAAAGTAAAAGTAAAGCAAAGTGCTCCACTGTGTGGAGCTAGGGCCCCACACTTTCTTGATCACGGCCGAAGGTGGTGGGGATGCCCATTCCAAGGCCGCCTACAGGATTTTCTTTCTCCGGGGGACATAGTAATATTTCATATCTTGCCCTTCAGTTATCAAAACTTGTATTGTTGTTGTTATTATTATTACTATTATTGTTATTATAATAGTGCATTATTCCTTTAATCCACAAGGCTTTTCGACATGGAAATCTTTGATGGCTGGACCATTAATGGACACGAATAATTGATTGATAGATTTGGTTTATTTTACTTCGTTTTTCTGCCACACTGGCGTCTTAGCGCGATATGCTGGACACGAATGATTTTTCTGTTGTGTGTTCCATAGTTCAGAAATGGTATACCACATGCTTTCAATTCTATTTTCTTTGAGGAGGATAAAAACATCCCTTGCAAAGATAAAAATATAATTTTCTTTTGCAGGGGATAAAATGTTTTGTGGGGGGGGGGGGAAATCACCGGCATCCTCCCCCGTTAATTCACACACTGGTTCAATATATGCTACAACCAGTGATGTGCCGTAGACTATAAGTTTACGTCTACATGCGTTGTTTACACGTAATCTACGCGTAGATTACATTGGGTTGTAGTTTACATAGACTACGTAGACAATCTAAAGTGCATTAAAATTAATTTTCAAGGGTTTCATGAAAGGAAAGTGACATTTTTAACTGTATTGGTTCGTAAAGAAATGAAAAGAATCCTATTTACAACAAAATTTCTCTTCTCTTCTATTATCAACTATGGAGGAAGATAAATAGTATGCAAAAACAACAACAGATGGCAGTCGTGAGGCAAGAGTGGTCTTTTTCCCATAAAACACTAGAATATTTCATATATTAGGTTATTTCCTAGGTGAGAAATTGTTCAAATTTGGAAGAAAGAGTATGAAAAGTTCTCCTCAGACATCAGCAACTGATACGCAGCATAATTTTCTTCTAATTCCACGGCGCCCTTTGCCAAGTTATCACCTTTCGCCATGTTGTTTACATAGATTACGTAATCTACGTGTATAAAATAGTCTACGTGTAGAATGTAGACCATCGTTGTTTACTCGTAGACGCACATCACTGGCTACAACCGTAATAGTGATGAACTTCTTATTTGATTTTATTTACCACACATTATATGTAAGCTCTCAACCTTCCACTTATTGTTAAAAAGCTAATGCAGTAGCTGCCAGACAGCTAAAATTTTAAATTTCGGAATTGGTTCATTGTAACCTCGATATGAATGTGAAAAAATAAATATTGTAAGCTCCCGAAAATGTAAATTGATTCAGGCATTAGTTCTGCAATTTGCAAATAAACAGGCCAATCAGGAGCAAGGAACAACCCAATTGCATATTTGAACCTGATTTCAACAGCCATGTATAGCATTTCCATTGTTTCTTTGTTGATATGAAGATCCTAGAAGAAGCATATTTTCGAGGCATTAAAATATTTCGAAACGGACAGCCAAAATATTAATATTATTAGTGTAATTGTTATAGATCTACGTTTATTATTTTCCTTCATAGATGGCGACATAATTTTGAATTTTTTTCTTGATAAAGAAAAGTGTGGAAGGCTGGAATGTTGTTTGACCGTATAAAGGATTTAATAAGCATATAATGAGTTCTAAAACAATCTAAAAAGGAAAATATATTTGGATGAATGTAATTTACAGCGACAGTACTTGTTGAATCTAACAGTAGAAAGAAATTTATATAGCACATTAACCATTTCATATGCAAAGACAGAGGTGGCATTTATGAATGATTCAATTTCTCAGCAAAATCCTCATGCGAAACATTCCTGCCTATATAATTATGTGTATATTCATGCAATCCATGTCGGAAAGAACGTATTACCCAATCAGTAGCGATGCCATAAGAAAATCGGCAGTCAGTTTTTAAAATACCCCTAAATATTATACAAGAATACTTTTGTGGGTTAAAAGAGCATTTATTTATCTAGTTTCACATGTTAACAGGTGAGGAAAAGGGGGGGGGGCAATGACCAGGGATGCTAGTGTCCCCATTGTGTCTTGCGTCACCATTTTATCTTTATCTCAGATTAGCTGTGTTCTTTCGTTATGAAATGAGTTCGTAACTGCATTACAAGACGCATAGTTTTGATTTCGGTAATAAACTGCACACGTTATCAACATCACTTCGCTAATGCGTGGGACAAAACAGGACGTGTCTCACTCACGTTGTTCACCGGAAGGATAATATCGAGTCGGACCGTGTAGTCCCGTTTCGCCTAATCCCTTCGCCTAATTGCTTATAAGCACAATATTATGTGCTTTTTGACCTGGCCGCCATTTTAGGCGAAAGGGATATCCCCTTTAGGTTAGGTGCATATTTATACTTTGTGTATACATATGTACATATCTAATAGATTGATCAACACCTGGCAATTTGGCTCATGTGACCGTTCGTAATTACCGACACATATGGACGTTCGGAAGGGGGGCAACGGGGGCCACGCCCCCCTGGAAAATTTTATGTCCACCTTAAAATTATATATTTCACACACAATTTCATTTCAGCCACAGTAATTTATGGTATTATAAATACGTTGAAGGAACATGATAATTTCAGACTGCAATAGTGTTTCTTGAGGGGGCATCACTATTATGTGGAAAAATATGCTTGCTTTTCTCCCCCTGGAAAAAAAATACCTTGCTTGCCACTCCCTGAAAAAAAATCCTGCGGACGTCAATGCCGGCACATGCTCAGAATTGTTTGGTTGTTTTCGTTGATCACGTCGAAGTTTCCCTTACTTGCAATATTTTCCCTTCCAATCGGTTTAGGCGAAATGGAATTATGTGAAACGGGATAGCTATCCCATCTCGCCTAAAATGGTTGACAGCTGACAGAACTGATTGACAGGCGTCGATAAGTTATTAGGCGAAATGGAATGCGATCCAGTCGTGTGGGGGGAGAAGAAAGACGGGGGTTGGCTACCTTGAACTATTTGCTAGTAAAGGGAACCGAACGACACACTGGAAAGGCTGGTGTTAAAGCCTGGAGGTATCCACAAATCATTTTCGTTAGCATTTAACCTCAGTGGTGTTAAAATAACGCAGATAAAATGTTCTAATCAACACCACTGGGGTACAACGTTGGCTGAAATGTGGTGTTTTTACAGTGCGCATCATTTTATAAGCCTCTAATTCCGAACAACTTTTATACGGAAGCCTTTTTTTTGTGTGTGGGGGGTTTGGTAACATTTTGCAAATGGATGCCCAAAAATTATATGAATATTTCAGGGTAAAGTATGGATCCTGATAGTTTTTCTTTTATTGTTAATTCTTGTTATTGAACCTCTCGGTCGACCTCATTTCCTTCTGGAAATTAACATCGTTCATTTCAAGCCACACAAGAGCAGAATCTTGTTAATTTTATTGTTAAAATAAAGTTCAGCTAGTTGGTATTAGAACACAGTAACCAAAATAAAGACTGCGTTGGATCGGAAAAAAAAATTAGTGTAAAATACAAGAGCCAGGTTATATATTAATATTTTACTACCGAAACCAAAGAATAAATGGTTCGACAGTTTCCAAGGTTTCGAAACTTAGTGTTTTATGTGTGCAAATCAATACAATTTTTTATTAGTTTATAATAGTTATTATTGTATAACAAAAATTGTTTAATAACAATCATAGTCATTATTGTTTTATTGAAGTTTTATAAAACCGCCTGAGCCATGGGCGTATATATAGTTCACGTAAAGGAGGGGAGGTCAACTTTTGGTATGATTAGGGTTGCTATATTTCATATGTGAAATATCCATTATCATATTGTTTACACTTCTTAAAAAAACAACAAAAGAAATCCACTTCGAAGTATATAATTAATCTTGCAATTCCTTTCGGTGCCATAATGAACTAAGCTGCTATCTCACAATGTCGAAATTTTATTTGAGAACTGCGGACTGAATAGTGCGGACACGCAAGCAGTAAACAGCTTACTATGCAATGGAAGAGATTTGCAACTGAAATTCAGTGCTGCTAGCAGACAGCGGCGCTATCGTCAAGTCAAATATCTTTGCAGCATCTTCATGTAACTCGATAACTCTTGTATTATCGAGAGGGAGCAGTTCAATGTACAGTTAGATTGTTTAGTAAAGTGAGCATTTTAATATTACGCATTTAAATATACTAATTAAGGCTCAGGAAAGTATAGTCTTAATAATTTCTTCTTTCCCACCCGATTCCAGGACATTTGTGCACCTCGAAGAAATTATTCGGGACACCAGCACAAATGATATCTTTCTGGGATTGTCCCGGAAAATTCGGGACTTATAGCAGGCCTAGTTATGATCAGGCTATCAAAATCCCATTTATCAACCAGGCCATTCAACATTTTGAAACACTGTTCCAATAAATGAACTAGAACCATTTCACATCTTTGGAATAAGTTGTTGCAATTTTGCAATGTGTTGACTGTGTACACAGAAACGTAAAATTCCCAAAGTAAGAGTCGTCCATTAATACAATTCCATGTCACGCTACTTAGTGTTGATATTTTTCTGTCTATCTTGTGTCAAACAACTTGAGAATGTTACGGTATTTCCCTAGTTTTCTTGCACTGCGTTCTTAAAAACCAAATTCATTTAAGACGACTCTAGGGAGAAAAAAATTTAACTGACTGGACAGTCCCAATGCAGTTTCTTAAACGTAGATATTCCGAAACTTATCAGGAAATTGCAGACATTTGGTCTGCAGTCCCATCTGGTGTGTGGAATTACGTAATTTCCTTCCCATCCGTATCCCGTCCTATACGTCTATAATTTAGAAGAAGAAATTTTTATGAACAAGAGGATAGTACAAATAATCTGGTAATTTTACTGAACCAAAGAGGGGGGGGGACCCCTCCCGATCTACAAAATATTCTGGAGACGCCCATGTAAACCGGATCTATCCCTGAAAACTGACAGCGTTCATTTCAAATTAAAAAGTACCACAAGAAGTGTGTTATTTAAAGTTCAGTTAATAAGTGCAATATTTCAACAGAATAACGAAATAAAAAATATACTTTGTGAAATATTTTGGTAAAATGCATAAACCGGCTGAGAACTAACGTTCTCATAGTCTACCACTTAATCCAAAGAATAAATGTGAGAGGTTACACAAATTAAAATTTGAGACTAAAATTTTCTCCTAACTTTCAAAGGTTTTCTTCAATGAGTTGTGTAAAAGTTAATAACAAAATAGAAAAATTGTATGAGGTGTAAGAATAAAGTAAGATAGGTGTATCATTTATGGTTGCTTCAGTTCGAGGGTCTCCCTAATAATATAATAACTATCAATTAGTAATTAAAATATTAGCATATTATTACTACATAATCATAATAGTGTGGCTCTTCAGTATTCATTATTGTAATCGCCTGGCTACCCTTGTATTCAAGAGATTACGTGACACCCTACATTGATTATCTTAGAGGTCTTCCAATTGGACATATATTTATGTGTATTGTTATTATTGTGGTGAAGCATAAGTTCGTAGCGCTTGTGTTTGGTATGGCAACACTGCGGTGGTAGGAGTTTGTTAATCGTTTAATGTTCATCAATTGGAGTGGCATTGTTGTGCTTGTGAATACGTATTGAATTTTACGTATTTGAATAAGGGCGGTGTTATTTATAGGCTAATGAACAATAAGTGTCCACGGCGGGGGGGGGGGGGGGGCATTTCTGACATATTCTTCTGTCTGAGTTTAACTTAGGGGCAAAGGCAGCGGAGCTGGCTCGAAACATTTGTCCTTTGTACGGGGAAACTGCCAACGGGGAAAGCAGGGCATGAAAATGGTTTTGTCATTACAAAGAGGGCATTTTTGACTTAAGCGTTCCTCCACGTTCAGGAAGACCATCGGGCTTTAATGAAGACAGTTTGAACCCTTTAATCCACGAGGATCCACATCAGTCGACTCGAGAATTAGCAAATGTGATGAACTGTGACCATTCAACCATCGTGCGACATTTTCATTCTATGGGTAAGATTCAGGATATCGCACGCTTTAAGTGAAAACAACACAAACCAGCGAGTAGGCCAGGAAGACAGCATCGAGTGCTGCGACACGATAATGCACGCCCACACTCCGCTAACATGACAAAAGCTGCTATCCAGGAGCTTGGTTGGGAAGTTATTCTAAATCCTCCTTACTCCCCCGATCTTGCGCCCTCGGATTTCTACCTTTTCAGCTCTCAATCCATCAATCTTCAAGGAATCTCCTTTGGTGGTGAAAATGCTCTTCAAACTTGGCTTGACGACTCTCTTAAACCCGAATCAGCTGATTTCTTCAGGCGTTGAATCGAAGAACTGGCCCAGCGTTGGTAGACAGTCATAGACAATGATGGAAAATGTATTACTGATTAATTTATGCCTTTTGTTCATCTCAAATTAGTATAAAATAAAAATAATTTTGCCACGGTGAAAAAAAAGCTACGAACTTATGTATCAACCCAATATTATTATTGGTTCAATAGATTGTATGAGGTCTCCCCATCTAAAATGTGAAGGGGGCAAAGTTCCATAAATTACTTGACTATAATAGTCAAGGGGTCCTGGGTTCGATACCCGGTGGGGTCACAAGTGGTTCTGATCCCACTTTAAACTGTAGGTCCAGTCCCGATTAGCCTTAAAACCAAAACTCAAGCTCAGACATGATAGAATGTCCAGACGGTATTATACCACAATTAAAGCCATTGCGTTTCGGTCCCCTTGTGCTTTCAGAGGGAGAAATTCTACCATAGAAGGGGAATTTCACAATTGACTTAATCTATTGCATTTTATCCGGTGGGACATTTAACTTTTCCCGGGGGAATATTCATCAGAAGGGGAAGGGGGTGTAGGTTACACCGGGCCTGAAGACCATCGACGGACTGGGACCAAATTTTTAATCTGTCATTTTTGTGTCCTAGCCCACATAAGAATACTACAAAGGGAGAAACGCCCACTTCCCCTTTTTTGTTTGCTTAGGGGGTGCCTCTTCTGCTTCCATTAAGTACTCTAGGATAAGGTCATGTCTTGAATTATTTTCATCCAGGAATCTATCCACTATAGTAAATGGCTATTGGTCCGATTTTCTTGTTGCAAGTTTTGGGCTGTGTTTGGTAGATATTAAGATGAATAAAGATACAATTACTAAATTTTACTGTAATTATGTATTATTTATGCTATGACTATTGTGATTTTTTAAACATGAAATATTTGTTTACCATACTTCAATACGCTCCAAGTACATTGGTGGAGTTCTGGAGGGGCCAGGGGGGCCTGCCCCCCAACTTAAAAAAATAACACACGATTAAATTCCGTTACTACATTTTTCTTATGAAGCCATACCGCAAATCTTGACGGTTGGCATGTGCGATAATTGCGGCGCAATAGCGGGTGTTAGACGATTTGATTGATGTGTACAGTTTGAAGAAAGAAAAACTTAAAATGACTTTGTGTTGAGTCAACAGTTACTGCTGGGGCATCAAAATAACTTTTCAATTTAATTTTTCTAAAATTTCTGAAGCTGCTATTGTATCGTAACTTTTTTAATGTAATACGAGTATTGTATCAATAAAAAAATAATGAAATGCAAAATGCAATAATAGTACTGTTTTGCTTCTTTTAAAACTGACAACCAATATACTAATTAATATTTGTTTACTTAAGCAAGGAAATTTAATATTTTCAATTCTAAAAAGCCTAAAACTATGTGTTCTTAAGTTGTTGTTTTAATTTCCGGGGGAAGGCCTCCGAACCCCTTATAAACTAGGGGATATTCAATAACCCTCAGGTACATCATATGCTTCTCCCAGAGTCTGCCCCCCCCCCCCAAAGCAAGAGCTCAAACTCCGACCATGTCCAAGTATTACACAAAAACTCACCCCTGATACCACTGTGCGAATTAAACTTATTGCTTTTATATTCAATCAGTGAAATATTCGTGATTACATTTTGGGAGCGTAGTTTTTTTATTGGAGGGGGCTGTGCAAATTTGTATATATGTTACCAGTAAACTGTTGCCTTGCGGTGCTAAGTACCTTAGGATATTGTTTCCAACTTAGATCATTAAATCTTATAACCAGGGCTAGGATTTTTATGACCTAAAAGTCACCAAAATAAGCAAAATAAAATATACTCTGATGACCTAAAATTTTACAAAATATGCACTATAAATTTTCATTTAAAAATAAAACCGATATTGCTGCAGTCCAAAAAAAAAAGAAACTCGAGTGATATGGAAGTAAGAACGAATCCACTTGGAAAATGACTGTATATTTCTTGAAAACGCGAAAATATGTTGAATATTACCGAAAATCCATCAAAATATGCTTTATCACGTAGAAATGGCCAAATATGCCGAAATATGCCATTAAAAAGCACCTTAATTCAATTAGTTTCTTCACAATATGAATTTCTATATATTTAGGGAACACATCACCCTTAGTAAAAAAAAAATATATGCTAAGTCATGAAAATCCTATCCCTACTTATAACATTAGAAACGCTCACCATATTTACATTCGAAGAAAACTCCAACTCATACAGAAAAAGAGGTATCGAACTAAAAACACCAAAAACGTGATCAAATTTCTTGTGAATACTTCCATACATGTAAAATATTAGCACTATGCCATGAAAACTTAAGTGGAAAGCAGCCAGCTGTTGGTTCGATGAGGTTGTTCAGTTGCAGAATGGTGTCCTTTAATGAGCAATTCTACATACTTCTCAGCAGGGAAATCTTTGATGACTTGACCATTAGTGGACACGAATGATTTTTCAATTGCATTTGTTACATTTTCTTTGAGGGAGATTAAAACATGCCTGGCAGGCATAAAAATGATTGTCTTTTGCCGGGATAAAATTTTTTGGGTGTGGGGAATGGTGTCCCTGAATCCACAAGTCTGCATATTCTTTCAGTGGGGACATCTTTGACGACTTAACTAATAATAGTCAACAATGATTTTTCAGTTTTGTTTGTATTCTTTCAATTCCATTTTATTTGAGGGTGGATGAAAACATCCCTGGCTGGGATGTTAATTCGCACATTGCCTGACACCCCCTTTCCACCAGTCATTTCTATTCAATTCGCTTGTTATCACTTTTTCATGTGAAGTGAATATTCTAAAAACTTGCTTAAGTGGAATTCTAAGTATAGTGTTAACTAAATTATAATGATCTTCTTGCACACATGTAGGCCATTGCCCTAATGGCTTAGTCTGGAAAAGTCAGGGAATTTTGTATTTACGAAATTGTAGACACCCTGTTGTTGTAATGCTAACTCAGTTTCTAAAAATCGTGCGCGTTCACTGCCTGATATCTTACAGTTATGAGTTCATTTTTAAGCCTCGTCGTTCTCACACTCACACACTTCTATCTGCAGTGTGTAAATTAAACTTTAGAATTATATCCGTTTTAGGAATTTTGTTAACACATGATAGCCCGAGTAACAATCGTATAATCTCAGAGCCGGCTTAGGATGGGTATTTGCTAGATAGTTCAGGAAACTAACCGAATCTTGGTCACCCGTATTACTGTATGTTCGGGGGTTGGGTGAGGGCCACATCCAGCTGCTAACACGTCGCGAAAATGGGTTGCTAAGAGCCCTAAGCCTGGCCTTATAACTTAAAAACGTAGGCATTATTAGAATTCGCTGAAAATAATGCATATAAGTTGGTTAGGAGCATTAGCAGCTGTTAGCAGCAAGTGTTAGCAGCTGAATGTGCCCTACACGAAACCTGTATGATGGAACACAATTGACAGAAACTGGTCTTGGATAGGGTTGATACACATCTCGGATTTTCCAGGACAGTAAGTAACTCAATGGTGCCATTTGTACCGGTGTCCCGAAAAGTTCTTATTAGTTCTTATTATTGTTTCTATTTTTGTTGTTGTTATTATTATTATTACATAACTATTACTACTACTACTTACGTTTTTTTAAAAATTACATACATTTGTAATTTCCATATTCTGTATATCTGTATACAATACAATTTTCATAACTGTATACTTAACATTAATTCATGTAGAACAAAAAGCTGTTTTTATAGTTAGAATCAGTGTAAAATGTAACCCTATTTCAAATAATAATAATAATAATAATAATAATAATAATAATAATAGTGGCTTTAACTTAAGGTCTGTAAACACAGAAAACAATACTTTTTGTTATAAAATATCTCTACAATTTAACCATTCGAATTATTAACTCTTTCCAGAAATATCAGGGGGGGTTGGGTTGAAAAGCGCGGGTGCCCATGGTGTGTAGCCATAAAAAAATATGATGTTCATCAATTTCATCATATCATCACTATCTTCATCTTCACGATTATCCAAAAGTGGTAGATAAGCGACACTAAATAACAAAAATAAAATAAAATCAAAATCACAATTAACGTATACAGAGTATACTGTACAAACTACTCGGTAACACAAGCCTTATTGCCATGTTGCAAAAGCACCAAAGCCGCTGACCAAGACAGTTTAATTTACGTAATAAACACTATATAATGTCGAAACGTTATGTATATAGTGTTTTTTTACGTAAATAAAACTACCTTAGTCATAGTCAGGGGCATTAGTGTTGTTTACTCTTCTAAGCTGGCACACTTCGGTATGGTACAGTCAACGGCAAAGATAATGGTAGGCAAATTGTCCACCTCTATTTTAATTACTTTTGTTATTCTACATTCCTGAGTTGTTTTAAGGAATGAAACTATGTTGGTTCGAAGCAGGCATTGTTCTCCGCTTATTGACGTCATTATTTCAATTCATTGTCATCACAATGTGTAATACAGACTGAATTAAAATGGTGGTGGACAATTCGCCTAATGTTTCTTTCGCCGTTGGGTAACAATTTAGCAGCAGTATGAAACACTCAACTTACCTATAGAGCAGTTCACAGGTATGTGTCCACCAGAGTAGCTAAGAGCAAAATAAAACCACCTAGAGATGAATCTTAGGTTTCAGCCAATTACCGCCGTCTTAATTTAAACTCCCATGATTCCTCAACTGTCATAAAATTGCGCAGCAACAACCTTCTCCCTTGCACGGATGGTTGAGTTTCTTTTGTTTTCATATCAATCGGAAATGCACGGCATCTTTATTGCTAGTTTCTCGAGATTTGTAGCGAAGATCTGCGCTCTTCTCTGTTGTCGTTGCTTTATCACCCACCTAGAGGAAGTTGTGACGTGTCTCAGGGACATAACAGACTCCCGGAATTTACTTCAAAGCGTCTGGTTCGATAACGTCAGAATCACATTATTATTAAATAAATCATTTTGAAATTGATGTAGTGGTTGAGACACAAAGCTTTCTTTTCTTACCAGAAGATGGATCTGCCGTCAGTAGTAATTGAGGAAATAACAAAAAGCTACCAAATAACCAAACAACTTTACCTAAATTCACAGAATAATGACCAGTTATTTATTGTAAATTTCTCGAGGAATAATTACATCGTGCTTGTACATTATGAAATGTTTCCATTGTGGCATTTTACTTGAATCTCGAAGAGACTCGTCAACGCTGGCAAAACTAAAATGATTTTCTGTTTGTGTCGCTGTTCCAACGAGTGTCAATAGGATTGCTTAGTGCCTGAAACAACGCCTTTCTAACCTATTTACATATGCATTTATTGCAATGATTGGTGTATTAACATTAACATATCACGTGGCGCGAATTTCAGGCCCCCATCCATTCTTGAAATTTGAAACCTCAATGTGAATCGATACAAAATCTTCAGGCATATGTTAGGAAAAAATATATAATAATAATATTTACTGATTACGTAAATTAGAATTAATACAGTCTGCATTGCCGGATCTACAAGCCGCAAAACCCCGCAGTGCGGGGGTGGGGGGCGGAGAAAAGTAAGCCTTTACGGGGCCCTCAGCCATTGACATAGTATGTATAAATAAACAGTTACTCAGGGGTACAGAAACGAATACAATATATACAGGTAAAGGTGAATCAAAGGTAAGGAAATATCTTATTGAACGTTATAACCAATGTATTGATTATGGTGTATTAAGTAAATTAGTAGTGATAGAAGAAGATACGCTCAACAAGATCAAATGAGGCTAGAATTTCACGAGAAATGCAGTGGTGAAGGTTTCTTCAACCTATCTATAATCAGGAGAAAGTTATGACTGCATGATTGTAACAAATGTATCATTTTCCAGGTGTGAGAATACAGTGTCATATATATTTATATATATATATAACGTCACCACGGTCGCAGAAACCGAAGGGGCAGGGGGGCCAGGCCTAGGGTTACCAGACGTCCGGTTTTTCCCGGACATGTCCTACATTTTAGACTTATGTTCGGCGTCCGGGAGGAATTTGAAAAATATCATAATGTCCTACATTGTGAGCATCACATAATATTAATTAGGAATATACGTAACAGATAAAAACAACATACAAGTTACAAGTCTATGGACTGCGCTTCCAAATTTATTTTGATTCAGTCATTGCCCAAAAAGAAAAAAGTCTCTCCTGCTATTAAACAAACGGAAGCAATTAATGAATAAAGTTTTGGGAGCACTTTCTGATAACGTCACTGTTCAATGCCTGAGCAGAATTTCTTGCCTTAGGGTTTATACTGATGGAACAAGGTGTTGCCATTCTTATTCAATATTCAATATAATTTGATTGTAAAGGAGGGGTATAGAGAACATAGTTATTCAGGGTGTCTGCCAGTCAAGAAAGTCATGGAAGTCAAGAAAAAGTAAAAAAATCAACAAGCAGGTCAAGAAGTCAATAAAAAGGCAATAAATTATTCTTGTGGTCAAGAATTCTTGCTATTATGACTGATTGATTTACTTTATTTTACTTCACTTTTTCTGTTCCTTTGGCTAATCGCGAAGATGAAGATGAATGGTGGTAAGATGAAGGGACAGTCACAAACATATAGGGACAACTGACACAAGCCCCACATAGGATTATACTGGCTGTGAGTCCAGACGCCAAAGCCTCGCTTGTCTGCCAAACACAGTTCAGGATGTATTAATACGAGAAAGCAGATCTAATTCTCTCCTTAAATTCAGCTTCAGTTTTTATCTTAACTGGCCCTTTGGTAGAGGTATTCATTAAATAAATAGTTATTTTCTTAATTACTAATTTCCAACTTTACCTAAGTAGGGGTCGAATAAATAAACGTTAAGATAAACGGGAAAAAAATTCTAGAAAAGTCCAGAAAAAGTCAAGAATTCTGGATGTGTTATTTTGGTAAACTACCCAAGATGAAACTTCTGGAACCATTTTAAATTACGGTAATTGCTGAATATTTGTTTGCCATTACAGGTCATAATTCAAATGTTGAGAGAGTACTTTCATTACAATCAGCACAACAGACTCACGAGAGAAATTATTTTTCATAAAGTGTGTAAAATGTATGGCATAATATCAAAGACTTTGACTGTCTACTCTAACATAAGTATAGTTTGACTATGCCTGAAATTTTGTTAAAAATTGTGTTCTCTGAGAAGTACCACTTAAATCATGTAGTAACGGGTGCATTGATTAGTATGATTGCAAGTTTTGAATTTTTTCACTTAAAAAATCATGAAGAATTCATTTCTTTAAAACTGAAAAAGTGTCATTTTTCAACTACTTTCTAACGTGTTCTATAGAAAATATATATATTATTTATTTGGAATGTTTTGTGTCCTAGATTTTGACTTAATGTCCTACATTTTGGGACAGCATGTCCTACATTTCCCTTACAGCGATCTGGTAACCCTAGCAGGCCCCTCCAGTTCTCGTTTGCCCCCCCCCCCCCAATAAGGGACCCAATGTATAACTTTCAACATATTACATAACTTTTGCACACAGAAACTTCGCACACAACAGGTGGGAAATTACGCAGGATTCTGCTCTGAAATGGGCAATATGCCACTGTTTTATATAATCAGGATTACTAGTTTTTTTTACATGTACCTGTAAACATGTGTGTGTGCTACTTCATACTGCATTCATGTGGCTGAAAGTTGCAGTGTTACATATTTATATCAATGCTTAACCAACGTTCAGAACAATACGTGTATGTGTGCGTGCGTCTGGGGGTGGTTTAAGGGCCGGGCGACCCATTCTATTGCCTGTCGACGGCGCCAGACCGGGGCGTCCGGATTTAGTAGAGCCAAATCCTTATTTCTGATTACATAAATGTGGATATTTGTTTCATAAAGAGTTGGATTTGTGTACAGAAAAATTAATTGAAGTTACTTCTCAATGACAAATGCATATTGCAAAATCATGTAGCAATTTAAACTATTATTTTGATATCAACTTACAATATACGCGTTCTTTGATAGTAAGGCATTGAAAAAACCAGGCTATTATTTATCGTGCTTAAAATCGTAAATATACAACACGGTCTTGTTTTTATTGGACGAAGGTGGAAAGTAATGGAATCATAGTAGAAAGGTGAGGCGGGGGGGGGGGGGGGGGGTGACAGGGTGGACAGTTGAGGTGCCAAAAATTGACCTCATCTGAATGAAAATTTTTATCTTGGGCCTTCCTTTTTTTATGTAGAAATGTGTGAAGATATTAAACTCCTATAAAGGATTGTAGGAATAAGTATTAATAACGTTGAGATGGACCTAAGGGAAATCGGTAGGGATGGAAAAGAGTATATAGATCTTGCTCAAGATAGGGAAAGATGGAAGGCCTGTGTTGCTGCAGCCATGAACCTTCGGGTTTAAGAAGGCTAGAGAGTTAGTTAGTTAGTTAGTTAGTTAGGAATAAGTATTATAAACCGAATATGATGACCAAATTCTCAGTCAAAAGTTACATGTAAAGTTTCATTTGATTTGATTGGCTTTATTTTACTTTGCCTCTTGTGCCACTTTTAGCTAATTTGCGAAGATGGGGATGAGTGATGATATGATGAAATTGATGACTGGGCACTCACAAATATCCATGCCCAGGCCAGGATTCGAACCCGGGACCCCTGGCGTCGTAGCGCAATGTGCTAACCACTCCGCCAAAGGGGCCGGCTTACATGTAAAGTATTATGTTGTATAATTACATCATAGTAGTACAGTGAATTGTGGACTAAAAGTGGTAAATGTTGTAAGTGCCAAAAGCGAAAATGTTGGAAAATCGTATCGTTCCGCACATCACCCGTAAGAACGTTCCCACTAGTAACCTCTTTACAAGCCCTTTGAACTACTTAGAGGGCTACCAGCCACATTTCACGTTTACCACATTATAAAGCATGGCACATTTCACAGTTTAACGTGGAAAACGGTGTTTCAATTATTTTGGCACTTACAGCGTTTACCAATTTTAGTCTTCAATTTTTTGTCCACCTAATGAAGTTCGTTGTACCTTGATATATATGTTTCGTTGTCAAAACTCCCCCCGGAAACAGAAATAAATCAGTATTTATGCTTTACTTAACTTTTGGCTCTCCCAAATCTTTGAAGAAATCGGCGCCTATGCAAATCACCCCCTTCCCATTTAAAAATTTTGAGTTGAATTCAATATGGCTGCCGTCCGCTTGGAATAGGTTATCCCTAAGCCTAACCTGTTTCTATCATGACCAACTTTATCCAGCCTAACTCCTTTACTTTTTATAGGGGTGTTAAGGGACTTTTGAATCACCCTGTAGGTCCTTGTATGTGACTTTGTCAACATGAGATCAAGAATTACACACACACACACACACATACATTATATATATAATATGTATGTATGTATAATGCGTGTGTGTGTGTGTGAGGGTAGATCGGTAGTATTTTGGTAATATTTTGCGGGGAGCCCAAGATTTGTAGATCCGGCACTGAATACAGTGTTTTCTCTATAAAGTCTTCAATGTAACGTTTTCGTTTTTTAATTGATTCATTTTGTTTATCTTTCGGAAGCAACTGAGGCGCTCAGAATAATAACGGCAGATCCCAACCAAAGTTCATTTTGAGAAAATGACATTATCTGTATAATTTAAAAACTCAGGAGATTTTTAACATTAGGACGTAATTTTTTTTAGGTTCTTTTAAATATTATTTTTAAAGTTTATCTGCAAATTCTTGGACCATTGTGGTTAATAGTTTCGTAGATTTTGTGTTGTTTACTAGGAAAAAATATACACAAGTGAAAAATGGGGTAAAACTTATTTATTGAGTTTACATTTTTTTAACGTGTTGTATTAATCCAGCTCCATTCCCAGATTTTCACATTCTTCTTCAACATTAACACCATCATGAAGAAGATTTTATATAAAAATCATGATAGACGGGTAGTATATATTTCAATAGTTGCATCAAGTCAGTGTATTTAGCTGTCTTAATTTTTCTGTGTTCACTGTACTTCTGCTGAAACGTAAACAATGAAATATCTAAAGTTTTACCTCGTTTCCTAAAATTAACTGTTTGATGCACGTCAATGTCAGAATAAGATAAACTAAATTTTACAATATCAGGATTATCATGTTACACAATAATGGAAGTAACCTTACGTAAGAGCACCATCAACACATTTTTTTCTGATGACAAACTTTGAACTTCAGTAATACCATTTTGAATATCAACAAAATCTTCCCTGTTCATTTTATTAATAGTGAAAGGTTTTTTTACTCTTGCTGCTTCAATGACATCACACCATTGGTCGGGGCAATACAAACACTGCATCTTCCTTTTCTTCTTCCAAATAGCTTCATTCTTCACCGTAACATGATACTTATAGGTAAACTTGCACCTACTTACGTCTCTGATTATTCTGTCCATTTTGTATGACTTTCGAGGTTCATTTTTCTCGATTAAATTAAACAAATAGGCACTCTGCTTATTATAATCACCAAGGCCATAAAACTTTAAAAACAATGTCCTTCACATCGTCAGACAAACGTTGAAACACGCAAGTTAAATCAGGAAAGTTACAGCACTTTTCTAATGGTTGACGTCTTCTTTCTGGAACCACAGTTAAAGTTTTTGTTACATATGACTTGCCACTGTTTCTGCATATCTTCCGTTTGTATATTACCCATTCATTTGAGTTTTCACTCGCTTTTTACCTTTTTGCAGAGATTCTTCTGGCATAACAACACACTCAGTCACGGACGTTGCCATATTGTCTACAACGCCACCGAACTCGTAGCGGCCATAACAAAAGCACACACAGTTGGGATATGCCATTTTTCCACTGGAAATATTTTCATTTTCCTTACGGTCGAATTTTAAATGTGGAATATGAGAGTTTTGGCATATCCCAATTCTTTTGATACTTCAGCATATGAAAGGTAGGTGGCAGCAGTATACCGTCATACTTATATCTCAAAATTCGAGGTCGGTAGGGACCTGCCTTTATTATTCTGAGCGCCTCAATGTAAGAAACCTTGATTGTAATTTTCTTTCAAGATCAAATTATTATTATCTTTTTGATCTTTTGTTGAAGGGCACTAAAAATGTGGGGCCCATAGGCCGGTGACTACTCTCTGTATTTAGTAATTCGGCATTATACATTGTTAGTTGCAACACTTTTCCTTGTATTCGATTTCAAATACTTCATCAGTGGCCCACCTAAACTTTTATTCTGTTCTGCTGTTTCACTCTTTCTTTTTCTTTTAGATGCGCCATATCGCCATGTCCATCCGATATTACTAATAACAAGGGCATGCATTTATATGTAAATACATATTTATGTATGAACATAGGCGTGCGCAGACCCTCTTATTAGGGAGGAGGGGGAAAAAACCTTGATGAAAGTTCAGTCGGGAATGAAAAATCTCATTTTATCTCACTGTTTTAGTTTCATTGCATTGATGTGTGTGCCTGCGTATGTGTGTGTGTGTATATATATATTCATTCATTCATTGTTTTCTGCCTAATTGGCAGGTTTTTCACTGCAATCTCCAGCTTTCCCTATTCTCTGCCTTACGCTTCGTAATAGCATACGACCCAGTTAATTTAATATCATCCATAAGCTGATATCTCTTTCTTCCACGGACGTTTCTTCCTTCAACCATTCCCTCCAAGGCATCTCTTAGCAGGCAGTTCCTTCTTAGACAGTGTCCTAACCAGTTTCTTTTCCTCTTCTTGATGGTCTCCAGTATAGATCTTTTTTCACCAACTCTTTTCAGTACGGCTTCGTTTCTTACCTTGTCCGTCCATTTTACACGCTCCATTTTTCGCCATGTCCACATTTCAAAAGCTTCGAGTCGTTTCTCTTCATTTCTTCTCAACGTCCAGGTTTCTGCACCATATAGTGCTACACTCCACACAAAACATTTCACTAATCTCTTCCTTAGACCTATGTCCATGGGTCCACAAAAAACATTTTTTCTTCTATTGAAAGCTTCTTTTGCTATTGCGATTCTCATTTTCACTTCTCGGTTGCAGCTCATGTCACTGCTTATAGTGCATCCGAGGTACTTGAAGCTATCCACTTGCTGGATTCTTTCACTGTTTGCTCTCACATTAATATTCCTTGGTTTCCGTCCTATAACCATTGCCTTTGTCTTCTTTACATTAATCTTCATCCCATACTGCTCACAGCTGCTGTTTAACTCTTCTAACATACTATTTATGGTTATTTCATCCTCAGCGAATAATGCCATGTCATCAGCAAATCTTATGCAGTTTATTCTTCTTCCTCCCAATTTGACACCTCCTGTGCCCTGGAAACAAGTTTTCACTATATCTTCTAAATAGATATTAAACAAAGTAGGC